>NC_034185.2:14855965-15205340 GCF_002021735.2 Oncorhynchus kisutch
TAGGGAGGAGACTCAGTGCTTTGTGTCGGTGCACCTTCGTCCTTGGTCTCAGCAGTGAGAATGCAGAGCTGGTCTTGGATGCCCCTTCGTCCTTGGTCTCAGCAGTGAGAATGCAGAGCTGGTCTTGGATGCCTGTGTTCAGATCACAGAGGGAATGAAGACCAGAGAGAGACAACTCTTCCTCTTCAGCGACGTGATCGTCATCTCTAAGCTGAAGTAAGATATAGAACGTAATAAGCACTCACACACCGACACATACACACACACACACCGACACAGATACACTCACACACACCAACACAGATACACTCACACACACCAACACAGATACACTCACACACACCGACACTGATGGACCCAGACACACCGACACAGATGGACCCAGACACACCGACACTGATGGACCCAGACACACCGACACTGATTGGCCCAGACACACCGACACGGATTGGCCCAGACACACCGACACAGATGGACCCAGACACACCGACACAGATGGACCCAGACACACCGACACAGATGGACCCAGACACACCGACACAGATGGACCCAGACACACCGACACAGATGGACCCAGACACACAGATGGACCCAGACACACCGACACAGATGGACCCAGACACATAAATGGACCCAGACACACAAATGGACCCAGACACACCGACACAGATGGACCCAGACACACCGACACAGATGGACCCAGACACACCAACACAGATGGACCCAGACACACAGATGGACCCAGACACACAGATGGACCCAGACACACCGACACAGATGGACCCGGACACACAGATGGACCCAGACACACAGATGGACCCAGACACACCGACACAGATGGACCCAGACACACCGACACAGATGGACCTAGACACACCGACACAGATGGACCCAGACACACCGACACAGATGGACCCAGACACACCGACACAGATGGACCCAGACACACCGACACACACCGACACAGATGGACCCAGACACACCGACACGGATGGACCCAGACACACCGACAAAGATGGACCCAGACACACCGACACAGATGGACCCAGACACACAGATGGACCCAGACACACACTAATACGTACACATACAGTCCACAGAGCAGCACACAGACACACACCACATACTATAGATGGTCTTATTCTTTTAGTTTTCTCTTTAAAGTTTTGTCTTCAGAGAACAGAACTGATTAACTGCCCAATAACACCCTGTCAATATAGAAATTGTGCTCATTCTTGTTGATACAGCACTTCTTCTCTCGTCGGTAAACTTTCCAAATGTCGACAAAACAAAATGTGCTAGACAAGGAGGGATCTTTATGCGTAGATACAATTCATTACGTGAGAAATGTCAGTGGAAAGCTTTTATTGGCAAATATTAATATAATAACCATCATATTGAAGTAAACTTGGAGTCACATGATGATGTGGTGTGTGGTCCTCCCACTACGACTTGTCAGGAAACCATGCGGTTTATTAAGCTACAGATGAAATAAGTTATGATGAACTTCACAGGGTGGTGAAAGTGCAAGGAGATAAGCTTGATGCTCCTTTCCAATAAATATTGAGGGTCTGATTCTGGTGACATGATGATCGATGCTTGGCTGCTTTTTGACAAATAAAAATAATCTTGCTGTTCTGTCTATAATAGTCTCATCATGTAGGCTATACCAGCACTGTATCTGTGAGCTGTTAGCTAGAGCGAACGTGCCAAGACCAGAGTGGGCACACTCGCTATATACTATATATTATTTTTGTGAGAAAACCATCAGAGTTAAATGTGATGGAAACCCAGTTAACTTGTATTTTTTAATTGGTACATCAGAATTTAACTGGACAAAATTTATTTTTATGTGCACTATTTCTTCACGCACAGCCTTTTACCCGCTGTAACATCTGAGTCCAACTCCCAAACACTTAGATCTCGGAACGCAGCCCACTTTCCAGCTCACTCTCCAGATCCCAATCACCGGAATTCGAATCACCTGTTCACACACCTGCATGTCATCCTCCCACACTATTTACTTCAGTTCCTTGCACCTCATTACTGTGAGGTATTGTTTGTTTTGAGACACACTTTTTTGGAGCGCTGGTTTTCCCCCATCCTTCTCGCTGCCTGTGTATGATGGTTTTTGCCTGCCTCACTAACGACCCCTTTAGCCTATTCCATTCATGTACCTTAGCCTATCGGATTTCCTGTTATTTACCTATTGCCTGATCTCACGGACGACGTTACTAGCCTTTTCCCTGCCTGTACTGTTGCCTTTTGGACCCCCTGTGTATGACCTGCTGCCTGCCCCTGGACCCAGCTACCTGCCTCCTCCTGTGGTCCTTTACATTAAACATCTGCTACGCCCTGCGATTGAAACCAGCTCTCTGTCTCCCCTGTGTTCATTTCACCCGCAACAAGGAAAAATCTAATGTAGGAAAATGCACATCATGTTTTTATGCGGATTTTAGCACATTCGCATGAAAATCTGTCACCAATTGGATGAAAACATACATAGTGATTTGTATTTTCCTTCAAATTTAGAGGCAACGGCAGAAACTGTCTGTGTGTGCTTTGTCTACCACTTTGTGTAGCGTTTAGTGATGATTCAAATGTAATGGTCGATGGAAAGGCTTTCCCAAAAACTTTCTCAATTACATTTTTGAATACAAAGTAGCCTATACCTAAAGTATCTGGCGGAATTATATCACGAATAACTGGACAAAAATTGGAAAAAACTGAAACCTGGAATAAGAAAACAGAATTTGGGGAAAAAACTAAATGGAATCAGGCAAATAATGAGTCCTGAGTCTGAAAGGTGAAGTTAATGTAACAGCATAGTAGGAAGGTTTACAGTAAGGTAGGCTGAAAGTAACAGCATAGTAGGAAGGTTTACAGTAGAGGAGTCTGAAAGGTGAAGTTAGTGTAACAGCGTAGCAGGAGGGTTTACAGTAAGGTAGGCTGAAAGGTGAAGTTAATGTAACAGCGTAGCAGGAGGGTTTACAGTAAGGTAGGCTGAAAGGTGAAGTTAATGTAACAGCGTAGTAGGAAGGTTTACAGTAAGGTAGGCTGAAAGGTGAAGTTAGTGTAACAGCGTAGTAGGAAGGTTTACAGTAAGGTAGGCTGAAAGGTGAAGTTAGTGTAACAGCATAGTAGGAAGGTTTACAGTAAGGTAGGCTGAAAGGTGAAGTTAATGTAACAGCGTAGCAGGAAGGTTTACAGTAAGGTAGGCTGAAAGGTGAAGTTAATGTAACAGCGTAGCAGGAAGGTTTACAGTAAGGTAGGCTGAAAGGTGAAGTTAGTGTAACAGCGTAGTAGGAAGGTTTACAGTAAGGTAGGCTGAAAGGTGAAGTTAGTGTAACAGCATAGTAGGAAGGTTTACAGTAAGGTAGGCTGAAAGGTGAAGTTAATGTAACAGCATAGTAGGAAGGTTTACAGTAAGGTAGGCTGAAAGGTGAAGTAAATGTAACAGCATAGTAGGAAGGTTTACAGTAAGGTAGGCTGAAAGGTGAAGTTAATGTAACAGCATAGTAGGAAGGTTTACAGTAAGGTAGGCTGAAAGGTGAAGTTAATGTAACAGCATAGTAGGAAGGTTTACAGTAAGGTAGGCTGAAAGGTGAAGTTAATGTAACAGTGTAGCAGGAGGGTTTACAGTAGGAGTCTGAAAGGTGAAGTTAATGTAACAGCATAGTAGGAAGGTTTACAGTAAGGTAGGCTGAAAGGTGAAGTTAATGTAACAGCATAGCAGGAGGGTTTACAGTAGAGGAGTCTGAAAGGTGAAGTTAATGTAACAGCGTAGCAGGAGGGTTTACAGTAGGGGAGTCTGAAAGGTGAAGTTAATGTAACAGTGTAGCAGGAGGGTTTACAGTAGAGGAGTCTGAAAGGTGAAGTTAGTGTAACAGCGTAGCAGGAGGGTTTACAGTAGGGGAGTCTGAAAGGTGAAGTTAATGTAACAGTGTAGCAGGAGGGTTTACAGTAGAGGAGTCTGAAAGGTGAAGTTAATGTAACAGTGTAGCAGGAGGGTTTACAGTAGAGGAGTCTGAAAGGTGAAGTTAGTGTAACAGCGTAGCAGGAAGGTTTACAGTAGGGGAGTCTGAAAGGTGAAGTTAGTGTAACAGTGTAGCAGGAGGGTTTACAGTAGGGGAGTCTGAAAGGTGAAGTTAGTGTAACAGCGTAGCAGGAAGGTTTACAGTAGGGGAGTCTGAAAGGTGAAGTTAGTGTAACAGCGTGGCAGGAAGGTTTACGGTAGGGGAGTCTGAAAGGTGAAGTTAATGTAACAGCGTAGTAGGAAGTTTTACAGTAAGGTAGGCTGAAAGGTGAAGTTAGTGTAACAGCGTAGCAGGAGGGTTTACAGTAGGGGAGTCTGAAAGGTGAAGTTAGTGTAACAGGAGGGTATATGCTCGGGGAGTCCGGGGAATACTCTTTCCTAACAGCTTTTCTATTATAGTAAACAGTAAAGTCATCGTTGGCAGCTAAATACAAAGCAGAAAGCAGGGTGATTTCCTCTAAGAGTTATGTTAGCCCAAACAGGAAATGGATATGACTGGAGGAACTTTCATTTTCTCTTCATCTGTCTCCTCCTTTTTTCAATGTGATATAAATATCTAAGATAATATTTGACATCTCTACCTCTGAAGTTTTACTCCACTACATTAAAATAAAAAATAGACAGTGCACATTTAGGTCAGAGTTTCTCTTATTATGAGATATTGACAGTAGTAAGCTCGTAGGTTAAACAATACAGTATGAAAGTAGATTAGTGTCATCTAAATTTAGATTGTAAAACTTGATGCTAACCAAGATAAAATATTCAGAATGTTCTCTGTTTCAACGAAAACAGTGGACGAATTCTTCACGTCTCAAGTGGGAGTTGAATCAATCACTCTGGTCCATTGTGTAGGCAGGTCTTCCTTTCACTCTACTGTACTTTGCTTCCCTCTTTTCCTACAGAGGCACCACGAGAGGCTCAGTACATTTGTGACGAATGCAGATGTCTTCTTCTGAATACAGTGCCTTCAGAAATTATTCACACTACTTGACATTTTGTTACAGCCGGGAATTTAAAATGTATTAAATGTAGATGTTGTGTCACTGATCTACAAACAATAACCCATAATGTCAATGTGGAATTATGTTTTTAGAAAGTGTTACTAGTTCACTTAAATTAAAAGCTGATATGTCTTCAGTCAAGTATTCAACCCCTTTGTTATGGCAATCCTCAATAGGTTCAGGAGTAAAAATGTGCTTAAAAAGTCACATAATAAGTTGCATGGACTCACTCTGTGTGCAATAATAATGTTGAACATTCTTTTTGAATGACTACCTCATCTCTGTACACCACACATACAATTATCTGTAAGGTCCATCAGTCAAGCAGTGAATTTCAAACAGATTCAACCGCAAAGACCATGGAGGTTTTCCAATGCCTTGCAAAGAAGGGCTCTGATTGGTAGATAAAAAATAAAAAAAAAAAACTGACATTGAATATCCTTTTGAGCATGGTGTATTCATTACACTTTGGATGGTGTGTCAATACACCCAGTCACTACAAAGATATAGGCATCTTTCCTAACTCCGTTGCTGGAGAGGAAGGAAACCACTCAGGGATTTCACCATGAGGCCAATGGTGACTTTAAAACAGTTGAAGAGGTTAATGGCTGGTATAGGAGAAAACAGAGGATGGATCAACAACATTGTAGTTACTCCACAATACTAATCTAAATGACAAAGTGAAAGGAAGAAGCCAGTTCAGAATAAAAATATTCCAAAACATTCATCCTGTTTGCAACAAGGCACTGAAGTAAAACTGCAAAAAATGTGGCAAAGAAATTAACTTTATGTCCTGAAATTTGAAGAATACATTAAGTATGCGTGCTATATACAGAGTCAATTCCAATACCATATGTACAATGTGCAGGGATACTGGAGTGATAGAGGTAGATATGTATAGGGGTAAAGTGACTAGGAATCAGGATTTAAGAGAAACATAGCAGCAGCTTGTATGTAAGAGGGTGTGCATGGAGTCAGTATAAATGTACTGTATGTGCATGTTAGGTGTGAGTGAGCAGATGATGGAGTGAGTGTGAGTGTGTAGGGCCCTGTGAGTGTGAGTATGTAGGGCCCTGTGAGTGTGTAGGGCCCTGTGAGTGTGTAGGGCCCTGTGAGTGTGTAGGCCCTGTGAGTGTGTAGGGCCCTGTGAGTATATAGGGCCCTGTGAGTATGTAGGGCCCTGTGAGTATGTAGGGCCCTGTGAGTGTGTAGGGCCCTGTGAGTGTGAGTATGTAGGGCCCTGTGAGTGTGTAGGGCCCTGTGAGTATGTAGGGCCCTGTGAGTGTGCAAAAATAAAAGGTCAATAAGGATACAAGGTTAACTCGGATAGTCCGTATAGCTATTAAGTTAGCTATTTAGCAGTCTTATTGCTTGGTGATAGAAGCTGTTCAAGAGCCTGTTGGTGCCAGACTTGATGCACCGGTACCACTTGCCGTTCGGAAGCAGAGAGAAGTCCACACTACCACACTGCCTGATATAGAGGTCCTGGATGGCAGGGAGCTTGGCCCTAGTGATGTACTGGGCTGTCCGCATCACCCTCTCTAGCGCCATACGATTGAGGGCGGTTCTATTGCCATACCAGGCAGTGATGCAGACAGTCAAAATGCTCTCAATAGTACAGTTGTAGAAATGTTTGAAGATTTGAGGGCCCATGCCAAACTTTTTCAACCTCCTGAGGGGGAAGAGGCGCTGTCGTGCCTTCACAACTGTGCGTGTGTTAGGACCATTTTAAGTCTCTAGTGAGGAACTTGAAGCTGTCGACCTTCTCCGCTGCGGCCTGTCGATGTTTCATCTAGTCCACAATCAGCTCCTTGGTCTTACTGAAGTTGAGGGAGAGGTTGTTGTTCCGGCACCACACTCCAGGTCACTGACCTCTTCCCTGACCTCTAATGTTCCTGAGTGGCCTACTTGCAGTTTTGACTTATATCAGCTTGTATCAGGTTTCAGTTTTTCCCAGCTTATATCAGCTTGAAAGACATGAAAATGGTTGTCTAGCAATTATCAACAACCAACTTGACAGAGCTTAAAGAATTTTTAAAATAACCATGTGCAAATATTGTAAAATCCAGGTGTGGAAAGCTCTTAGAGCCTTACCCAGAAAGACTCACAGCTGTAATCGCTTCAAGGTGATTCTAACATGTATTTACTCAGGGGTGTGAATACTTATGTAAATTCGATTTTTCTGCATTTCATTTTCAATATATTTTCAAGAATTTATAAAAACACATTTTCACTTTGTCATTATGAGGTATTGTGTGTAGATTTCCTCACTAACCAGTATAATTATGCAACCTCAATTTCTTTCCTCTCTTCCTCCCATCTCTCTCTCCCCCATCCCACCTTCCATCGATTCTGTGTCCCAAATGGCATCTTATTTTCTCTATAGTGCACAACAGTACTTTGACTAGAGCTCACAGGGAGGAAATAGGGTGCCATTTTGGATGCAACCACTTTCCATTCTATTTACTTTGCCTGAATGGACCCTGATTACCGGAACACTTTGATTCTAGGCTCTACACAAAATCACAAAATGTTTCCACGGCCAGTCTTACAGTAAATGCGTAGGTCTGTGGATCCACACAAGGTGACAATTTGAATTTCGTAGCAAATCAAAAATGGTGACCTAGGCCGTGAGAGCGTGCCTTCCTCCTCACGAGCAGACAGACAGACAGACAGACAGACAGACAGGAAGCTTGTCATGGAACACAATGCATTCATAAAGAGGGAGAAATAAGATCACTTCCTGTTTCTGAGTGATAAATAACCAATCACTGATTCAGAAATAGATGACAATAATGAGGAATACATTAGTACCTACAGAAGCCATTGGATACAGAAGTGGAGTTATCTAGTCCTGATGAGCAGAGATGCAGTCCTAGTCAGGCCTACTAGCCATCATATTCCATCATGGCCACCTAAGCTTCTCCTTCTGTCTCTCTTTCTCTTTCTCTTTCTCTTTCTCTCTCTCTCTCTCTCTCTCTCTCTCTCTCTCTCTCTCTCTCTCTCTCTCTCTCTCTCTCTCTCTCTCTCTCTCTCTCTCTCTCTCTCTCTCTCTCTCTCTCTCTCTCTCTCTCTCTCTCTCTCTCTCTCTCTCTCTCTCTCTCTCTCTCTCCTCTCTCTCTCTCTCTCTCTCTCTCTCTCTCTCTCTCTCTCTCTCTCTCTCTCTCTCTCTCTCTCTCTCTCTCTCTCTCTCTCTCTCTCTCTCTCTCTCTCTCTCTCTCTCTCTCTCTCATTTAGATCCAGTGCTAGCTACCGTCTGAAGCATAGGGTGAGTCTGGAGGATCTGTGGCTTTATGGCTTTGAGGAAGAGGGAGGAGGGGGAGAGATGGACCTCAGGACCTCCCTCATTTTGGCCTGGCCACTCGCCGTCTGTGTGGTGTCCTTCTGGTGAGCAACAGCCATCCTCCGTGTCCATACATGAGTGCCCACTCATACTCACACATGTGCAAACACACACAGACGCGTAAGCAGACAGGCGCACATGCACACACACACACACACACACACACACAGAGAGAGAGACATATGAACTGGCAGGCACACTCTCAGATGGAAACACGTCTCTTTTAACTCAGTGAAAAACATTTCTCACTCATCGTTCTCAACATAGACATAACAAATAACAAGTGATGTTTCTCTGTTTTTTCTCACTACTGACATTACATGACAATGACTAATTCTCTGAACTCCCAAGGTTTAAAGGTTAGAAAACTACACAATGAGCCATTACTGAGCAGTAAGTTCAGCTTGCTGGCATTTCAAAGTACAACTATTACAATAAGAGGATAATAGAGTCAACTCTATCATTCATAAGTTCAAATTCAAGATTCAAATGAACAGTTCCTTTAAGTTAAGTTTGACCCTTTTGGTTTTCCTGGGAGATATACTGTGCACAAGCAGCACAAAAATCCAGTATCCTTGGATTGACCTAAAAACATATTGAGGTTCTTCAGAGATGCTTTCCATAAGGTCTTGAATGAAATAGGGAAGTTAGACAAATCTACACCATCACAAGATAATGGCTGGTGAAACAGGAAGTGTGAAGCTGACCATCAGACCTCAGGTCACATGTCAGAGGCTTTACAGCAATGGACTTTATCAGGAAACCTGGGTCTTTCAAATAAATATAGAGGTTGGAAATTGCATGGTCACAAATGGAGACAAACAGACATAACATTGAATGGAACAAAATTGAAGGGTATTGAAAAGTTATTTAGTTATTAATGTTATAAATGGCTAATAACAATCAGTGCCTGTTTTGATCAGGAATGATAGCTATCCCTTGTTGGTGTAGATATGGGTAATTTAGTCATGTTATTGGGGTCTGAGTCATAGACTCCCACGGTTTCTTGTCATACAAACTAGTCAAATAAGTGTGACCGTTGTTGACTAGAGTCTGGGGTTCACCAGTTCATCAGCCTACTGTTTACCAGTAAGCACCAACTGTACATGAGCTGGTCTTTTGGGAAAGGGTATGTAAAAGCCTCTTTTACAGCTCTCTTTTACAGTAATCCAAAAGTATGGTCCCTAGTGTAGGCCCTAATGTGGGCCAAAGTGTAGACCCTAGTGTGGGCCCTGATGTAGGCCCTAGTGTGGGCCCTAGTGTGGGCCCTGATGTAGGCCCTAGTCTGGGCCCTGATGTAGGCCCTAGTGTGGGCCCTGGTGTGGGCCCTAGTGTGGGCCCTGGTGTGGGTCCTAATGTGGCCCTAATGTACTCCCTAGTGTAGGCCCTAATGTGGCCCTAATGTACTCCCTAGTGTAGGCCAAAGGTGAAGGAAAACAAAGACACCAAAAGAAAACATAATTTCTAAAGGCCTCACTCAGACATCCAGGCTTCCCCAGAGTGAAGTGATCCCCTTTTACAAATAAAAGTATTCCTATCATCTATACAGGTGATTGAGGCTTAGTCTCCACGTGTCTCTTTCCACATGGCGATGACAGCAGGCAGCCCCAACCCAAGAGGAAGTGGTGTCTTTGGTCGGGGGCCGCCATGACGCTGCTTCCTGTCCCCATGACTGAGTTAGAGTTTCCAACGGGCTGTAGTTAAAAGAGCCAGAGGGCGTGCTGTGTCTCTTCAGTCTGTTAGTCTGTCTGTCCGTGCGTTTGGTTTGTTCCTCTTTCACTGTGGATTAGTAACTCACGCCACGCTGTTATTTTGCCTGCAGCTTGCCTGAGGTGAAAGAACGCTGGTTGGATACACTTCACAGGTAAGCACTACTATTTTGTTAGTTTTTATTGGACCTTTATTTAAACAGGGAGTCACCATTGAGACCAAGGTCTCTTTCGCAAGGGAGCCCTGCACATACAATGCATAAACAAAAAAAACACAGAAAAATAAAGAACTAACTAAAACACAGCACTATTACCTCTATAGATACTGTAAATGTCCCTTGATTGTGCCGTAAATGGCTAACCTGGTTACTGGGTTATACTATACAATTATTTATAATAACCCTTTTATTTTATTTTTGGGGGTCTCTGCTTACGTATTATAGAAACATTGTGGGATCTATCAATGTATTTGCAGTAACTTGCAGTATCAATGGGACTGTACTGTCTATGTCATTCAATTACATACAGTATAAGATATAAAATGCTTGACTGTAAGTCTCTTTAGATAAAAGCGTCTGCTAAATGGCACATATGATTATATTAATTAGTATTGGGCTAAGTGTAGAATTAGTATTGAAAGGTAGTATAAAGACATCTGTGATGGAGATAGGAACTGTATTTTAGTTAATATTACCATTCTTCATGATATCACAACTTATCGTATATAGTTAAACATTTTCTGTCATACAATTATTAGTGGTAATCATCCTTTTCACTCATAATCACTCATACATTTTCACTCATAAATAATAATAAAGATTTTATCATATTGACAATATCCATTTGACCATCTTTTTGATGGTCCCCCCCCCCCCACCCATCTAAACAGGGACTAGTCTCTATCCATCTTTCTCCATTATGGCTCACCAGAATAACTAGGGATTTACTTGAGGTCAATCAAATATTAATATTTGTATGTACGTCTTTTAATCTTTCCAGGAAAATTAAAGCAGCAACAGAGAGGGCAGGTTCTATCACACCCCTCCCAAGTGTTCTGATGAAGGTGCTGAGCAACAGTATCACAGTAAGTTTCTCACTTAGGGTCCCATCCCAAATGGCACCCTATTCTGTATACAGTATAGTACTGAACAAAACTATACGGAACAGGGTGCCATTTGGGATGAAGCTTTAGCTTACTCTCCAGTGTGCTAAATATACAATAACAGCAATTAGAACAGCTGAAACAGAGAAGAGCTGTGTGATTTATTACCACATACTGTGTCGTATGTAGACCTATTCCCTGATACCTCACTCAGATTCTCCTTACCAAAGGGGGTGATGGCAGATACTGTAGAAAAGATGGATCTGCTTTCGCCTGTCTGCAGTCGGTCATTGATATCGAGATACCGTTGTATTGCTCGGCTATTGATTTCAAGATATCATTGTGTTGCCACTTCATAATATTCACTCTTATTCAATCTATTTCTCTTATGTTGATGGGCTTTGATGGCTCTGAAGAGGAATATACTGTAACCTCTAGAAAGGGCCATTATCAGTAAGGTTATAACCTCTAGAAAGGGCCATTATTAGTAAGGTTATAACCTCTAGAAAGGGCCATTATCAGTAAGGTTATAACCTCTAGAAAGGGCCATTATCAGTAAGGTTATAACCTCTAGAAAGGGCCATTATCAGTAAGGTTATAACCTCTAGAAAGGGCCATTATCAGCAAGGTTATAACCTCTAGAAAGGGCCATTATCAGTAAGGACGGAGTATTGGACATTCTTAGAAAAGCACTCAATGCAGACACACATTGCAGTACGTCAAAACATGATCTATGGTCATTCAGACATATATAGGCCTTTGTTTGACACCATGTAAATATAGAATTAGAATGAGCATACATTGACCTTTACCGAAATATTATAATTGCTTCTGGAAGGAGTCAACTTTATCTTCAACAACTTTAATCTGCATTATAGATAATTATCTCTCTCTCTCTCTCTCTCTCTCTCTCTCTCTCTCTCTCTCTCTCTTTCTCTCTCTCTGTGTGTTTAAGGCTAAAACTCTAACAGGAAGTGGCATGGACCCGTTTATCGAGTTTCCCCTTGATGTGAGTACCGTACAGTACAGACCCTGCTTCTGCTTCTCTCATCCATGTGTCAACTGTTCTGGAAACACCTTTGGTTTCCCTAGACCTCAGGGGGAAAATATCAAGTTTATTTTTAGGTTTAATGGGGGGAATTCTAACTACTGCAATCTGTTGCTCAGATAATAAGCACTTACATAACACAAGTGTATTCGTTGTAACAGTTGATTGATACTGTACAGTTATGATGCTTTTTGGAGGGTTTGTGTTGTTTCGTTCAAATGGAGAACCTAGTGTTGATCTTGAGTACATATTGGTGTGAAAGTGGTGGGTGTTTTGAGGGGGGTTTCTGGGGGGGTAAATTCTGAGGGGTAAATTGTTTGTGATGGAGGAGTTTAAGGAGGGTGTGTGGGCGAGTAACACTCTTACCACCCTGCACCCTCACATGGAAACAGGCGTGCAGACACAGGGGGTGTGGTTTAGGGGCATAGAGCAGAGGCTCCTCCCCTCCCTCCCCTGCCACACGTTCCTCACACATTCTCATGACAACATCTCCTGTTTTGTGTTTCCAGGGCGGCACAAAGATCCCCACCCTGCCCAGGGAGTTGTGTAACGCAAAAGCAACGCAGCCCATTGGTGAGTTTGAACATCGCTGAAAAACAACGTCATGGTATCAGTTAGCATTACTGTATACTGTGCCCAATACTGCACACTACATCTATACCTACTCAAGTTCTCTAATCATTTGGCTTCTTTCATAACAGAAAAGGGCGGCAACAGTAAGAGAAGCATCAGCATCTTGAGGAAATTGAAGAGGAGTTCCACCCTCAACAGCATGTCCTCCTGTCCAGACACAGACTCCAAGAGCCAACTGTTTGGACAGCCTCTCTCCAAGATCTGCCCAGAGGATGGGATGCTTCCCAAGCCCATCACAGTACGTCACTCTACCACAACTATCTTGGTTCTGTACTATCTTTGTATGTCAGCATTGAGTGAGAAAGATTTGATTGATTGTGCGATATAACATAACACTTTCAATTCATGAACTGAACTGCCATAATGAACTGCCATAATGAGTTGTAGTGAGAGCAATTGATTTGACCCGCACCTCATTCTACCAAGTGTCTGTTAGGTAGTGCCCACTAGGTAGTGCCCACTAGGTAGTGCCCACAAGGTAGCGTCCTCTAAAATAAATAAACCCTTTTAACTAAACACCTTTGTAGAATGAGGTGCATGTCAATTCAATAGTTAGGAATCACTAGGAATCATTATGGTAGTTCAGTTTATGAAGTGATTTATTGATTAGGGCACTTGATTAATCAGGTCACTAATAAGTGCAGTTAACAAAGCATTTGAAAATGGTTGCTAAGAACCTGCCTGTCTGCAACCCAACCATTGATTTGATTTACATGTGATGTTCCAGCTGATGAACACGCACAATGCACCAACCTCCTGTCTCACTCTGACCCTGCCCTCCCCCTCACAGAACACACACACACCCACACACACACACCCACACACACACACCCACACACACACACACACACACACACACACACACACACACACACACACACACACACACACACACACAGCAGGTTGTTTGATTTGTTCATGCCTTTTCTCAGCCTGGTCTGACCTCTGCTTGTTCTTCTCTCTCCCCACCAGGAGATATTGGTGCTTCTATGGAAGAAAGGCCCCTCCACAGAGGGGGTGTTCAGGACAACATGCAACAATAAGACCCTAAAGGCCATCAGGGAGCAGCTCAACAGTGGGACGGAGGTGGAGATGGATGCCCTGCCCGTGGTTCTCCTGGTGGGTCTACTCAAGGTAAAGAGTCATCCATCTGTTCACTCATCTGTCCCATCTGTCTGTCCATCCATCCATTGGACACTCTCGCTACTTATCAGCAGTCTTCCATTGTGTTCTAACCACCAACACCTTCCCTCCTAATTACAGAGTTTTCTGAACGAGCTCCCGGGACGTCTGCTAGTGTCGGAGCTGTTTGAGACCTGGATGAAGGCCCTCGAGAGTGAGGATGTCCACCAGAGAGGCTTGCAGCTCAAGAGGTAAGCTACCAAACACTGATGCTAGGCTAAAAGTAGCATTAGCTAGCCACTACAAGGACCAACTGTTAATGCTATGCTAAATGTGGCATTAGCACTAGCTACTATAGCTACTAGCTACTATACCACCTGTCCAGTCACCCCCATTGGTGATCTATAAAACTGTAAGCTATGCTAATGTAAGACTAATGTAGGCGTTTGGTTGAATACAAAAATCCCTGAACTTTTCCATTGCTATTGTAGGTGTGGCAAAGTATATATTCAAGGGGCTTTTGAATGGGGTTTTTCAGAGATTCAGATAAAGAGGAAGTAGTGTCTCTCCCCTCAATGTGTATATTTCAGACAAGGCACTTCTCTATTTTCGTTGAATTCCCCTCTCAAAAAGAGAAGCTTAAAATAATAATTTTAAAAAAGAGCGGCAAACTGATCTACATTTTCTTCCTGTTCTTTCTCTCCTCCCTTCTCTCTTCCCTCCTCCTCTCAGGGTGGTTGACAAGCTACCAGGGCCCAACATCCTGCTGCTGCGGAACCTTCTGTGTGTGTTCCACCACATCACGAAGAGCGGGCACGCCAACATGATGGACGCCAATAATTTGGCAGTGTGCATCGCTCCCACTCTGCTGCGGAAGGACGACATGTCCTTAGACGTGCAGACCGTGGACAAGGTGAGAATACGGTTTTAACTGGACTCTTTGAAGCTGCCAATGTGGTTTTCATGCACTGAAAACCACAGTGTGTGTATGTGTGTTTTGTGTGTCTGTGTATAGGCCTGTGGTTTCGCAAGAACTTTACCCTACAGTAGTCTGCACTGAAACAGGACTGAGTTGTTCAGTGAAAGGAGATGCCAACCCTCTTTCTAAGTAATGTTGACCTTTTATGTTCTTTGTGATGTTTCCTTTAGGTGGTAGAGCTGACAAAGTTCCTGATAGAGCATTGCAGTGAGATCTTTGGAAAAGACATCCTGAGCCTTTTGGGAGATCCTGATGAAGATAGCTCAGGTAAGAGAACTGGGCTGCTTTAGGCACCACTCTTTGCAGTGCTACACATTGTATCACAGAAAATGAAAACATTCTGTGAACACAGATTTCTGGGAACATATATCAAAGTAGAACGATGGGAATAGGAATCATACACTGCAACTGATCAACATTCTGCCTCTTTCTCCTCAGAATCTGTGTTGTCACAGCGGCACGACTCTGCCTATGACAGCACTGACCCGGACTCTGAGGGGGACAGCATGGGGTCCATGCAGGGAGAGGGGGAAAGTGGCAGCTCGTCCCCATCTCTCCTCTCCGCGTGCGGGATGGAACATGGCACTGTCCCCTCCTGCCCTACCAATGCCATCTTCCACACCTTCACCAACAAGACACCCTTTAACCGCCGCTGCTCAGAGCCAATCATCTTCCCCTCTGCTGTGAAAAGGAACCTGGCCCGTAGCCATGACGACTTCTCCGTGGAGGGCCGGGACTTTGAAGAGCAGCCACTCAAAAAGCAGATCTCTAATGACTCCTTCCTGCTCCCGGGGCATGGTGCCGCTACCAGGCCTGCCGCCACGCTGTCCCTTCCCAAACTCGGCGGCAGCCATCCGTCATGCTCGTCATCCTGCTCCCTGGAGAGCACCACCTCCAATGCATCGGAGGGTTCTGTGTTTACCAGCTCGCCGCTGGCCTCCCCGGGCTGCCCACACAGGGCCCAGTCCACACATCCGAGGGCGGACACGGTGGAAGTGGCCAAGCGACGCACCCAGTCCATGAAGGTGAACAGCAAAGCCCCGATGACGACCAAGAACCTGGGAACCTTCGCCCGAATCAGTCTGAAGAAAGGCCACCTCCAGAAGGAGAAACCTTTCCCCTGTGGAACCCTCCAGGAGGACTCCCAGAGTGAGGCCGAGGCTCTTCTCAGGCAGAAGCATCCCCTGTCTGCCATGGAGGCCTTCCAGCAGGTGGATAGCAGACTGCCATTGCAGCCCCCCTCGTACGAGCAGGCAGTCCAGAGTGTGGCTCAGCTCACCCTGTCACATTACGGCTCCATGACTGTCAAGGCCGCAGCCGCCACTCTTAGCAGGAATTCCCGCCCAGCTTCTATGAACGCAAACTTCATGTACTCCTGTACCGTCAATCAATACACAGACTGCTTCTTTCAGGGGACAGACAGTGATGATGTCACCGCAGTCCAACAACATTCCGGAGGGTTCCGCCAGCGAGCGATGTCTGAGTCTGTGTCGAGAGCACGCCATGAGACCATGTCACACCATGAGACTGTGTCACGGAGGTGCAGCCAGCCTGTATTCGAGGAGTATTCTTACGCCAAGGAGTCCTACGTTTAATGACCTTTTTCTGACATTATATCTCACTTTTCACTTTGAATGTACACAAACTATAATGTACAACTGCTAGGTTGAACTTGCTGAGTAGTACTGTTTAGAGTACAGAATGAAAGATATTTCACCTGAAAAGCTATTAATGAAGGTAGATACTCCTCTAGTGTATCTACAGAAAAGCTATGTAAATAATCACAATCTGAATCTGCAGGTATTTTGGATATATCTCCTCCAGTTTTACTTTTGTTAATATACTGATATGTACTGTACATAAATGTGTAACTTTGTAAAAATGTGTGTATTTTTGTGTCTTGACTCTACAACATATTTCTTTCCACTACAATAAAGCACCTTTATGTTACAATGTTACTTTGTTCTCCAGTTATTCAAGTCTGTACACTTTTTGGGGGATTTTTGGGGGGGAGGGAAGCCCTAGGAGCATTCAAGTCCTGTGACTTTGCAGCTTTGGCTAGAATCGATTAGCCATTGCAACCCCAAGCACGCAGTTCCACTCAAAAACAACCTTGTGTGCATGCAAGTACAAGAGATGAGCTCCCATACATACATAAGCCATACTGCTTTCTCAGTTCATCCCATGGGCTCCAGCAACATTAACACAGCCATTTTAGAAGGATTGTAGGCTTGTAGATGTTTGCGTTGTCTTACTATTGTCACACCAAGAACACACAAACCAATCTGGAACCAGGCTAGGTTAGATGGACTTCCTCTCACCATTCAACTATGCCATTAGCAAATGCATTAATGAGGAACTAATATGGGCCATGCGGGGTCGGGGCTGTGAGTATTAGATCAGTTAGGCCCGGCTTTCTTCTCCTTTTTAGGCCAGTTATGTAACACAATCTAACAGCCTTCATTAAGAGAACAGCATGTTCTGGCTGGTGGCTCGCAGAAGAGGAAACCAGACACTGATCACGTGGACGGATTTGGTTTTTCTCTGAATTGCTTGTTGTCGTGGCTGCCTTGATGAGCCAATCCGATGCCATGGCTTCCCTTTCCTCTCTCAACTTTTTAGTTAGATGTTTCCTCTCTTAGCGTTGGTCTCTAATTCATTAATGGTGTTCAGTTCTAGTAGGCTTTCATTTTCCTGCAGGGCAAACACCCTTAATGGACTAAAGTATTCATTTAACTGTGATTATTAAGGCCTTACCTACTCATGACTATTCTCACCAAGAAGGATTAATTTCCTAGAATCTTTCCTAGATGAATATACTAGGAGCATGATTAATTTCCTAAAATCCAAGATGCCTGTTAGGCCAGTAGCCATGATGAGAAAGAGAGTAACCGACCAAGTGCAACGTGACCGTCCATAAAAATCTGTTGATGTACCCTTGAGCAATGCACTTAACACTAATTGCTCCAGGGTCATGCGTATTAATACACACTTGCACATGTGTGAAAGAGGACAAATATAAGCACCCACCATATTATTATTTTGGCAAATGTCGTTACAATACTTAAACAATGGGAAAGAGAGAGGTGAAGAGAGCTGGGTTAACACACAAAGCATGCTGTTGGTTTTCTGAACACATTCTGGGGACTGTGTGAAGAGAATATGAAGTTATAGTCAAAAGGCTATGTGATGTTTTTCAGGTCCTGTAGACCAGGGCTGCCCAACCCTCTTCCTGGAGATCTACCGTCCTTTTTCAGTCCAACCCTAATTCAACACACCTGATTTGACTAATTAGCTGCTCAACAAGACCTTAACCAGCTGAATCAGATATGCTCAATTAGGGTTGGACTGAAAACCTACAGGAGAGTAGATCTGGGGCTGTCCTGCTCTAACCGCTAGCCTAACTGCCACTATACATCTGCATTTGACAGTTGAGGCACTAGCATCATGCAGGCGTTGCACAACCTGACTTTAGAAAAATGTTCTTATGTCCTGATGTTACCACAAGCCCGTCCTCCCCATTTAAGGTGCCACCAACCACCTGTGATTACAGTATATCTATTTATTTTTTTATTTTTTTTACAGCACATGAAGATCCAATGTTTTATGTTGAACCTAACCATTATGAGCCTTACTGACCATAGATAACAATGGAATAAAGCATGATGGGGACTGAGGCTGAGATTGAGACTACAGAGAAAGGGGTCAGCCAGGTTACTGTACCTGCACACATTACCTCTATACCTACAACTACAAAAGGTTAAAAAAAAGAAAAATATATCATGTGAAAAGATCTGATTTTATTGGTCAAAATACCAATTAGTAGAAAAAATATCAAAATTGGGCTGCCTGTGTAAACGCAGCCATTGAGCCTTGTAAAGTAAAGGGCTGGACTGAGTGATTGACAGAATTTATGGAAGTTTCTACGTCAGTATAAGAACATGGTGTCTACAGAAATGACTAATGAGCAGAGGCGCTAGGCCAATTGTGCGTCGCCCCATGGACCTCCCGGTTGCGACCGGTTACGAAAGAGCCTGGGCGCGAATCCAGAGTCTCTGATGGCACAGCTGGCGCTGCAGTACAGCGCCCTTAACCACTGCGCCACCCCGTAGGCTAAACTTTTATTAAAGTGTCCATGTGCTATATTGGGCTCTTGTCAGAATTGGGCTGCCTGTGTAAACGTGGCCTAAGGCATGTCTCATGCGTTCCAGTTGAAGCAGTTTGCACATATATTATGATGTTTTCTTTCGTTTTGGTGTTCGGCAGGTTTTCTTTCCCACTAATCATGTAAATGTTGACCCCATGACCCCCACAACTGATGTAGCCTAATTAATTTGCTTAGTGTTGTAACAGCTAATAACACACAAAAGAAAAAACAAGCTATTATGTTTGCTTTGCCATAGCGTATAAATTTAACACAGAAGGGATAGTGTGACAAAGCTGGCCGATGTTTCTCACATTAAAGAGTTTTACAATATGACTGGAACAGGATTTACTCAAAAATATCCATTTTAATTTTCCATAAATATAATAAATACACAGACTTAAAAAACAAGGATAGAAGTCACGATCCATGTCATCCATCCTTGCCTGAACTGAGAACCATGTGCTTCTCCCACACATAATTAGCAGGCCAAATCGGTGGGAGGGCTATTAATTATCAATGAACCAATAACTGTTCAAACATACATGAACAACAATTACACAATAAAGAATAGACTGAATGAGATGAAATGGTTGGAAATATATAAACTATGGTTTGAATATGAATAATGGAATATAGGCATGTACACTACATCATGTAAATAAACATTCACAAATACAATTAAATATGGAGAAAATGTTGGTGTGTGAGTGGTGAGGATCAGAGAACCTAATTTAAAAGATAACAGAGTGTAACCATAAATATCAGATCATTACTGTTTGTACAAACGTGCATAGTTGCAGCTAACCACTGGCATAGAACAAAGGCATAGAAATGCAATGTTTACCTTTACCACAGTGGTTTCACCTCTGTCACTACATAGATCTAGCCTGCGTCTACTTCCTGTGGCATATATTCCATTCTTTCACTTTTGGGGTTATTTAGGCTGCGTTTATACAGGCAGCCCAATTCAGATATTTGTTTCCACCAATTGGTCTTTTGACCAATCAGATCATCTCTGAAAATTGGTCAAAAGACCAATTAGTGGAAAGAAATATCAAAATTGGGCTGCCTGTGTAAACGCAGATTAGGTTTGTCTCATGCTTTCCATTCGAAACAGCTATCTTGAAAGGATTGACACAGAAGATGAGAAGTAGGTACAGGGAG
This sequence comes from Oncorhynchus kisutch, assembly GCF_002021735.2. Taxonomy (NCBI): domain Eukaryota; kingdom Metazoa; phylum Chordata; class Actinopteri; order Salmoniformes; family Salmonidae; genus Oncorhynchus; species Oncorhynchus kisutch. The sequence goes on from NC_034185.2 coordinate 14,876,250, forward strand.
TGAAGGTTTAATAACTGACAGACACAAAACAGAACAGGAACAGTGTCTGGACAGGAACACATAATAACAATTCATGTTGACACAGGGAACACCACCTAGGAACAGACAGAGGAACAGACAGATATACAGGGGCAATCAACCACGTGAAGAGCGTGCTGCGCGTAATGATAGTGACAAGTGCGTATAAAGACGGGCAGAGAGGGGCAGCGGGAGCATGCGTGACATAGCTCATATATTATGAACTTTCTTGACATATTTGTTTGTGGCAAGTCGAAGTGCGATAGCCGAAGTCTACGCCCCTTTTTCTGTGATTGGTCAACAGTACTACTAGTAGGAGTGGGAACTATGGACGGATTCTTGAATTAAGTGTTTGTTATTCAATGAGAGACGACTAATACTGTACCAAACAGCTTAGATGTAAAATTGCGCAACTAGTCGTAGTTGTAGATATTCCATTAAAAAAAGCTGCCGTTTCCAGCTACAATAGTCATGTTATAACATTAACAATATCTACACTCTGCAAAAACATCTAAATGAATTACATATTTACAGATTCATACAGACTATTCTGAGGTGTTATGGCTATGTTGTTGCTACGGTGGCTGAGGAGGGAACTACAACAGAAGTATTTTTTTTCCCCTTCAAATTTTTCAAGCAAATGTCTTTAGGGAGTATGCGAGCACAGACGTTCCTTTGCCTAGCCGAGTTCTGCTAGGAGCAAGCCAAACCTGCATGCGGACACCTTTAGAGAACTGATAATGCTGTTTGTGGTTGACATGCACATTTTGTTACAGTTTCATATAGTTTTGTTAAGCCTTTTTTTAAAGCCATATAAGCAGAGCAAAATAAAAACATTTCAAATGTGGTTTAATTTCACTCATGCATGACTAGTGTTCTCTCTGTTTACTATGAGACCACAACTGCTTCCTGGGGCCTGTTGCACAAAACTAGGATAAGGGATTAAGCCAGGATATCTTGGTGATCCTGGCTCAATTGATCCGTAATCCGGTTGCACTAAAGATGGATAGGGGGCAGGAGGATATGTTATGGTATAAATTACCATGGAGATTTATTCTGTGGAGCTAGCCTGCTCCAGACCAGGCTAAATTCCAGGATCTATTTAATCTCATCCCTAATGTCAGTCAGCAGTCACCACAAATGGAAACCAATAGTTATTTCACTGCTCACTATACATTGTTATCACATATAACTAGACCCACTGTTATTATTTAAACGTTTGTGATCATTAATTTCAATGATTTTGGATAAAAAATGATTTTTAGATGATGTTGCTATCATTAGATAATTTACAGTTTCCCATAGACTATAAGGCTATATATAAAATGATAGAATATTAGGGCCACAGAGGGGAAAAAAAACACAAGTCATAATATTGTAACCAGTTGTTTTAAAGGAGGACAGTTGTTAAAATGACAGATGTGGGGCATTTCGTGAAATTGTACTTCAGTATGGTTTCATAAACAAAGACATGCTGATGTGCCAGAATATTAAGTATCACATTGTCATAAGTATCAAAACTGTAAAAACAATATGTAGCTTTTCTGCAGAAAGAACCAGCCTCATAAATTTATGACTTTATCCTTTTTCTTCAGTGTGGCCCTAGTACTCTGTCATATAAACAAATACACATTCCATATGAATATAAAAACACAATGTGTAACATTATGTTCCTTTATTGAATAAGGACAAAACAAAGCAGGTAAACCATCAGCTCCTTTCGAAACTGAAGTCACAGTGACTCTACAAGATGGAAAGCACAGAATCCAAGCATATTATACAAAATGATACATACACATTCAAAGGTCTGTATATAACACACCCTGCATGTCTGCACACTAAAATAAATGCAGGACAAATCCATACACATCAACTGAACAGACAAATGAATGGATGCAGTAGCCTCCCTGCAGCCTTGTATTACACACAGTATACCGCACAAACATCATAAGAGGCCAAATTCGTCAAAAAACGAACCCAAAAAAACCCAAATTCCTCTGCCACCGCAGGACATATTTAACCAAAATTGAAAGCACACATACTAACTAAAATAATTCAACACATATTGGTCCCTCAGCAGCCGACCACTGTCGTCATCAGGGAAGATTGCCGGATTGTCCCAGTCCATGGCTGGTGGCACTCTGGGGGCCCTCTCCTTCCTCAGGCAGGCCACATTGTGGAGGACAGCACAAGCCACAGTAATATCACATGCCCTAACAGGGCTGACCCTTAATTTGTGAAGGCAGTGAAAGCGTGCCTTCAGGAGGCCAAAGGTCATTTCAACTCTGGCCCTGGTCCTGGCATGGGCATGGTTGTAGGCCTGCTGTGCTTCCTGGGGGTCTGTGAAAGCCATACCCCCTGTCTCCCAGCAACACACCAGAGAATTCACCTGTCATTACTACCTCATAAACACAGTGATATTCTTGACACAGCCATGATGGTTATAAATAGGGGTTGTGTGGCTTACCTTGTGATAGGCACTGATAGATTTCAGAGGCCCGAAAGATTCTGGAGTCATGGACTGAGCCAGGCCATTTTGCCACAACATTGCTGATCACACAGTCAGCATTGCAGACCATCTGAAATCATAAGATGAGGAATATTACACCAATCAATGCACATCACTGGCAATGCAGAGTGTTCGTCAATGGACAATATCAAAAAGTTATGTTCACCTGAACATTAATGCTGTGAAAGGATTTCCTATTCACAAAATCGGCCTCATGGGCACCTGAGGGGGCTTTTATCCTTATGTGTGTGCAGTCCACTGCACCAATGACATTGGGGAAACCTGTCACACAAAGTAATGAGTATCCTACTATGTGTTAACAGTTGTCCTGTAATTTGTAGATCCTCTTACCTGCAATCCTATAGAACTCCTCTTTGATGTCACAGAGTCTTCTGTGGCCAGGGAAGGAGATGAAGACATCTGCTAATGCTTTGATAGCCAGACACACACACTCCTTATTGTGCGGCAAATTGTGGCCTTGTACAGCTGTTCTGCATCCCCCACTGAGTACAGGAAGGCTCCACTAGCAAAAAAGCACAAGGCCACACAAACCATTTGCTCCACACTCAGTGCATGGCTCCGTGCAGTGCGGTGCTTAATCCTGGGACCCAGTAGTCTGCATAGATACCTGATGCCATCTGCAGAAAACCTGTATCTTTCATATAGATGGTCATCAGGGAAGGCCAGTGCGTCCAACCGGTCCCTGAAGACCCTTTCTCGCCTGAAGGCTCTCCTCAGCACAAGTGCTTCTTCATCCACCACATCTCACACGAATGGGCATGCCATTGTCAGAGCAGAAAGGAACACACAATTTTGGGCCTTCATATAGGCTAGTGGCCACACCTGGTGCTGGGGGGGTGGGCAAAAGAGGGCGATGCCTTATAACGATGACTTGGTTGTACTGATTGCTGGGAAAATAAAAAAAAACTTAGAAAGATGCCACCGTCCTGTGTGCTCACAATAAGAGCTCATATGTCATGGCTCACTTGACTTTACGAGAATATACCTAATTTTTATTTTAAGCTGTGTCATCTTCTTGGAGCTGGGGGAGGAAAGAAAAATAATGATTAATACATTTGTGTTACAGTTAGCATACAGTGTACATTGAAGGCATATCTCACCTCCCTCTCAAGTTTTTTTATTTCAAGGTCCAGTTTCCTAATTGTCCTCTTTTTTATTTCGAACTCCAGTGCAAGATTTTCCATCTTTTTCTTCTTGTACTGAATGTCTATGTCTGCCAGTTCTATTTGGCGCCGGAGGTGGTTGCCATACAACTTTCTGATAGCTTGTGAGCTCTGTGAACACAATACAATTAGCGCAGCTGGAATTTGGCAGGATGTGGTGTCCTTTTATTAATACGCACTATGTTGCCAGGCTGGTTTTCCCACTGTATAGCATCTGGGTCCTGTAAAAGAAATTAGATTTTTTGATTTTGATGAGGACTCCTCACCATTGTAGAGTAAATAGTACTTTCACAGTCTTAACATGATACCTCATGCCTTCTGGAATCCAGAGAGATGGTCTCCTCCTCATCATCGTCTCCATCATGTGCTGTTGCTGCTGCACTGGGGCCTTCACCCTATCACATTTAATCGGATTCATATTGAAGCTAGTAGACAAGACATGCCAGGCATAGTCTGGTGCTTGTGCTGGTGGCTCTAACAGGAACACAGTGCTGCCAGACACTGCAAGGCAATAGGTAAACCAAAGTCAGACAGTCCAAATTGATTCAATATGAATGTGGTTGTATCCCATGTAGAGATGGAAGGACATACCTTGAATGAAGCGGGTGGCATCTTGGGAGGAACCTATGCTCGTCTCTTTCCCCCCAGGGATCCCCTCTAAGACGGGCCTGCCTTTATTTAGCTCCAAGGCCATGTCCTCTGCTGGGGTAAGGTCAGCCTTTGGTGACCCACCACCCGTGCCTTGTCTGTGGGTATTCTTTTTCACTGCTAAAACAGTACAGACAATGTGTGAGCAGGCACCTTCTGGGTACAATATATGCTTGTGCTTTGTTAAATATTAGTCAGGGACCATACCATTCTGCAGAATGTTCTTGTATTTGATTTTGACCTGCTGCCATGTCCGTTTTGGCCCGTTCATGTTTAATCTACACACACACACACACACACACACATTTAATGGAGTCACACTGCAAAAAATTACTTGGTATTTTTGTCTTGTTTTCAGTAAAAATATCAAAAAATTTATCATAGCTTTATACAGTGTGATGGAGTTACTTTACACAATTTCACTCATATCTGCAGTGCATTTCAATAAAAAATTTAACCGTTTCATAATTACAGTACAACTGCATTTTTGGAGATGTGAATTAAATATTTGAATTGTAATTGTGATGTTTCAGCGGAGCGGTGAGTGTGTATTTGTGCACTACTTACGCATTCAGGCGGTCTGCAATACTTTGCCACGCTTTTTCTCTTTGCTTTATCACTGTGGCGGTGTTGCCTTTCTTCTTAATTATATATTTTACCTCCTCGTATGCCTCCATGAGGATTTGTGCTTCCGACGGGGAAAAGTACGCGGCTCTAGTTGCCATGGTAAATCAGTTAATCTGTGATCTGTGGCGGGGTCTATTTGAGTGAGCCGTGAGCGCGCACCTATCCAGGATTGGTTTCACCTGGCTTAATGAATCCGTGTCTGCTCATCCTGGCTTGGTCTTTGTGCAACCAATTAAGCCTGGACGCACATGTTTTGGCTTCATTGAGCTCAGCTGAGTCATTTATCCCGGATGTCTTAATTCTACTTTTGTGCAACAGGCCCCTGGTGTCAGTGAGAATGTTTCAAATGCTAAACAAAGTGTCAATTCAGGATACAGTATACCACTTATGTACATACAGTGCCATCAGAAAGTTTTCACAGTCGTTGAATTTTTCCACATTTTGTTATATAGTGGGATTCAAATAGATTTAAATTTCTTCAGGATTGGTGGGTCCCCTGCAGGACGGTTGGGCTAACGTAGGCTAATGCGATTAGCATGAGGTTGTAAGTAACAAGGATTTCCCAGGACATAGACATATCTGATATTGGCAGAAAACTTAAATTCTTATTAATCTAACTGCACTGTCCAATTTACAGTAACTAGTGAAATACCATGCTATTGTTTGAGGAGAGTGCACAGTTTTACATAATTTATTCATAAACAAATTAGGCACATCTGAGCAGTCTTCATACAACATTTTGAACAGAAATGGAATGGTTCATTGGAAGTCTAAAACTTTGCACATACACTTCTGCCATCTAGTGGTCAAAATCTAAACTGCACTTGGGCTGGAATACATTATGGCCTTTCTCTTGCATTTCAAAGATGGTACACAAAAAAACGTTTGTTTTTTTCTTCGTATTATCTTTTACCAGATGTAATGTGTTCTCCTACATTCCTTCCACATTTTCACAAACTTCAAAGTGTTTCCTTTTGAATAGTACCAAGAAAATGCATATCCTTGCTTCAGTGCCTGAGCATTTCGGCAGTTATATTTGGGTATGATAATTTGGGGGGGTGAATCAAATCAAATGTTATTTGTCACATACAACAAGTGTAGACCTTACTGTAAAATGCTTATTTACAAGCCCTTAACCAACAGTGCAGTTCAAGAAGAGTTAAGAAAATATGGGTCCCTCTGCTCTCTTGGCCGCCTTACTAGCAGACTCTGTTGCCCCAGCTGCAGGAGGGCACAGAGGAACTCCTCCGGGAAGCGATGGAGGTGTCTTGCATGCTTTCCCTGCTCCAGAGGGATGTGGCCTGCGGCAACAATAGCGGTTAACTCCCGGAATTATCCATGGCTGACCCAATCCCATCTGCCAGCTGCTCTCCAGAGCACATTTGCCACTCTCCCTATTACCCCATGGCTGACGTTTGGCGCCGGGGTTGATGACATTCTGAAGCAGACCGATAACGTTTGTAGGGACCGGCGAAACCCTGTGGTGGTTCATGCTGCCTCCTCAGGTCCCGGGTTCAAGGCAGACGGACCATCGCCACCCACCTACACCAGAACTATGCTGGGGTCCCTCTCCTGCCCCATCACCTCGTGCTCAGGGACGACAGCAGGGAGGGCACAGCGTGCGGTGGAGCAACAACCTATAAAACGTCACTGCCTTAGGGACATGCCTGGTGGACCCAGGAGCTCGGTGCGCCAGAGGAGAGGCGGGCCCCGGCAGGACCCCTGACACACCCTTACACGGCCTCAGCCACTTCTCCCGTTCTCCAAGGGAAAAGTGGGAGGAGGGTGTGGAGTCCCCCTGGGTGTTGTCCAAAATGCTTGAGGGGTACCGACTCCAAATCCGGTGCTGGCCCCCGTCCTTCAGGGGCCTTCGTGTCACAGAGGGTGGCCTTCATTGGCATGGAACTTGACTCAGTCCTAATGAGAGTACACCTGCCCACCAGGAGAGTTCAGGCAATCTTATCTTGTCACGACCACTTTCGGCAGGGGCCGCCCTGACCTGCCAACACCCGTTGCTGATTTCCCCGGGCCTGCTCCATCTCCGGCCTCTTCAACGGTGGTTCAACTCCCACCGGCTGCACCCGAAGCGCCAATGTCACCGTGCTGTCGCTCCTTTCTCTCAGGTGGGGTGTAGATGCTGAGGATGTGCCGCCGGGAGCTGGTCAGCACAGGCATCCCAGATTGGCTGGGGGGTGTGACCTAGGGCAGGTTGGTCAGTGGCTGTTGGCTACCCCCTTGGAGCGGCCGGCACATCAATACACTAGAGCCCCGAGCTGTACTGCTGGCCCTGCGGTCTTTCCTTCCACATCTGAAGGGAAGACATGTCCTGGTGAGAATGGACAACACCGCAGAGGTGTACCTGGCATCCTGAATGTGGCAGAGGATATGCTCTCGAAAGAGGGCCCGCCGCCTTGAGACTGGAGCCTACATCCCCAGGTGGTGCAGCACCCATGGGAAAAGTTCAGGAGAGCGCAGGTGGACCTGTTTGCCTACCTGGACAATGCACACTCACTGCCCCCTGTGGTACTGCATGTCGGAGCCACCAGGGCCTCTGGCCTTGGATGCTCTGGCTCATTGGCCAGGTCAGGAGCTTTACGCATTCCCCCCTTTTCCCCTGATCAGCCTTCTCCTGTCCCTGTTGTCTGGGACACCTTGGCATCTGCCCCTGAGACCCAACCTACTGTCTCAGACCGGTGGAACTCTATGGCATCTGAGACCGCACCGCCTCAGTGTGTGGGCTTGGTTTCCTGAACGGCACCAATGGTCCATGTTAGGACTACAGGAGGGCGTAATGAAACATCTGCTTCCGCAAGCTCAAGCTCCCCACGCCCACCTACGGAGACCTCATTACCACCTGGTGTCGGCTACCATGAGCGGGGTGACCACCTGCCTTCGCTTCCGAGAACAGTTCAACGCCGACCTCCACAAGCTAGCCATCAACATGGTACCCTTCCCGAGTCTGCACTTCGTGCCCAACAACTTCAAGACTGCTGCCTGTAACACCACACCCCCTGGACTCAAGATGTCCGCCACCTTCATAGGCAACAATACAGCCATCCAAGAGCTGTTTAAGTGTCTCTGAGCAGTTCACTGCCATGTTCCGTCGCAAGGCCTTCCTACTGGTACACCGGGGAGGGCATGGATGAGATAGAGTTCACAGAGGCAGAGAGCAATTTGAACGACTTGGTATTGGAGTACCAGGATGCCATCGCAGAGGGGGAGGTATATGAGGATGAAGAGGAAGAGTCTGAAATCCAGAGCCAAAATGTAACTTTCTTAAACCATCAAATAATGGGTCGTTCCAAAACCAACAAAACAGTAACAAAGAGCAGATGCATCCCATTACATTTACACAACTACGGTACCACTTGAATAACATTTATAAAATAATAATTGTTGCTTTTTCTGTATATAAACTATATTGAAGCCACGTTATAATGAGCTTTTTCTCCTATATGCATTTTATTAGGCAATATTTGAATTAAAGTAAAGATTTTGTTTTTCCATACTGCACAGTGCATAGGATTCTATTTATTATTGAACTGTACATTAGGGTCTATAAGAGTGGAGTGGAAGACCATCATATTCAAATTAAATTACTTGAGCTGAATATATGTCAGTCCTGCATAAAATGTAAATGCCTTGCTTTGCTAGCCCCCCCAAACAAAAAGCCAAAACTACTAGCAGGCAACCAAGGAAGTGATGTAACAGCAAAGTTACACTTCCTGGAAATCGTTGCTATGACAAACGTCAACAACTAGACACTCTTCTTCACTTTAATTTAGCTTCCAGTTTGAATGTTTTTATCAAATAATACGGGTTGTTTTCATTAGAATAATTTAAGTCAAAGAATGACATCCGTTTTACAGCCTCAAAAGGAGGCTCCAAACGGGACTTACACATTCGCCAGTCGCCCAAGACCTGTTCAAAACCGCACCAAATACAGAGAGCCCGCCGCGGAGCAGTAAGTTTGATAGACAACGACATATGCTGTCAGTAACTGATAGCTTAGCCAAAAGCTCACTTCGGCAGCGTAAACAACTAGACTTTTTGCATAATGAAATGGGTAGCTAGATTATTGCCAGTATAGCAGAGTTGGGGTCAGTTCCATTTCGATTCCTGCCAGTTGTTGCACTGTATATTTTGCAGGGTCAGGCAACTGAAATGGTGCTAGCAATTGTTCAGGTTTTCAATAAGTACGCTATCCAGTCTTGATTGATTAAAAAACAGGTGCAAAACCTGGTTCATTAATGTAACTGCGTTAGTGCACGGCTGTGGATAAGTGTATGCTAATTCGTTTTTATCAAGATTGTACATAGAAAAAAAAGAGCACCTGTTTCCTTGTCATGCAGAAGTGATGGACAGAGCAATTATGGAAACATCATGTATGACCGACGTGTTGTCAGGGGAAACACATATGCCCAGCACATCCTACCAGTGGTGAGTTTCCAGCTCACCAAGTCAGATATTGAAAGTGATAACCACATTGGTAAAAATGTTTCCATCACGTCTTGTATAATTATGTATTGGCCAGGCAGCTCAACCTGACCCTATTGAGGTCCAGAGACAGCAGGAGTCCAGAAGGAGATCGGTCGCTCGGAAGCGTGCCATGGAGCAGTTCAGGCCCAGGACTCCAGAGGCTCTGGAGGGAAGGAAGCACATAGATGTACAGACAGGTACAACTTAAATCTATGGGTAAAACAACATCTCAGCTGCCTACTGTCATTGTTGATTGATAGGACAACACAGAGGTTGGACTATTTCCAGAGCTGGAAATAATTACATGGATTATTTCAGAGCTTTATCTTGAGGAGCTGAATGACCGCATAGAGGACACCAGTGTCGAGTGCCAGACCGATGCCTTCCTGGACAAACCGGCCACCCCCCTCTTCATTCCTGCCAAGTCCGGAAAAGATGTGGCCACACAGATAGAGGAGGGAGAGGTATTACATATTTTTATTTTTCCTCTTCTTCATTGCTGTGCAATGAAAACAATTCAACATTTTGTGAAGGAGCTTCCTTCAAATGGATTGGCAACAGGTTGAAAACACGTTAGGCATATCTTTGTATTTATTATGGATCCCCATACTCTTCTTGGGGTCCAAACAAGATTAAGGCGATTACATCAGAAAAAATATAAACGAAACAGTACATCATTCAACACATTATTACACCACTACTCATCTACAATACAACATGTATAATATAACAATGTGTGTGTGGGTGTCTCTTCACAGTCCGCATTGTTCTAAAAGGTGTAGTTTCATCTGTTGAAACAGTATATTTGAAAATGTATTCAACACACTTTTAACCCTTTATTTATTTTTTACCCACTTTTTAACCCCTGCCCATGTCCCCTGCCTTGCCCTGCAGCTGTTTGACTTTGACATGGAGGTGCACCCGGTGCTGGAGGTGCTGGTGGGGAAGACTGTGGAGCAGGCCCTGCTGGAGGTCATGGAGGAGGAGGAGCTGGCCAGCCTGCGGGCACAGCAGCGGGCCTTCGAGGAGCTCCGCAACGCTGAGCTGGTGGAGGTGCAGCGGCTGGAGGAGCAAGAGAGACGCCACCGTGAGGAGAAGGTACAGGAACAGGACCACCAGACATGGCTGCTGCCACACGGATACATGTAACCAATTCTCAGGCCATAGATAAATGACTGGATAGATTAGTTTCAAAAAGTTAATGTGCATTACTCTCAATAGTGCAACAGAGGTGGTTTGTTAGGGTGCTGAGTGGTGGTCTGCTTGCCTGAGACCTGAAAATATTTGCTTCCTGAGTGAATGCATAGGCTTTCACTAGGGAAGACAGTGCCAATTAATCAGCCTGCAGGGATTGACATTAAGGTCTGAAAGGCAATCGCCCATTGGGCAAGTCAGCAGTATTTTGGGGTTCCCCAAAATTATGATAACTTGCCAGAACATTTAAAGTAGCTATTTTTACCAACACACAAGGGAGGAACCAGAAAGACCAGACTATTGGAATTCTTTGCATTTTGGTTATTATCAGTCAAGTAAAATAAAACAACTGACGAATGGAGCAGCCTCAGAGCATGCTTAACTTGAGCGACTGCTCAGGGCACTTTCCCCAGGCAATAAGGCAACCCTCAATCCCTGACCTGGGTTTGATACCTGCTCAGGCACCATAGCATGAGGTTCCAGACAGACTCTTTGGAGGGAAACAGACCCATGACTTTCATTGTCTCTCTTCTCTGAACAGGAGCGTCGGATCACCCAGCAGCGAGAGGTGCTGAAGAAGGAGATGGAGACTGCGGACAAGATTGCGGCGCGAGCGTTTGCCCAGCACTACCTGGCCGACCTGCTCCCCTCGGTCTACACCACGCTGAGGGAACACGGCTACTTCTACGACCCTGTGGAGAGAGGTCAGTCTTCCCCCAGGGCCCTGCTGACTGTACCTTGACCCTTTCCTCCAACAGTTACATAAGCGGTCGTGCTACATGAGATGTTCAATGCACAAGAGAGGACTGCCAAGACTGGTATTAGTTTGGTATTTTATTAGAATTCCCATTAGCTGTTGCGATGGCAGCATCTGGTCTTCCTCGGATACACGTGAAGATCCATGGAAGAATCTCACTGCATAGTCCTCGCATCCTTGCTCCTTGCCTCCTGGAGGTGAAGGTCAGAGGGGAGGGACATCTGGCTTTCTCATCAAATGGGTTTTGAGGAGGCGATGAGAGAGGACTCAAGGAGTATGCAATTAAGATTCTCACTATGTATAGTTTGAGTACCAACATATTAAGTATTTGGTTCTAAAGATGCATGCATATTTACAGTATTTAACATTCAATGTGTATTTTTTTTTTTTGCGTGTGTGCTCTGGTCTTCTCTAATGTCCAGATATTGAGACTGGCTTCCTCCCGTGGCTGATGGCTCATGTCAGTAACACTTTGGAGAAGAGATACGTGGCAAGAGCAGTGTTGGACAGTAAGTGGATGAATGCACTTCTGAGATTTTTCAAATAGCAATACTTTAAATCTTAGTGTCTGTGCAGTTAACATATTCCCATAAGCCTTCCACAGAAGTGCATTTCCTGTGAGGCCCTCTTGAGATTTAACTGGTCATAAACATTGTTTTGGCTCCATCTAGTGGCTATTATTTAATACTACAGAAGCGATTGTAATTTAGAGAACCACCGCCCTAGCATTTACAGTGCTGCAGTTCTGAACTCAAATATCCTACAAAGACCATTGATGCAACAGCAACCTATAAAATGCCATTTCAAAGACACGTGTTATATCTGTGTTATGTCCACAAGGGGTACTAGAACCATGAGGGTTAAACCCACCAGGGTACTCCGACACAGACCAAAGAGTTATAGCATACCGTATTTGTTTTAGTGCTTATCCATGATGTCACCCAGAAGAGGCTGGAGCTGTTCCAACAGATGCAGCCCCACGACCACTCCACCCAATGAGGGCCTGTACCACTATGGGGGGACATACAGGTAACATCAGCCAATTTGAAAGAACCAGCATTTGTTAATGGTATAAACAAATGAATAATCCCACTGCCTGTATGCTTCTTAAGGCTAGTTATTTGATATTGGAGCCAGAACCATTGATGCTGTGAATGTGTTTGTTTGAATGAAAGAGACCTCCCCATTCTGTCAGGCCTGAATCCAAAACCGTTATTGGGTAGTCCCCATAGGAGAACCCTTTTGGATTCCGTGTTGAACCCTCTGTCGAAAGGGTTCTATCTGGAACGAAAAGGATTCTTCAAATGGTTCTCCTCTGGGGACAGCCAAAGAACCCTTTAAGCGTGTAGCTTGAAATCCATGCCTGCATAACTCAAGTTTTCATACAAATCTTTCATCCATGTTACACACAAGTCAGACTTAAAAGGCGCACTTAAGTCTGACTTTTGTCAAACCTTAAGTGCGTCAGACTTAACATGCATGAATGATTTGTATGACAACTTGAGTTATACAGGCATGGATTTCAAACTACACGCTTAAAGGGTTCTTCGGCTGTCCCCAGAGGAGAGCCCTCTGAAGAAACCTTTCTGGTTGCAGGTAGAATCCTTTTGGTTCCAGATAGAACCCTTTCAAATTATGATTCGGTCCTTAGAGAGATGTACTACATGTTCCTCATGCTGGCCAACACCACTTAACAGCTCCTCCCTTGAGTTACAATCAAAATCAGGATGGTAGAGTGACTGATAAAGCAGGTTGATGTTAATGTTTTTAACCACACATCTGTAAGAATAGAAGAGGCTTAGAGCACTGTTTTTACACCTGACGACTCATTGCTATTGCATATACAGTAAATAACCCATACTATTATAGCCGGTCTGGTCCCAGATCTGATTGTGCTGTCTAAAGCCACAGTGTTTAAAAATAAAAATATTTGCATCAGCATGTTGTTAATCCAGCGGTCCTGGCTAAATGCAAAAATCCATCAAGATTACGTATAGGGCATTCCTCTCCATTCAGACACTTCTGTCTTTCCCCAAACAGAATCCAATCACATTATTGGTTGATATTCTGAACGAACACCAATTTGATTATTTTAAAGTGTTTAATCTAGCCCAGGCAGCACAGCACCTTTAATCATATGTAATGTAATCCATTACAAAATTCATCTCTGCTGCTACTGTGTCCAGGAAGTTAACACAAACCATGCTTTTTTTGGTCTATTTTCTTTACAGGGAATGCATTTCAAATGAAAAGTTGAGGAGCTGAATGGCGAAAGGAAAATCTCTACATATCTGTGCAGTACATTAAATGGTTATTAAAAAATATTTATTCTACTTATATTCATGATTTGAAAATATCGAACAACTGTCTCCAATAAAGACTATAGATTTAACTCTTAGCATTTTCCACAAATCACATTAGTCTCTGGTTTCATGGACAGTGCATTTATAGCCTATTAGTTTCCTATCCTTACCCTTAGTGTTGTAGACAGAGTTTACTGACTTTTGATGTAATGTGTTGGAGGCTTGTTTCAGTAGCTCATAATCTGCAATTGGTGACTTGTCTTATTTTCCCTGCTGGTACAGTCATTTTCCCAAAATTGTATGTCTCTTGAAATTATACTAGTGTTCAATCACTAAATTCCGGTTTACAAAAAGTCACATCCCTCAACAACAATCCTATAGTATTTGTGCCCGTGCCTTAATTTGAAAGTAATCTGCTAAACCAAAAATATTGCCTACTTGAAAATGGTTACCAAACATTAGCTCCTGCGGTCATACCATTATGCTATTTATTATTATTATTTTTTTTTTACAAATAAGACTTGCTGGAAAGTACAGTACATCTGTGTTTCAGGACACATGTATACGATCCTTGTTGTTTATAAATAGATTGTAAACTATTTCCTCTTTACAAGTGGCTGTTTCGGTCCAATAGAATGCATGCGTTGTGACCTATAGCGCGCATTTTAGTGCACGCACTTCAGCGTTTATCTCTGATATATACCGTTCTATTTTAATCCTACTCAACTATTGGTCCGTTAACATTTATGAAACCTCCCCAACCCGTTCACAGCGTTTCCTAGGTTGAGTTTTAGAGGGTGTACTTCTGACGCGCACTATTACTCAACTATACAAATAGAAACACAATCATGGTAATCCAAACAAATATACACGTGCATCTAATATCTTGCTTTTGTTTGTTTATGACGCCATAGTTATTTTGTTAGCATGAATGTGTGGTATTAAATTACCACTTCCCATAATAGACTTAATCTACAGTAGGCCTATTTTATGTAGCAACAGCAATTCGTAAAATGTTCAGATTATGGGGTGTCTTTATAAAGGACTTTTAAAAAAAAATGTAATTTTGCACTTTTTTTGTAGTTGTATGTCAAAACCCTAAACCCAATGAATCATGTCAAAGCTACTCTGATAATAAACTTATGGCACATAATGCTCTCATTTGAATACTCTTATGATGTGGCCTCTTGGTTATCTCAAGGTCTTCCCTTCTGTACAATGACACAACTATTCCATCTGGTCTGTTTTATCCTCAAGGTCATGGAGTGAAGCCATTGCATTGGTGAAATAAATATGCTGTTTAGTGCCTGTCTTTTTATAATTAGCCAAATATAACAATTGTATAATTGTTTGCTAGATCTAGTCAACAATGAGCAATATGTACTATTAAGAAAATTTGCTTTGACTGTAGCCAAAGTTATATTCTGCCTGGTTGATATAGCGAGACTCAGATTATAAATGATTATACTGTTCTGCCTGCGGCTATGGAATCCTGACCTGTTCACCGGACGTGCTACCTGTCCCAGACCTATTATTTGACCATGCTGGTCATTTATGAACATTTGAACATCTTGGTCATGTTCTGTTATAATCTCCAACCGGGACACAGAAGAGGACTGGCCACCCCTCATAGCCTGGTTCCTCTCTCGGTTTCTTCCTAGGTTTTGGCCTTTCTAGGGAGTTTTTCCTAGCCAATGTGCTTCAACACCTGCATTGCTTGCTGTTTGGGGTTTTAGGCTGGGTTTCTGTACAGCACTTCGAGATATCAGCTGATGTACGAAGGGCTATATAAATACATTTGATTTGATATAAATGTAGGCCTACTGAGTGGTTTCAACTGTGATAAATGACATACTGTAGGTGCCCCATAAAGGGTTGTCAGGGTACCGGAAACAATGTGCCCATAAAGAGTTATTGACCACAGAATTGGGTGCCACATTGAATCACTGATCCTTCAATGGCCAACATTTTGCTATGATAATTTTAAAGCTTTGCCATATATTTTCACCCCAAATTCATTTTAATTACTTATCACAAATTAGGTTACTAATTTTAAAATAATGTTTCTCCATAATAAACATACCATTTTAATCCTACAGTAGATCAGTTGTAGGGTTTTGCCCTTATTTTGCATTTTTCTACAAGCTTGCTTGAGTTCAAACAGTTTTCAGTATAAACTACGTGTCATTAATGGGAGTCGCTGTTGTACGAATGACGGTTCCCTCTTGCCTGGCACCGGTGACAAACAGGAACTCATGCAAGCAAGCGGCAATAGTCGGAGCGCTGAAGTAGCGGAGGGTCAGCCATATTGCCGCGCTGTTAGTTCTGCAGAGGAGTGTCCGAGGCTGCCCTGCGGTAGAACCATCTTAAATCACACCTGCTCTGGTAAGCCATTGTACCTATTAATGAATAGGCGATCGAATATTTATGTGAACGTGAGACTGTTGAACAGAATAGGGATGCTCACTACTTTGTTTCCGCACTTGTTGCACCACTTCTGCCGCCGCTTCCCACAAAGGGGAGAAATATAACAACAGGTGTCTGGGATAATTGTAGTGGGTTGTGGCTTGGTAAAATGCTAGAAATGGAAGAGTATGTAGCTTGCAAGTGTAAAAATGTATCCATGATGCAACGGCAATTTTATTCGAATGTTTGCTCCAAAATGCACAATTAAAGCCTATTCGAGTAGGTCAAATAATTATCTTGGATAATAATATAATGACATTTGACAACAAAGAATATTCACTGATTAGCCTAGTAGCCTATGCTAGGTAACTACAGATTTAGGTTGGTAACGTTAGGTGGACTCAACTTGTTTCCTTTGTAGGTCTGTCTACTTCTACACACGTCGTGTAACCTAATAGGTTTTGTTCTTTTTGAAATAAACAGTGTTGGCCTAATGTGTATTTTCTTCAGAAGTTAATGAAGCTCGTGGCTATTTTGTGATCCAACTGCCCTGTTAAAGGATATAGACAATGTGTTACATTGTAACAGACGGCAGACCCTAAGCGCAACAGTATATTTGATACTCAACAGTATATTTGATGTCCCTGTGATGGATAGGCTACTTTGTATTGGCTTTCACATCACCCAGTAGTAGCCAATATTCATTGATTCTGAAGGAAAATGTATCTGCAGTACACCGTGTATCATATACTGTAGGCTATATCGAACGTCCCCTCATAATTTTATCCGAGCAAGGATCACACCTAGATACCACAGTAGTGGTGCTGAAGTAAGATGTTTACCTATAAGGGTGGAGACTCCTAATTTATTTCGGTGTTAAAGCTCGACTCTCCTTTTTGTGGCTGTTATGGGTGAGGCTCGTTTAATCTGAATTTCCATAGACTATTTATAAAAAATGATTCATACGGCTGTACGAGGGCTGAGTCAACCAATCTCTATTTCGCACCAGCGTTTAAAGAAGGAAGGGTAGTCCCGTCTGACTGGTTATCACCGGAGTGGCTGAAACGCGTTTATCCTCTTTCGCTCTCTCTGACAGGAAGGCACTGACTGTGGAGACGTCATTTAGTAGACTATCCGAAGTATTTGGAAACCAACTTCACAGCTCCGCGCACGGACCCAGGAAAAGGACACAAAATGCCTAAAGCTGTAAGTATTGCAGTGATTTTATATATTTCAAAGATGTTAAGGTAGTCAGAGTTCTACTGAGTTGTCTAAACATATGCTTGGTAACTAAAGAGGATACGTTGGCAGTCCTGAGTCGAGATCCAAGTAGCCCCGGCAGGCCCGAGACACGATGTCTGCTCATGATAAGAGGAGATACTATAAGCTATTTGTGTTGTAATGACTATCTTACACCAAATATATATTATTTTTCTATGGTTTAATTTGTAGTTTCACTTGTAGATGAAAATACAAACATCCTCACTTATATCAATACATTCTCTTGAAGATGAGAATAAGAAGTTGGCCTCTTGTAAGTGGTCACACTGTCTGAATATATGTGCTTCCTCACATGAAGTTTAGTCATCTTCATTAGTCTTACTCTCAGAACCTTTTTGTTTGACTTAATGTAATATCCTAGGTGAGGCCTACCTAGGTTTAAAGCTGGTCATTTTTTTTGGTGACATTTGTCTTTGACAGCACTTCCCCAAAAAACTATGGACTTTCATTAACCCCCCCAGTCTCTCATCCGAGACACTAGAAGACTAGGAGTCATAAAGTGTTAAGAGCATCACTGGAAAGTGACATCATTGTGGTGCTGGCTACATGACACAGTAGCACTCTTAGCACTCTCTGGTACTCCACATTTAGGCACACAACCTGCCCTTTTTGGTAATATAATGGCAGACCGTTTTATTTTCTCTCCACGATATCAATGATGAGGCATAAGCATTGATTTACTGCCACTTACTGGCTTCTCTCTATATACCGTGAGTTAAGAAAGACATTAAATATTGCCAATGTTTTTTTGATGATCTTGTTCCTATTTATAGCATTGGTTGGTCAACATTTTTTGTTAGGCTGTGGCTGCTACGCTCACTACTGACTAGAAGGGCTTTCTATAACACAAACTGAGTTTCACTGACATGATGATCAGCCCATATTGAGATTCAGTATCGTGAGTTGTGATGCAATACTATCAACCATTTAAGCCAATGGTGAAAAACACATCAAACCTGGTAGAATGTATCTATCATATAGAGAAATACAACTAGAGTAGATTTCATTGGTTTAGAAGAGAAAGTAATCTGACAAGAGAAAGTTGAGATTTGAGCAGCTGAGATTGAGATCCTGGTTTGGTGTTCTCTCTCTCTCAATTTACACTTGTCAGAATGACACATTGTCAGCAGGTTGACCTTTAATAGGATACATCTTGTCCTGGAGGCAGAGCCGAGTGATTTCCACTAGATGGGCCAGCTGCAAAGTCAAAATTGGCTATATATCGTAAGAATTCACAAAAACAAAAAATTGCTTAAATTTGTCTTAAATTAAGGTTAGGCATAAGGTAAACAGTGTGGTAAAGATTAGGTTTAGATTTCAGATTGTATTACTTTGTGGCTACGCCAGCTATTGACTATCCTGCAGAGCTGCCTCCAGTACATGAGTCATCCCAATAAATGCCAACCTGCACATTGTCATCAAGTGAATCATGTTCCCTCCTTGGCTCTCCCTGAATCCTGTTTCACGGCCCCTTGAACATCCATTTGACAGTCTGACACACACACACACACACAGATGTGGGTGTTTCCTTCTCTTGTCTGAAACCCATTGTTAATAATTTGTTCTCGTGTATAATTGATAACTCAATAATATGACGATGCCTGCTGTTACGCCCTCTGGGCATGTCACTCCGAAGAGTCATCATGTTGGCACTTATCACATCATTATATATTTAGACATCATTATATAGTCTTTAGTTGTTAACAAAAGTTAATACACTATGTTCAGTCAACAAGTTGGCCAAGCTGAGGTGCCCCAGTTTGCAAAACTAACCCACTATTAGAGGTCTCAGTCCTAAATATCTTATTGAAAGGGATGCAGCAGGGGTGTATTCTACCCCCACTCCAGTCTCCATGGGACCTTCAGCTGGTCAGCAGGTAGGACCCAGCCCAGTGGGAGTTTATGGCTATATGGTTCTGTGGGGCATTGCAGACATGTTCCCATGACAACCCCACATTGCAACAGACTCCATTAAAGCCACACCGTTGTTAAATATTGAATGGGAATGCAGCATGTAGCCCATTCTGTTGAGCCACTGTGGTGAGATGATGATCACCATCGGTCAACCAACTCATTAACCAGTGAAGGGTGTTGCATACTAGACTAGATGTTTTCAAATGGTTTTGCCTCGGGACCCAGAATTAACCAGGTTGTCTCAGTCGTGACCCAATATTCATATCTTTAATTAAGGCTGAAATGCAATCTGGAAAACTAGTTTTAATGCTATATTGACTGTAAATGTAGCAATTACATTACACAAGTGAACAACATTCCTAACTTTTTCATTGTCAATAATTCCATATTGATCATATTCTTGATGAAGAATGTTTTCAAGCTCACATGTTTGAAACCACAAAATCTGCTAATTGGCGCTAATAACTACATATTGAAAATATATTTATTAAAGCTTTTTTTTTCAAAGAATACATTTCTACACACTTTCTACCTGGTATGTTGTTTAAATTCAGACTGCAGTATTTTTTCACCCCCCAAAAATGTATTATATTTAAAAAAATCTATTTATATATTTTTTTACTTAGACACCTGCGATCCACTCAACCTCAATTTGGTTACGACTAGGGATGTAATGATTCACAGATAAACATCGGTCCCCGGTTCAAATGTTTAATAAGATGTGAGTGCAATGGTCCGCGGGACCCCAAAAGATCCAAATGTAGCATGCATCGGTCAGAAAATGTATTCAAGTGTATTTAATCGGAGTTGACTTTTTTAAATATATTTTTTGTATTATTTTCTTTATACCTTCCGAAAATACCTCTCATCTTTTGTGACAACCGCATCCTCGCCTTCAGTGTCGAACTTAGCATGTAATTGTGTTGACAGTCATTGATCTACAAGTCATTTTGCATTCCCAACAACCCTAGGCACTCTCTTTAGCATAGTCAAACTGCGTGCTATGCAGCTTTGCACGATGACCAACTAGAGCTATTCTGTTCGGTTTCTGTTAGATTATAAAAATAATAATCTCTGTTTTCTATTATTATTTTAAACATTAAACGCACTATGCATTATGAGGGTTGAATGCCTTAAGAACACAGAATAAAACTATTAATAAAAGTATCATGATGGTAGTGACGGCCCATTACACTTATTAACCATAATTTATTCACATGACTTTAATAAAATATTTCAGTTGTTGTGTATATTACATTTGTTTTATTTGATGACTTTATTTCGTTCCAAGTCATCATCTCATCTCTATAGAGGGGCTGCCTATGCAGCCTGACAAAATCACAATTTTTGTAGTCTGGATTTGATTTATCTCTAGATAAACTGTGCGATGTGCGCACTGAGCTCACAAGAAAAACCCACATGAAATGGAATTCAAATTATTGAACCAATGTTGGTCAATTAGTTGTTTAAAAAATGGAAAATAACCAACATTTGGGTTAATCGCTCAGCACTAGTGATCTGGCACAGCTGCGCATCACCTTCAGCATTCAAATGTTTGTAAAATGGCTTGCGCTTTCTAATTTTGGTAATTTTGCTTGAAATTTTTGGATATACAGGGTAAAGTTGATAATTTCATAACGAGGACAGTAATCACTTTTGCTACACGCACTGCATGGTAGAAGCAACTCACTCCGAGTCTGTCAACACATCCAAACAGTCTAAACTATTCGATTGAGATGAGACGGGGGCGATTTTAAAAGATAAATATAGAGCCAGTAATGTATCAAACACGTTTAATCTGCAGTTGGTGATGGAGATTTCAGATTGAAAGTGTGGGGGGGATTGCCCCCCCCCCCCTGTTGAATTGTTCTTTCTATGGAATAATTATCTACTGCCATCGTGGTGGTAGATGCTCAGTTTCCCTTATGGCTCAGCTCAGGTGCCCACATACACCATAGACATATACATCATTTACAGGCCCCTTTCCTGTGACTGACTGACTGACAGACTGACAGACAGACAGACAGACAGACAGACAGACAGACAGACAGACAGACAGACAGACAGACAGACAGACAGACAGACAGACAGACAGACAGACAGACAGACAGACAGACAGACAGACAGACAGACAGACAGACAGACAGACAGACAGACAGACAGACAGACAGACAGACAGACAGACAGACAGACAGACAGACAGACAGACAGACAGACAGACAGACAGACAGACAGACAGACAGACAGACAGACAGACAGACAGA
This sequence comes from Oncorhynchus kisutch, assembly GCF_002021735.2. Classification (NCBI taxonomy): domain Eukaryota; kingdom Metazoa; phylum Chordata; class Actinopteri; order Salmoniformes; family Salmonidae; genus Oncorhynchus; species Oncorhynchus kisutch. The sequence goes on from NC_034185.2 coordinate 14,897,834, forward strand.
CAGACAGACAGACAGACAGACAGACAGACAGACAGACAGACAGACAGACAGACAGACAGACAGACAGACAGACAGACAGACAGACAGACAGACAGACAGACAGACAGACAGACAGACAGACAGACAGACAGACAGACAGACAGTCAGTCAGTCAGTCAGTCAGTCAGTCAGTCAGTCAGTCAGTCAGTCAGTCAGTCAGTCAGTCAGTCAGTCAGTCAGTCAGTCAGTCAGTCAGTCAGTCAGTCAGTCAGTCAGTCAGTCAGTCAGTCAGTCAGTCAGTCAGTCAGTCAGTCAGTCAGTCAGTCAGTCAGTCAGTCAGTCAGTCAGTCAGTCAGTCAGTCAGTCAGTCAGTCAGTTAGTTCAGCGACAAGTGTTATTGTATCGCATTGAGTCAAATCACATTTGGTTTGTTGTTTAATATACAAAGGATCATTTTGACTCAGTTGGAAAGTTTGCTGTCATAAACATACGTGTACTTCTCTTATGGTTTCAGAATAATAATTATAGTCATTCTCACCAGAGTTGCACTTTCTGGAAATGTAGGTCTTTGCCCAGTGTATTTTTTATCATTAATGTCATGTTTTCTGGTAATGTTCTGACTGAATGGCTTCAGTGACTTACCGTTAGTCGAATTGCATGAGATCAGATGTCACTCACCCACTGGTTTTGTGTGTGTGGCGGTGCCCACTCACTTGTTCCTCTCTCTGTTGGTCTGGGTGTGTTGACTTAGGGTGCCCCGATTTAGTCATTACTCTAGGTATATTATACAACGATGTGGAGGGATAATGTTGAGCACGTTTCCTGTCCATTTCCTCCACTTAGCTGATCCGGAGTCAGTTTAACTGTGTCGTCACAGGGAAAAGGCCTGTCTGTCTCCCTCACACAGCTGATCTGGAGTCAGTTTGACTGTGTGCAGTCTGGGACCTAAGGTCTGTTTAGAAGGCATATAGTGGTATAGGAGAGGAACCACTGGGGAGGCCCAGCTGAAAGGGGATCTTTGTGTTGCTGTTTAATGGAGTATTCTTCTCTCTCTCTCTCTCTCTCTTTTTTTACCTCTGTTTTGGATGCTGTTTCCCACAGTGTGAGCTAGGAGCCCCTCACCTCCAGGTTTAGTGATGATACTGTCAGTCTCTGGTTGTGTTCAATAGAGAGAAAGCATTTTGAATTGGAGTCAAACAAGTAGGTACTTGCTAAATTTGTCCAATAAGAACACATTTTCATTTTTCTGTTGGAAAATGTTTTGCTATGGTGTGCCATGCTGAATTCCTGTTGAACTACCCCCCCTCCTCCAACTGGACTCCCAGACTCAGACTGACCCAGTCACAGCTGACCACAACATTCAATATGTCCATTATGAGGCTTTTCCAATGCAAAAAATAAACAACCTTTCATGCTACCTTACCTACCTGTACCTTTTCATCTACCTTACCTACCTTACTTTTTATCTATCTATCTTTCCTACCTTACCTAAACTTACTTACCTACCTTACCTTTAATCTACCTTACCTACACTACCTTACCTACCTTACTTTTTATCTACCTTACTTTTTATCTACCTTACCTAAATTTACCTACCTTACTTTTTATCTACCTTGCCTACCTTTTATTTACATTTCTACCTTACCTGAATATACCTACCGTATCTTTTATCTACCTTGCCTACCTTTTATTTACATTTCCTACCTTACCTGAACTTACCTACCGTACCTTTTCATCTACCTTACATTTTCATCTACCTTTTATCTACATTACATACCATACCTACATTACCTAACTTACCTAAACTTACCTACCTTACATTTTCATCTACCTTTTATCTACATTACATACCATACTACATTACCTAACTTACCTAAACTTACCTACCTTGCCTTTCATCTACATTACCTACCTTACCTTTTATCTACATTACCTACCTTACCTTTCATCTACATTACCTACCTTACATTTCATCTACATTACCTACCTTACCTTTCATCTACATTACCTACCTTACCTTTCATCTACATTACCTACCTTACCTTGTATCTACATTACCTACCTTACCTTTCATCTACATTACCTACCTTGCATTTCATCTACATTACCTACCTTACCTTTCATCTACATTACCTACCTTACCTTTCAGTTACATTACCTACCTTACCTTTTATCTACATTACCTACCTTACCTTTTATCTACATTACCTACCTTACCTTTTATCTACCGTAGTTGAATGTGCTGACTGTAAGTCACTCTGGATAAGAGCATCTGCTAAATGACCTAAATGTAAATATAGATGCAATTTTCTCTTTGTAGTCCATTCACATTCACTTTGTTCTGAAAGGGTTGAATTGTTCTTTCTATGGAATAATTGTCTACTGCCATCGTCACGTCAGTTATTCTGTGTAGGCTCAGTATGTAGCCTACGAGGCAGCTAGGGAGCATGGCTGTGAGTCAACAGTCAGTCAGTAAGAGCCCAGGGCCCAGCCCAGCAGACGTCCCGTTTGGCCGTTTCCATTAGGCACCATTGAGTTTGCTCACTACAGAGCCTCAATGTCATTCACAATGGCCAGGAGATGACAGATTACACCAAAGGCTCTGCTAACAGCAGGCTTCCGCTCCCTCATCTCTAAGTCCACACACATCTTTATACGGTTGTCAGTCAGTGCTAACCAATAACCTGGGTAAATACTGTACTGTAGAACCGAATCATAACTGAAACAACATCTGACCTAGAAGAGAGAGTTGAAGGACTGGTGTGTGTTAGAGAGCTCACAATGCTGACATTGTAATGAATATGATGTATTTTAGCAGGACTTTAGTCACTGAAGTGGTGATATCCTATCACGGGTCTCTATTGTGAAAGCCTTACACAGTTGATGTCATGTCTCATTCATGGAAATTGGGAAGATGCTCTCATTGCAACTCACAAGGCTGTTTTTCCCCCCTACGTTTTTCTCCGTTTCAACGTTTTAGTTGTTTGAATCATTTGATTACCTCAGTGGACCTCCGTAAGCAGGCCAAAACTAGAAGGACTGTTTGTGCAGCATAGGTCAGCCTTATCAATCATTAACCGAAGAATGGAAACGCATGCCTTTTCTCTCAAAACTGCAGTGAAAGGACATGTATTGACAAACTTCCCTGCCCACCCACGCTATCCTGATAGGCTGGTCTGTGTCAAGGGGTGATGACACTATCGCCCTCACCACCTATGGCTATCTCCGACAGGGGCCACCTCTGAAGTCAACCATGTGCCTTTACTGTAACTAGCTAACTGCAGCTGGTAGCTACAAAAGGCTGACGTGCTTCACAACCACACACCATTTACTTTATAGTCAAACAGAGAAGTTTACCAGACTAGCTTGGTATGAAATCTGAAACGAGAGCTCAGGAGTAAATATTTGAGGTAAAACACATCGTGATTTTCCCACTCAGTTCCCTCCGATCAGTCTTTCTGTCTGTTACAAAGCATAGATAAACAAACACATGCTCTGTTGTGTTTATTCTGTCTTTACATACAGTATCATCCCCTTTGAAGTACACGTCTGTGTGACATGTAGATTGCTCCTGACTAGATAGTAAATAGTCATGTTTTTGTGTTACTAATGTCTTTCTGTCATGTCTCTCCCTCCACAGGTCAATGTTCGTGTCACCACCATGGACGCTGAGCTGGAGTTTGCCGTCCAGCCCAGCACCACTGGTAAACAGCTCTTTGACCAGGTCAGTGTTTACAGTATCCTTCTTGCTGTTATATTCATAGGGTTGGTCCTGTTATTACCAGCAACAACAGAGCACCTAGAGTATTTACAATATATTTTTGCAGACATTTTTATTAAATATATTTTGAATCCATCCTCTCGTGTGTGTGTGTGTGTGTGTGTGTGTGTGCGTGCGTGCGTGCGCACGCTTATCAGTTGCCCTGCTCTAGTGACCCGGCCCCAAGCCCACTCCCCCACCTCTCCATACCTCCAGGCCTGTCCTGTACCCACTCACAGCCATTGCTCTGTTATCTAAGGCAGGGTTTCAAGAGATTTGAACTGGAATTGTTCTTATCAGACCCTCTCTCCTCACGTACTCTAGCAACCATTTCCCGAGAGGGGTGTTGTGCTTAGAGCCAAGAGGTTACTGAAACTGATTACCAGTAGGGTGATGTTACTGAAACTGATTACTGGTAGTGTGAGGCTACTGAAACTGATTACTGGTAGTGTGAGGCTACTGAAACGGATTACCGGTAGTGTGAGGCTACTGAAACTGATTACCGGTAGTGTGAGGCTACTGAAACTGATTACCGGTAGTGTTAGAAGAGAGAGCATGATAAAAGCCTTTTCCTTTTTATCAGATTACAATATATATAACAATCTAGATGTAAAATTGACATTATTTATGGAAGTGAATAGAGGTCGACCGATTATTCGGAATGGCCGATTAATTAGGGCCGATTTCAAGTTTTCATAAAACCGGTAATCGGCATTTTTGGACACCGATCATGGCCGATTGATTACATTATACACTCCACGAGGAGACTGCGTGGCAGGCTGACTACCTGTTATGCGAGTGCAGCAAGGAGTCAAGGTAAGGTGCTAGCTAGCATTAAACGTATCTTATAAAAACAATCCATCTTAACATAATCACTAGTTAACTACACATAGTTGATGATATTACTAGTTTATCTAGCTTGTCCTGCGTTGCATATAATCGACGCGGTGCCTGTTAATTTATCATTGAATCATAGCCTACTTCGCCAAACAGGTGATTTAACAAGCGCATTCGCGAAGAAAGCACTGTCGTTGCACCAATGTGTACCTAACCATCAACACCTTTCTTAAAATCATTACACAAGTATATATTTCTAAACTTGCATATTTAGTTAATATTGCCTGCTAACATGAATTTCTTTTAACTAGGGAAATTGTGTCACTTCTCTTGCGTTCTGTGCAACAGAGTCAGGCTATATTCAGCAGTTTGGGCCGCCTGGCTCGTTGCGAACTGTGTGAAGACTATTTCTTCTTAACAAAGACAGCCAACTTCGCCAAACGGGGGATGATTTAACAAAAGTGCATTTGTGAAAAAGCACAATCGTTGCACGAATGTACCTAACCATAAACATCAATACCTTTCTTAACATCAATACACAAAGTATATATTTTTTAAACCTGCATATTTAGTTAAAATAAATTCATGTTAGCAGGCAATACTAAAATAGGGAAATTGCTTCACTTCTCTTGTGTTCATTGCGCGCAGAGTCCGGGTATATGCAACAGTTTGGGACCCCTGGCTTGTTGCGAACTAATTGGCCAGAATTGTACATAATTATGACATAACATTGAAGGTTGTGCAATGTAACAGCAATATTTAGACTTATGGATGCCACCCATTAGATAAAATATGAAACGGTTCTGTATTTCACTGAAATAATAAACTTTTTGTTTTCTAAATTATAGTTTCCGGATTTAACCATATTAATGACCTAGGGCTCGTATTTCTGTGTGTTATTATATTATAATTAAGTCTATGATTTGATAGAGCAGTCTGACTGAGCGATGGTAGGCACCAGCAGGCTCGTAAGCATTCATTCAAACAGCACTTTACTGCTTTTGCCAGCAGCTCTTTGCAATGCTTCAAGCATTGCTCTGTTTATGACTTCAAGCCAATCAACTCCTGAGATTAGGCTGGCAATACTAAAGTATGTATTAGAACATCCAATAGTCAAAGGTATATGAAATACAAATGGTATAGAGGGAAATAGTCCTACAATAACTACAACCTAAAACTTCTTACCTGGGAATATTGAAGACTCATGTTAAAAGGAACCACCAGCTTTCATATGTTCTCATGTTCTGAGCAAGGAACTTAAACGTTAGCTTTTTTACATGGCACATATCGAACTTTTACTTTCTTCTCCAACACTTTATTTTTGCATTCTTTAAACCAAATTGAACATGTTTCATTATTTATTTGAGATTAAATTTATTTTATTGATGTATTATATTAAGTTAAAATAATTGTTCATTCAGTATTGTTGTAATTGTCATTATTACAAATATATATATATATATATATATATATATATATATATATATATATAATTAATCAGTATCGTCTTTTTTTGTCCTCCAATAATCGGTATCGGCGTTGAAAAATCATAATCGGTCGACCTCTAGAAGTGAATCATCCCAACCATTGTCCTTCCCATGGAACCCAGAAATACATGTGTTTGAGCCGGTTCCTGACATCAATGTTTTCTGTACAACATCTTTGAATACAGCATGTTTGTATAGTAAGTATAGAGGGACACTAAGACAATAACGTATTGTTCTCAGATTACCTTACATTGACGAGCTTGTAGTAAGTTGCTGCCGTAACCTCTTGTTGGTTGGTACTTCAGTGTAATGTACTGGATGTGAGGAGACGGCAGCTATCTTAGTGGTTAGAGCAAAAGTTGCTGGCTCGAATACCCAAGGTGAAAAATCTGTCTATGTGCCGTTGAGCAAGGCACTTAGCTCTTATGTGCTCCAGGGGCGCCATACTACCATGTCTGACCTTGTAAAACAACACATTTCACTGCACCTTTCTGGTGTATTTGACAAATAAAAAAATATTAAAAATGATGTGCTTATGTAATGGTTGAGTCCCATGGTGTCACGTCTGTAGCCACAGTATGGACTCGATTCCAAATGCATCATGGGATGTACAGATGTAGGATCTTAATTTTCTCACTCTTTTGTTGCTGATCATTTTCCTGCACTGTAAGAAATGCAAACTTGTAGTATATTCAAGGTTTAAAAATGGCTTCTAAATGTTGTAATTTCCACACAAAAAAATGTCAGACTTGATTTGCCCTAACAAAAAATGTATCAACCCCTACAATGTCCAATAATTATGATCTACATAATAACTCACATTTCCTGTTGCTGCAGGAATATTTTCCTGCTGTACAGTTCAAACTGGCTCAAATTAAGATCCTACATCTGTAGCAGGCCTCTATTCCACCACGCCATGGGGAGAGGAAAGGCCTTATCTTGGCTTGGCATAGCCCCTTCCTGAATAACGTGTGTGTGTGGATACATGTCTAGGGAATTTTACCTTCAGGCTCTCTGCAGAGATATCAGCATTAGGTGTGTGACATTAGGGGTGTGCCAGACATTGTGTTGGAAACAGTTTGTCGACGCTCACAATACAGGTGCACGTAATGGGTTTGTCTTGTGAACTGTCCATCTGATAACCACCAGCAGCCAAAGTTGAAGTCTACTGACGTTGAACTACTGCTTCCTCTGGTTAGAAATGTGTCTGTCCAAAGCCTGTGACCTAATTGAATTAGAAACTTGGCATGAGCGGGTGAAGTCAGTAGCAGGAAGAACACAGACAGTGAGACAGAAGCGTACACACACACACACACACACACACATTTTAAATACTTTATTTGAATCCACCAATCAAATGTACAAACATTTCAAAGGTCCCTGTATGCGTGGCACTCAAGTGTACAGAAGGCACCTCCTTCTCCTAACAGCTAGGCTGCCCACGACAGCTGAAACAGACCCGTACCTAGCCAACTGGTCTCCTTCTCCTAACAGCTAGGCTGCCCTCGACAGCTGAAACAGACCCGTACCTAGCCAACTGGTCTCCTTCTCCTAACAGCTAGGCTGCCCTCGACAGCTGAAACAGACCAGTACCTAGCTAACTGGTCTCCTTCTCCTAACAGCTAGGGTGCCCACGACAGCTGAAACAGACCAGTACCTAGTCAATTGCTTTGCCCTAGTTTTTGTGAGGCCCATAATCTGGAGGCCACGCAAGCCTGTGTACATGGCTGAGACTGCTGAATATCAGAGCCACCAGCTTGCACCTTCATGTGAGGCTGTCCCAGCATGCCACGAGGGGCTGTTTATTTAAGCAGCTTCTCGGCAAAGGCCTGCTCCATAATGTATAGACGTCAAATTAGCAGCCCAGTCCCCCCCCCCCCCCCCCCTCACTCACACACACACACACACACACACACACACACACACACACACACACACACACACACACACACACACACACACACACACACACACACACACACACACACACACACACACAGAGTGACCCCCCCACACACACTGGTATTACTCAGCATCAGTGGTGAGCCCATCCCCTGTTAAAGTGGCCTGGAGTGGGCCCCTCTCTGTGGTGGGCCCTGATCATATCCTCCTCTCTGTGGTGGGCCCTGATCATATCCTCCTCTCTGTGGAGGGCCCTGATCATATCCTCCTCTCTGTGGTGGGCCCTGATCATATCCTCCTCTCTGTGGTGGGCCGTGATCATATCCTCCTCTCTGTGGTGGGCCCGGATCATATCCTCCTCTCTGTGGTGGGCCCTGATCATATCCTCCTCTCTGTGGTGGGCCGTGATCATATCCTCCTCTCTGTGGTGGGCCCGGATCATATCCTCCTCTCTGTGGTGGGCCCGGATCATAGCCTCCTCTCTGTGGTGGGCCCTGATCATATCCTCCTCTCTGTGGTGGGCCCTGATCATAGGACCATTGACGTGCAGCCCTGCTGCCTCTTCAACACACTCACTTTGATTTTTCCATAGAACTGCTTAAAGCCTTTTCCCCCACAGTTTTTCTTAGATACTGTGAATGTATACGTTCAGGACAGGCCACCTAAACAGATGACTCTCTCTCTGGGCTTTTGCCCTCATAAACACTGCTGAGAGAAACGTTCACTGTGAAGTTTGACTGGAGTGACCGTGCAAGGTGGCATTCGTGCTCCTGTCTCACTGTTCAGACTGCATATGATGCAGAGTGGGAGATTCTCTAAAGTTGTCCAAAGGTGGTTCAAGCTGCTTCTCAATAGTTTTTTCCCCTCCAGTTTTATATACGGGATGTAGATTGTGTATATTATACATTGTTAATCCTTTGAATAATACTGCATATTTAACAATCTGCGCCCCAAAGATAAAGAATGAGAGAATCTTTTGATGTCATGCATGGCACAATTCTTGAATCCATTGTGGGACTAAACTAGGTCTTTTGTGTTGGGTGAGAACAGCTAACATGTAATCTACAGTTTGAGCTTCATTGATTCAACTGCAAATGTTTGTCTTAGAGCTGTTTAATGATTGGCTGATGGCCTGGCAGTGAGTGTCACACCCAGTTTGTAACTCTTTGGTCAAGTACTTTGCAGCCTTTTAACTCCTGGAAGGTTGATTAGTTCATTCCAGTACTTACGGTGGGGTTTTGTCTTTAATACAGGTACTATTGTTATTTGATAAAAATCTGTTTGACCCATCCCTAGACGGACATGTTCTGCTTTTGCAGACGGACAAAGGCCTCTAGTTGTACTTATTCCCCTGGGGAAAAGGAATCCTTCATTTAGATGACTCAATACCCTCTCTCTCTCTACCTCCTCTCTGTGTGGTTCCCGGTCCCAAAGACCCATGAAAGGGGCTGTTTGTGTCCTGAAACCCTCAGGACTTTCATTCCAGGGGAGACAACACAGTCAGATGCACTCTCTCATTTCAGGCCTGACTAGTCAGTGCTTGTTGTGCTAAAATACAATTTGGAGAGAAAAAACTTAACCTGAATCAAAGTCATTCATCTCCTGCAACTCTGGCACGTTAGCCCAGATCCATATTTGGTGGCAGCTAAGTAAGTACTGGGCGCTTGATTTTATGTTAACCTTGGCCACTGCTTATCGGATAGGAATGGGTTTGGTGTGTGTGTGTGTTCACTCAAGCTGCTTCACCCAACCAGCTAAGCACCCCACATGATGATTGGGTGGGGAATCTGGCAGCGGCACAAACAGAACATGGCCTGGCGACTGGTGAGAGTTTCTCATCCTAATTGAAATGCCTGGTCTATAGACTCTCCATAACCCATAATATATAACTATAGGGTGCCATTTCAGCCTATACATATATCTATGTTGCAGTCATTTTGGAAAATAATAAAAAATACCTAGAGATCAAAGAATTATCTGGTCTATCACAGTTGAGCTCCGAAGTCAGCGGAAAAGAGCACCTCTCCTTACAGCAACAAGTGATTTCCCAGATCTGTAATTGACTACTCTTCCCTCTCACTACGCTAATCCCTGATTAATGGGAGAATAAAATCGATATAGTTACATATCAGGGTATAGTCTTTTACGATATATGTTATCTTATCATTTTGACAATAGCGTAATATTATTTTTGTGCTTGTTGGCTGTACCTGCACCAAAACTCGAGTATTTTTCCTTCATAGCTTGATCTCCATCTTCTTTTTAATTAGGGAGCCAATTAGTTTTCAGCCCTTTTATTTCCATGACTGATCAGAACTGGTTTTCTCATGGCTCTCTTGTCCCTCTGCTGCAGCAAACATATGGTGAGCAATATGTTTGTGACACCGAATCGCAATAGAATGATAGTATCGAATTGCAATACATATCGTATCAGCACCTATCATAATATTACTGGTTCGTGAGGTCCCTGGCAATTCCCAGCCCATCATTTCCTAATGTTCCAGTGTGTTGTAAAGAAACCAGTCATACAGACAGTACACACTAGTCATTCACTATTAGGGTTCCTCAGAAGTCAAACAATAGAGGCATAGTGTTGGGGAGTAGACCAGTGTAGTAGACCAGTAGTGAACTATAAGTAGTCATTTAATTACATTTTGCTGTAGCTTGGTGGTAGTTGAACTAAATTCAGATCTTGGTAGTGTTTTCAGTAGTTATTTACTTTTTTGACATGTAGTGGTGTAGCTAAATACTAGAACTACACACTAACATCACTTTTTTGTTGTTGCAAAAAGAAGACAAAATATTGGTAGGATGCAGTTCAAGAGTATGCGATGCTTGAGACATCCAGCCCTGAGAGGGTGGAGAGGAGAATCTGATGCTTCATGGTGCGGAAGGCAGAGATCTAGGAGGATGAGAACAGAGGAGATGAGTCAGCTTTGGCAGTGAGGACAGCCTCTGTGACACATAGAAGAGCAGTCTCGGTTGAGTGACCCGTCTTGAAGCCTGACTGGTTAGGGTCAAGAAGATCATTCTGAGAGAGATAGCGAGAGAGTTGGTCAAAGACTCAAGTGTTTTGGAAAGATGATACATAAGGGAGACCAGTGAGAGTGTTGGTTTTTGAGGAGGGGAGAGACTCTAGCCATTTTGAAGTCAGAGGGGATGCAGCCAGTGGTCGAGGATGATTTTATGAGGGAAGTGAGGAATGGGAAAAGGTCTCCAGAGCTGACTGGAGAAGGGAGGAGGGGGGTTTGGAGTCAAGTGGGCAGGTTGTCAGGCGGCCGGACCTCACTTAGAATTTCAACTGGAGAGCGAGGGGAGAATGAGGTCAAGGCGTAGGATAGTTATGTGTGAGTGGGACCAGTGGACTCAATAGGCTAATTGAATGAGGAGCGGATGTCGTCAACCATCTTTTCAAAGTGGTTAACAAAGTCGTCCTCAGAGAGGAAGGAGGGGGGGGAGGGGTGGACGATTAAGGAGGGAGGAGAAGGTGGAAAAGAGTTTCCTAGGGTTAGATGCAGAAGCTTGAAATTTAGAGTGATAAAATGCAAAAGCAGCAGCTACTCTTCCTGTGGTCCAACACAAAACATAAAACATGACATAATACAGAACATTAATAGACAACAACAGCTCAAGGACAGAACTACATACATTTAAAACATCTGACATAGCCTACATATGAGTATGTACACAAACTATCTAAACCAAGTTTGTTGTTGCCTTGAGCAATCTGAAATGGGAGGTCCATACAATCATGGCTCTATATAGTACTGTAAGTTTTCTTGAATTTGTTCTGGATTTGGGGACTGTGAAAATACCCCTGGTGGCAGATCTGCTGGGTTAAGTGTGTGTGTCAGAGCTGTGTGTAAGTTGACTATACATATAAAATATAAAAACAAGAAGTGATGCAGTCAGTCTCTCCTCAACTTTTAACCTAGAGAAACTGCTATGCATATTATTGATATTAGCCTTCTGATTACAGGGAAGAGCAAGATGTGCCACTCTGTTCTGGGCCAGCTGCAGTTTTTCTAGGTCCTTCTTTGCAGCACTTAACCACAAGACTGGGCAAGAATCAAGATAAGATTAAACTAGACCCTGCAGGACTTGCTTTGTGGAGTGTGGTGTCAAAAAAAGCAGAGCATCTCTTTATCATGGACCTCTCCCCATCTTTACAACCATTGAATAAATATGTTTTGACCATGACAACTTACTCAACAGCCACATTATTCATTATCAGATTCAGCCGAGGTCCAGGATTTAGGGAATGATTTGTACCAAATACAATGCTCTTAGTTATAGAGATGTTCGGGACTAGTTTATTACTGGCCACCCATTCTAAAACTTACTGCAACTCTTTGTTTAGGGTTGCAGGGATTTCACTTGCTGTGGTTGCTGACACATATAGGGTTGAATCATCAGCATACATAGACAGACAGGCTTTGTTTAATGCCAGTGCCATGTCATTAGTAAAAATAGTAAGTAGCTTTAGCAGAGGATACAGAGGAAGAGAAGGTAGGGAGGAGGGAGTGAAAGGATGATAGGTCCTCCGTAAGTTTAGTTCCCCTTGATTTTCGCACAGCTGCCTGCAGCACTGTTCTTTAAGCTTGCAATGAGTCACTCAGCCACGTTGCAGGAGGGAAGGGCTGAGCCAGCCGGGGGGAAAGGGGGCAGTGTGAGTCAAAGGATGTGGAAAGGGAGGATAGTAAGGTCGAAGAGGCAGAATCAGGAGACAGGAGGGAGAAGGATTTAGAGCGAGATGATTGGATAGAAGAGAGAGATGGTGGGAGAGAGAGAATGAATATTCCGATGGCGGATGTCCATCTGGGTAGGGGATGAGTTGGTAGGGTTGGAGGAGAGGGAAACTACTAAAGAAACAAAGTAGTGATCAAAGACTTAGAATGGGGTTGCAGTGAGATTAGTAGGCAAATAGCATCTAGTAAAGATGAGGTCAAGTGCATTGCCTGCCTTGTGAGTGGGAGGGGACTGGGAAAAGAGGAAATGAGTGGAAAGAAAGAGGTGGAAAGAAATTAATCGGAGGCAGATGCCAGGAGGTTGAAGTCGCCCAGTACAATGAGTGTTGAGCCATTGTCAGGAAATTAGATTATCAAGGTGTCAAGCTCATTGAAGAACTCGATGGTTACCTGGTGGGCAGTAGATGGCAATGATGTTAAGCTTGAGTGGACAAGTGACAGTGACAGCATGTAAAGCAAATGAGGAGATGGATAGGGTGAGTGAGGGAGAAAAGAGAAAAACCTCCACTTAAGAGAAATGAGTATCCCTGTGCCACCACCACGACAACCTGATGAACTGCAACAACCAGATGCTCAAGAATCAGCTGCAAGTTATGAGCAGCCAACAGTTCACACACCAAGTAGGATACTGGACAACATTTAAAGTAGATGGCACTAGCTAAAAAAAAGACAGTACTAGACAACAACAGATTAGGATAAAACTGTACTTATCACTCCTGGAGATATCAGGAGTCCTCTAGCTATAGATTGAAGCACAACAACTGAATATATATGACGTTGTTGTGGCTAGCTACTCGCTGCTTTCAGTCAGTGCAGATTTGATCTTACTGCTTTTTCCAGTCAAAGTCTCCTGTGGAGAAGGAGCCGAGTCTGGTCCCAGATCTGTATGTGCTGTTTTATCAACTCTGGCAAGACGGCACAATCAGATCTGGGACCAATACGAGTTGGAAAAACATAAGAAACAGATCTGGGACCAATAGGAGTTGGCAAAATAGCACAAACGGATCTGGAACCAATAGGAGTTGGCAAGACAGCACAAGCGGATCTGGCTCCAGGCTAGAAGGAGCTAACCCGTATGTCCGGGGCTGGGAAAAGCGTAATCCTATGAGGCCTGGCCAGATTAAGCCTGGTACCTGAGTATGTCATTTTAAGGGCAAGCGCTCCGGGCCGTGCCAACATAATGCCACAGGGCTCAAAGGCCTGTTTATACAAGACGCTCTGCTTGTGATCATGCAGCACTGGTGGTACAATCTAGTTTATTTTACAAATCAAATCAAAGTTTATTTGTCACGTGCGCCGAATACACCTTACAGTGAAATGCTTACTTACAGGCTCTAACCAATTGTGTGTGTGTGTGTGTGTGTGTGTGTGTGTGTGTGTGTGTGTGTGTGTAGGTGAGTAAAGAAATAAAACAACCGTAAAAAGACATTTGAAAAAGGAGTAGCAAGGCTCTATACAGACACCTGTTAGTCAGGCTTATTGAGGTAGTATGTACATGTAGGTATCGTTAAAGTGACTATGCATATATGATGAACAGAGAGTAGCAGAAGCGTAAAAAGAGGGGTTGGCGGGTGGTGGGACACAATGCAGATAGCCCGGTTAGCAAATTTGGTTACCTGTTCAGGAGTCTTATGGCTTGGGGGTAAAAACTGTTGAGAAGCCTTTTTGTCCTAGACTTGGCACTCCGGTACTGCTTGCCATGAGGTAGTAGAGAGAACAGTCTATGACTGGGGTGGCTGGGGTCTTTGACAATTTTTAGAGCCTTCCTCTGACACCGCCTGGTGTAGACGTCCTGGATGGCAGGCAGCTTTGCCCCAGTGATGTACTGGGCCGTACGCACTACCCTCTGTAGTGCCTTGCGGTCGGAGGCCGAGCAATTGTCATACCAGGCAGTGATCAAGTTTTTAATCGATTATACAGTACCAGTCCAGTTTTGACACACGTACTAATTCAAGGGGTTTCTATATTTTTATTATTTTCTACATTGTAGAATAATAGTGAAGACATCAAAACTCTGAAATAACACACACAGCTTCACCTGGAATGCGTTTCCAACAGTCTTGAAGGAGTTCCCACATATCCTGAGCACTTGTTGGCTGCTTTTCTTTCACTCTGCGGTTCAACTCATCCCAAACCGTCTCAATTGGGTTGAGGTCGGGGGATTGTGGAAGCCAGGTCATCTGATGCAGCTCTCCATCCCTCTCCTTCTTGGTCAAATAGCCCTTACACAGCCTGGAGGTGTGTTGGTCCTGTTGATAGTCCCACTAATGATAGTCCCACTAAGTGCAAACCAGATGGGAGGGCGTATCGCTGCAGAATGCTGTGGTAGCCATGCTGGTTAAGTGTACCTTGAATTCTAAATAAATCACAGACAGTGTCACCAACAGAGCACCGTCACACCTCCTTCTCCATGCTTTATGGTGGGAACCACACATGCAGAGATCATCCGTTCACCTACTCTGCGTCTCACAAAGACATGGCGGTTGGAACCAAAGGACAGATTTCCTTCCACTGGTCTAATGTCCATTGCTCGTGTTTCTTGGCACAAGCAAGTCTCTTCTTATTATTGGTTTCCTTTAGTAGTAGTTTCTTTGCAGCAATTCAACCTTTAAGGCCTGATTTCACACAGTCTCCTCTGAACAGTTGATGTTGAGATGTGTCTGTTACTTGAACTCTGTGAAACATTTATTTGGACTGCAATCTGAGGTGCAGTTAAATCTAAGGAACTTATCCTCTGCAGCTGAGGTAACTCTGGGTCTTCCTTTCCTGTGGCGGTCCTCATATGAGAGCCAGTTTCATCATAGCGCTTGATGGTTTTTGCAACTGCACTTGAAGAAACTTTCAAAGTTCTTGAAACTTTCCGTATTGACTGACCTTCGTGTCTTAAAGTAATGATGAACTGTCGTTTCTCTTTGCTTATTTGAGCTGTTCTTGCCATAATATGGACTTGGTCTTTTACCATATAGGGCTATCTTCTGTATACCGCAACTGATTGTCTCAAACGCATTAAGAAGGAAATCAATTCCACAAATTAACTTTTAACAAGGCACACCTGTTAATTGAAATTCATTCCAGGTGACTACCTCATGAAGCTGGTTGAGAGAATGCCAGGAGTGTGCAAAGGGTGGCTACTTTGAAGAATCTCAAATATATTTAGATGTAACACTTTTTGGGTTACTACATGATTCCATATGTGTTATTTCATAGTTTTGATGTCTTCTCTATTATTGTACGATGTAGAAAATAGTCCAAATAAAGAAAAACCCTTGGAGTAGGTTTGGCCAGTACTGTATATATTTTGACCAGTACTGTATATACTACTGCTGTGTGGCAGCACAGCTAGTGGATTTAATATATAGAAGTACTATACATTGTTTACTTATATCCATTAATTTTGGCCTGGAGATCTGTGCATGTAACTTAAGTTTTCACTCAAATCTTCCATTGACATCAATGCATGATTTATGCAATTATCAAGAAGTGCTCAGATCTCAATTCAGGTTCCTGCCTTCACAGTGTATCCTATTTATTTTGTGTTTGGTATGTACAGTTTGTCTCTAGTAACTGTCTTACTGACAGTGTTGATTCATGGTACTGTCTCTTTCTCGTTCACAGGTGGTGAAGACCATCGGCTTGAGGGAGGTCTGGTACTCTGGTCTTCAGTATGTAGACGGTAAAGGATACCTAACCTGGCTGAAGCTTGACAAAAAGGTAAGGTTAATCTAGGACTAAAAATGTTACAAGTCCCCTGTATTTTGCCTGATGTAGTACTGTACAAATATTTGTTGATATCTGCTCAGGCATTCTCAAACCATTTCCCGCTGTATTCTTAAACCGCTGGACTCCATAACCATTCTATGGTAAACAATATAAAATAGGCCATACAAAAAGAGCACATTCTTTTAAAGGCGGGGTCAAATCACTCCACACTACATTTGCTTGCCACTCACTCACTGCATTATTGAATTCACATAATGCATTGCGGCTGCCCAATGGCCACCCTCTCTCACTCCTGTGCAGGCCAGTGGCTAATTCTTAATCTCTCTTCTTTTATTTTCACATCCTGTCAGGCACTCTGTCAAATGGCACCCTATTCCCTATTTAGTGCACTACTTTTGACCAGGGCCCATAAGGATCCCCACGGGGCTCTGGTCAAAAGTAGTGCACTCTATAGGGAATATGGCGCCATTTGTGACGTAAGCAATTTCCAGTGAATCCACTGCAATGAAATTCCTGTGCAGTCGGTAGTGTGAACTCTTAGTGAACTGCTAGAAACTAAAATACTAGTTCTACTTCACTCTTGCTGTTGTTCCTGAGCAAACAGAAATCTCACACTGCTCTGTCTTCATTCACTTGTAGATCATGTAGACTCTGTACTGACAGTATAGCGACGGTATAGCTACAGTATATCTACAGTATATTTACATTATAGGTAAAACACTTCCACCTGTGTTTGTGGAATTTAGTTGAGCCTGTGTCAATGTGCAGCATTTCCAAATAGGTCAGATGGTTATCACTAGAGCTGTATATACAGGATATGTACTGTATGTATCAAATGGCTCTGGTATCACATCAGAGGTCACACAAATGGTTATAGGGGTAGTAGAGTAACTTTACTTAGTTTACAGTGAAAGGTGTATAAATGGTTATAGGGGTAGTAGAGTAACTTTACTTAGTTTACAGTGAAAGGTGTATAAATGGTTATAGGGGTATTAGAGTAACTTTACTTAGTTTACAGTGAAAGGTATATAAATGGTTATAGGGGTAGTAGAGTAACTTTACTTAGTTTACAGTGAAAGGTGTATAAATGGTTATAGAGGTAGTAGAGTATCTTTACTTAGTTTACAGTGAAAGGTGTATAAATGGTTATAGGGGTAGTAGAGTAACTTTACTTAGTTTACAGTGAAAGGTGTATAAATGGTTATAGGGGTAGTAGAGTAACTTTACTTAGTTTACAGTGAAAAGTGTATAAGTGGTTATAGGCGTAGTAGAGTAACTTTACTTAGTTTACAGTGAAATGTGTATAAGTGGTTATAGGGGTAGTAGAGTAACTTTACTGAGTTACTTAGGAACATTCCAGTGATTTCACACAGCCACCCCATTCGCCTCATCAATACCTTATGGTTCCTGTTTCGGAGCCAACACAGAAGAAGAGACCAATGCCAGTAAACAAACAACGTTACAGAGGATCATTCAAGTTTATCAGTACCATTTTACCCATCCCTTTTTTAAAGAGGAATATAACAGTGCATTTTTTGAATGCAGCACCGTGCGTCCAAGATAATTTAACCCTCCGGGAACAATACAGTTGATCCAATCCCATCATTCTTTGCTACTCATGAAACTAGTAGACATAGGGCTACATCCCAAATGGCACACTATTCCCTTATAGTAGTGCACTACAGGGCTCTGGTCAAAAGTAGTGCACTATATAGAGAATAGGGTGCCATTTGGGACGCAGATCATTCTTGAAGGACATATATCAATCAATGATCAATAAATCATCTCTCTCCAACCAGGTGTCTTCCCAGGACGTGAAGAAGGAGAACCCGCTGCAGTTCAAGTTCCGCGCCAAGTTCTTCCCCGAGGATGTGTCTGAGGAGCTCATCCAGGACATCACCCAGAAGCTGTTCTTCATGCAGGTAACACACACACACATACACACACACACTGTTATACTATTCTTTGTACTCACAATGCTTCATTGCTGATACAAACAAAGTTGTTAAGTGTGTGTGTGTGTGTGTGTCCAGGTGAAGGAGGGCATCCTGAGCGATGAGGTGTACTGTCCCCCAGAAACGGCCGTGCTGCTGGCCTCCTACTCTGTCCAGGCCAAGTTCGGAGACTATACCCGGGACCTCCACCGGCCCGGCTACCTCACCTCAGACCGTCTGCTGCCCCAGCGGTGAGCGTCAATCCACTCCCAGCCCACACTAGGGCTGCGTCCCAAATGGCACCCTATTCCCTATCCAGGCCCTGGGCAAAAGTTGTGCACTACATAGGGAATAGGGTGCCATTTAGGACACATCCGAGAGCTGCTATTTTAGCACAGTAGCATGAAGCATACTCTTTGCTTCATTCATATCAATGTATTGTGGGTGCATTCTAAGTGGTATGCTAGTATCGACATTGGAACATAGGAAGCCAGGAGTACAGATACTAGACAATAGCTCAGTGTGCTGCTGTTATAAATCAGAACAGGATGAAGTTTTGTGTTCACATACATACATAGACACAAAGGAATCCAGATATTGATCATAACATGAGTACCCTTTATTCAGTGTACTCTCTGTTTACCCCCTCTTCTGTTCCTCCTCCTTCTTCCTCTCTTCCTTTCTGTCCTCCCTCCTTCTCCTCCCTCTTTCCCCTCTTTCTCCTCCTTTTCCTCCTCTTCTTTCTCCTCCTCCTCCTCTGTAGGGTTCTTGAGCAGCACAAGCTGTCCAGGGAGCAGTGGGAGGAGAGGATCCAGGTGTGGCATGAGGAACACTGTGGAATGCTCAAGTGAGTTTCGGTCTGTTTTGGTTTGTATGAATATCTATGTTGGTGTCCCTGTCATAAGGAAACAGGTCAATTGCATTATTTGTTGTACCTCAAAAAGCAGTGAATAGTTTCTTGTAGAGCAGTTGAATGAATAGTACAGCAGCGTTGTGTGTGTATGTGTGGAGTCAAATCAATTCCAAACCATTCCTTAATTTGGTCATGTTTGATTGTGCAGGGAGGATGCCATGCTGGAGTACCTGAAGATAGCTCAGGACCTGGAGATGTACGGAGTCAACTACTTTGACATCAAGAACAAGAAGGGGACCGAGCTGTGGCTGGGAGTAGACGCCCTGGGACTCAACATCTACGAGAAGGAGGACAAGTAAGAAACAGGGTCCTGTTCAGTAGGTCACACCGTAGCAAAATGTTTTGCAAAGAAACATTTAAATGTCCAGGTAGTCCCTCCCAGTTTCAGTCTGTTTCAAAACATTTATTCCCTACTGGACACCACCCATGTTCCCTCTCTGAACTGACCACTAGGGGGTCAATTCATGAAAAACTTGATTTGGGTTTGCTTGATAATGCCTTGTGTGCCAGTTGGGCAAGGTTTACACTTCTGGGTCTATCCCAATGCTTCCATTGAGCCAGACAAGCTTAATCAAACACATCTGAAAGATTTCAAATACTATTTGAACCCAGGTCTAAAGTAATGTAGCCTATCTACCCATTCGGGTTCTGCTTGTCAATGATACCGGTGTGTTTTCCGGCCTTAGCCACAGTTCTGTGTCAGACATTGAAGCCTAATTCCAATGGATTTGACTATTGGAGCCGTACAGGTTAACCCACGTCTTTACTTAATCAGTACCAATGAAGATGATTCTCACCAGACAGTTACCACAACTCTCTTCCCTTCCACTCTCTCTATCTTTTGATGAGCTTTTACTGTGTCTTCCTACCCAAGATTGCTCTGTGAATCTGCGATCCACCAAACACTTTGCTGAAGCTCAAAAGTACGATATTTTACGAGATTGCTTGAGCGACACATGCGGTAACTGCGTGATTATGTGTTTACTACTTGTTCCCTTTGAGGTCACTAAAGGTAATGTGTTAACTACTTGTTCCCTTTGAGGTCACGAAAGGTAATGTGTTAACTACTTGTTCCTTTTGAGGTCACTAAAGGTAATGTGTTAAAGTAGATTGTGACGTAATGTTCCAGATGACAGACATGGCAGCTCTGCTTCTAGCTCCTAAGCAACTTTGCGCTCGTCCTAATATTTCTATAAATATATATTTTATTTTTAGATTTGTGTGTATTGTTGTGAATTGTTATATTCTACTGCCCTATTGGAACTAGGAACACAAGCATTTCGCTACACCCGCAATAACATCTGCTAAATATGTGTGTGACCAATAAAATGTGATTTGATTTGTCCCCAGCTTCTCTATACAGCCGATGGCCCTGCAGTCACTGACCCTCTGGCAGAGGAGTCAAGTAGTATTTGTTTATTTTCAAATACTTTGAGCGTTTGAGTGAACCTGTCAGAGTGCTAGATGATTGGGGTTTACACTTTGCACTTTTGGGACTACTCCACTCAATCAAGCACAGATAAAAGCACAGAAAAGTATGTCAGGAAGACATGCCAAAGTAGTGTTTTGGGTGCAGTGGACTAACCTCTTGCTGGATTGTGTTGTTAACGGCCGTTACTCCCTCCCTACAGCTCCATGCACCGTTTAAACCCTCCATGCCAAAGGTCTCTTGAAAGCTGTCTGATCCAAGAGCCCCTAGAAGACTCTGTCTGGCCACAGATGGTAACTCTTTAACTTGAGTGGCCACAGATGGCAATGCTGTATCTCTGTAACTTGAGTGGCCACAGATGGCAATGCTGTATCTCTGTAACTTGAGTGGCCACAGATGGCAATGCTGTAACTCTGTAACTTGAGTGGCCACAGATGGCAATGCTGTAACTCTGTAACTTGAGTGGCCACAGATGGCAATGCTGTAACTCTGTAACTTGAGTGGCCACAGATGGCAATGCTGTAACTCTGTAACTTGAGTGGCCACAGATGGCAATGCTGTAACTCTGTAACTTGAGTGGCCACAGATGGCAATGCTGTAACTCTGTAACTTGAGTGGCCACAGATGGCAATGCTGTAACTCTGTAACTTGAGTGGCCACAGATGGCAATGCTGTAACTCTGTAACTTGAGTGGCCACAGATGGCAATGCTGTAACTCTGTAACTTGAGTGGCCACAGATGGTATGCTGTAACTCTGTAACTTGAGTGGCCACAGATGGTATGCTGTAACTTGGATTGTTTGGGATTCCCCATTGTCTTACTCTCCACCCACATTATTGTGGCTTGTGTCCAAATTGTCTGGAGGTTTTATGTTTTGCTTTAAATCCACACAAAGCACACATTGATGGGTGTTAGAGTTCCATCAAAGTGTTTATTTACAGAAACTTTTGTACCATAGAATGGCTTTAAAATGAATCTAACGCTCTTATTTTAAGTTAGTAGTCTGATACCTGTAAATCTGGCTAACCATAAAGAATAGTGAGACACTCAAACACAGGGCTCTGTGTGTGTATGTAGGGTTCTTAGTGTCCTTAAGTGTGTGTGTGTTTGTGCATTCTGGGGCTCGGCTGTAACCATGGCAACGCTGACTGGTTTTTCAAGCTGTGCCTTAAGAATCCGAGACTAACTTAGAGCGCAGGCCCCGCAATGAGGGTTCCAGGCCATAGACAATATGTAGCACCATTACTGCCAAGAACTCACACACACACACACACTAGCGTAGCATTGCTCCTTTTTGTGTCAGATATTGCCATTCTGCCAAGGTTTTAGTCCTTAGGCCCTTTGTCAAACAAACACACACCCTCATTTAGCAGAAGACATATAGCTAGCTATCAGGACAGGATTCCATTTGAACCCTATATCACACCACTGGGACCTTTTAGTTTGTAGAAAATAAGGTCTATTTTGTGTTTTTTGTCCTATATTGTCCCTGATTGCTGGATAACGTCATCCACATACATGTTCACATTTCTATGAGATTCTATATAACGCAGAACACACCATATATTCTCTATGGAACACATCTCTGTTCAACCTCTGTGGGTACTGTGGATAACAGTTGTTAGGGGTCATTGGAAGGGGTTACCTTATCTTCTTGACGCACCCATCCCGTTAGCGGGATCATTTTCATCAACACCCGCTGAATTGCAGCGCGCAAAATTCAAATTAAATGACTAAAAATATTTAATTTTCATGAAATCACAAGTGCAATATAGCAAAACACAGCTTAGCTTGTTGTTATTCCACCTGGCGTGTCAGATTTCAATACAGCTTTTCAGCGAAAGCATAACAAGCGTTTATGTTAGAACATCTCTCTCAGTAGACAAAATATTACAAATAGCTAGCAGCCAAGTAGATTGGTCTCGAAAGTCAGAAAAGCAATAAATTAAATTGCTTACCTTTGATGATCTTCGGATGTTTGCACTCACGAGACTCCCAGTTACACAATACATTTTCCTTTTGTTCCATAAAGATTATTTTCATATCCAAAATACCTCCATTTGTTTGGCGCTTATGTTCAGAAATCCACAGGCTCGAGCGGTCAGGACATCAGAGACAAAAATTCCAAATAATATCCGTAATGTCCACAGAAACATGTCAAACGTTTTTTTAGAATCAATCCTCAGGTTGTTTTTAAAATATATAATCGATAATATATCAACCGGGACTGTAGCTTTTTCAATAGGAGAGGGAGAGACAATGGCTGCCCCACTCTGTTGCAAAACTCTGCGAACACCCAGCTATCCACTGACGCGATGTGATCTTTCTCGCTCATTTTTCAAAATAAAAGCCTGAAACTATGTCTAAAGACTATTGACACCTTGAGGAAGCCATAGGAAAAGGAATCTGGTTGATATCCCTTTAAATGGAGGCAAGGCATCCAATGGAACAGAGAGCTTTCAGGGAAAAAAGCACTTCCTTGTTGGATTTTCCTCAGGTTTTCGCCTGCAATATCAGTTCTGTTATACTCACAGACAATATTTTGACCGTTTTGGAACCTTTAGTGTTTTCTATCCTAATCTGACAATTATATGCATATTCTAGTTTCTGGGCCTGAGAAATAGGCAGTTTCAAATGGGTACATTTTTTTGCCAAAAACGAAAATCCTGCCCCCTACACACAAGAAGTTATACAACGTCTAATCTAACACTTAGCCATGCCTCTAGGACCTTGATCATCATTATGTCTCAGTCCTCCTCTATGTCTCTAAATAAGACCTTGATCAGTGTTATGTCTCAGTCCTCCACTATGTCTCTAGATAAGACCTTGATCAGTGGTATGTCTCAGTCCTCTATGTCTCTAGATAAGACCTTGATCAGTGTTATGTCTCAGTCCTCCTCTCTGTCTCTAGATAAGACCTTGATCAGTAGTATGTCTCAGTCTTCCTCTACCTGATCCACATCTACCACAAACAGGATAACCAGGTTCCTAGAGTTAATGCCCAGAGAGACAGACAACTACTGGAGATCCCAGTACTGGAGATCTGGAGCATGTCAGCAGTTATGTTTTCAAGATGGAGCACTTTCAGTACAGAGCAAAAAATGATCTATCCCTTTAACTTAACAGTGTTCACTAACATTGATGCTAAAATACCCTGTAGAGTTCAGTTTTGGAACTCCATGGAAAGCTTGTTGAAGAGAGAACTGCTCAAATAACCTCTAGTCTGGTATCAGATCTGTTTGTACAAAAGGTGACAAAAGGTGACGTAGGTGTTAACTATACAGCACAAACAGATCTGGGATTCGTTAGGTGTATGTCACCCAGGAATTGAAATACCAGTTCAGGCAGCAGCAGGGTTTCGCTATGTCTCACTGGGTGTCACTGCAAGGCGGATCAAACAACTGTGTGTGTGTGCTCTCGCGTGTGTGTGTCCGTAAATTGCCAAATGAGATTGGCATCCAGTCAATGTGTCTCTCTCTAGTACACAATGGACGAGCCCCACCCCAGATTCCTCCCACCTAGCCCTATTGATACAGAGGCCAACATGTACAACACAGTAGTACAACACACAGTCCTGCCTCACACATGGATGAATCATATCCTATTTGCAATTGTTTCCTACCACATCCCAGGCTGCGTAACCAATGGCACCCTTTTCCATATGTAGTGCATAGCCCTATGGGGCCCTGGTCAAAAGTAGTGCACTATATTTAAGCAATAAGGCCCAACGAAGTGTAGTATATGACAAATATATCACTGCTAAGGGCTGTTCCATGCACCATGCAACGTGGAGTGCCTGGATACAGCCATTAGCCTTGGTATATTGGCCATATACCACAAACCCCAGGGGGTGGGGCGGGCCCAGCCACCTAGCTCTGTTCCGCCTGCCTAAAATAATTTCAATTGAAAGATTTGGCTACAAAAACCCTGGATTGTGAGTTGGGAAATAATCTGGAATAAATCTATGGAAAATGTACACTGTAATGTCCACTATTTAGCCATGTAAAGACGCTTGTCCTTGAGGCAGTGATTTCCACTAGATGGGCTAGCTGCAAAGTCATATATATCGTAAGAATTCATGAAAACCAAAATATGCTTTTTGGTTTTAATTTAGGGTTAGGGTTAGGCATAAGGTTAGAAGTGTGGTTAAGGGTTAAGGTGAGGGTTAGGTTTAAAATGAGATTTTATGACTTTGTGGCTGTGTCAGCTAGTGACCACCCTGCAGAGCTGCCTCCAGTACATGAGTCATCCCAATAAATGACAACCTGTTTAAAGCACATGCGGCCTACACAATACTTACACTGGTTTGCCTCCTCCCCCACCAGACTGACCCCAAAGATCGGCTTCCCCTGGAGCGAGATCAGGAACATCTCCTTCAATGACAAGAAGTTCATCATCAAACCCATCGACAAGAAGGCCCCGGTGAGTTACACATTATAAACTGAGTCTACAAACATTAGGAACACCTGCTTTTTCCATGACACAGACTGATCAGGTGGATCCAGGTTAAAGCTATGATCCCTTATTGATGTCACTTGCTAAATCCACTTCAATCAGTGTAGATGAAGGGGAGAAGACAGGTTATTAAAGGATTTTTAAGCCTTGAGACAATTGAGACATGGATTGTGTATGTGTGCCATTAAGAGGGTGAATGGGCAAGACAAAATATTTAAGTGCCATTGAACGGGGTATGGTAGTAGGTGCCAGGCACACCAGTTTGAGTGTGTCAAGAAATGCAACGCTGCTGGGTTTTTCATGCTCAACAGTTTCCTGTGTGTATCAAGAATGGTCCACCACACAAAGGACATCCAGCCAACTTGACACTGTGGGAAGCATTGGAGTCAACATGGGCCAGTATCCCTGTGGAACGTTTTTGAAACAGTCCATGCCTTTACGACTTAAGGCTGTTCTGAGGGCAAAGTGGGGGGAAATTCAATATTAGGAAGGTGTTCCTAATGTTTTGTACACTCAGTTTAGATCCACACTACAGGGCCAAACCAAGAAGGCTCCAGTGAGTTACACTATATTTCCACACTACAGGGCCAAACCAAAACGGCTCCAGTGAGTTACACTATATTTCCACACTACAGGGCCAAACCAAAACGGCTCCAGTGAGTTACACTATATTTCCACACTACATGGCCAAACCAAGTAACGTGAACTCACCCCGTTCCATACAAATGTGCGCAACCGCGACATTCAAACGAGGCTACAAAGAAAACTAATGGGATTGTAGCGACTGTGTTGACTTCAAAATCTGGGGTGTGAACTCCGTTTCTATTCAAGCGTTGATTGACATGGTAATGGCTCTATAGTATTGGAGAAAAGTTGAGAAAACTGACCCTCCATTACATGGGGCGCTAAAATAAAGTAAATTGTACGGACCAAGGCGATGTACAAAAGTGAGTGAGTTTACGTTAGGTTCCAGTGAGTTACACTATAATTCCACACTACAGGGCCAAACCAAGAAGGCTCCAGTGAGTTACACTATAGTTCCACACTACAGGGCCAAACCAAGAAGACTCCAGTGAGTTACACTATAGTTCCACACTACAGGGCCAAAGCAAGAAGGCTCCAGTGAGTTACACTATAGTTCCACACTACAGGGCCAAACCAAGAAGACTCCAGTGAGTTACACTATAGTTCCACACTACAGGGCCAAAGCAAGAAGACTCCAGTGAGTTACACTATAGTTCCACACTACAGAGCCAAACCAAGCCAAGCTGTTCTGGCCTGGTTACGCATCTACCATAGTTGCTGGAACTGTGCTGTATAGGACAATGTGAAAATAAACTTATTAGAGCCAACACATTACAGTTTGGGTCAGCCCTACAGTCTGAATCAGGCATCATATGCAGGTCACCATGATCCTGAATCACAATGACACTGTTTTGATGATGGATGGCATTCACCACATCACACACTGTCTCCACACACCACACTTAACATCACAATGAAACCAATCTGAAAGCATCAGCAAACAGCTGCAGCAGCTGTCCTGATGGGCCAATTTAAAACACAGTAAGCCTGGTCCCAGATCTGTTTGTGTTTGGCCAAACAACAACCATAGGAGTTGGCTATACAGCACAAACAAATCAATGCAGTGTAAGTATGAGGTACAGGAAGATGTTTACTGTAAGTTCAATTACACTATGTGGGTGTTGGCTCGCTCACCTCCCATATTGCCAGTTCTACCTGCCTGCCTACCTGCCTCCTATCTCCTCTCCTCTCCTTCATTAACCCTATCCTAACCTCTCAGCCCTATCCTAACCTCTCAGCCCTATCCTAACCTCTCTCCTCCTCTGTCTCCTTCATTAGCCCTATCCTAACCTCTCTCCTCCTCTGTCTCCTTCATTAGCCCTATCCTAACCTCTCTCCTCCTCTGTCTCCTTCATTAGCCCTATCCTAACATCTCTCCTCCTCTGTCTCCTTCATTAGCCCTATCCTAACCTCTCTCCTCCTCTGTCTCCTTCATTAGCCCTATCCTAACCTCTCTCCTCCTCTGTCTCCTTCATTAGCCCTATCCTAACCTCTCTCCTCCTCTGTCTCCTTCATTAGCCCTATCCTAACCTCTCAGCCCTATCCTAACCTCTCAGCCTTATCCTATCCTCTCTTCTCCTCCTCTGTCTCCTTGGGAGCAGCAGGTCCATTAGCCCTATCCTCTCCTCTCCTCCTCTGTCTCCTTGGGAGCAGCAGGTCCATTAGCCCTATCCTCAATCCCATCTTCCATTGTCAACAGAACCCTGGCTCCAGCCCCTGTGGCACAGATAGGGAGCAATACAGACACACATGCACACAAACGTGCATGAGGATGCACACACACACATGTGCATCCATACACACACGTGCACACACCCTGAGTGCTCTTCTAATGTCCTAATGTCCATCAAGCCTCGACGCTCAAGGTACCTTATCTCTTCTGCTCAAGCCAGTGTGCGTGTGTGTGTGTGTATGTGCGCGCCAGGGTTTCCGTTAGCCGGTATTTGCCAGCCTTTTGGCAGATATAAACAATTAAAAGCCAATAAATAGAGTTATTGCCGGCCAAATTGACCGAAAAAACTATCCCAAACCAAGAAGGGCCCACGTTTCCCATGCATACCGTTGCATAGGCAACAGTATGCAGGCAGGTGGAAGCAGTATGCATTTTGAAAACATGTACTTGAAACATGGAGGCAATTATTTTATTTCAACTTTATTTTGTTGTCCGGAATTAGGTTCTAATGTAAGTATATTTGGGGTCATTGTCCATTTGGAAGACCCATTTGCGACCAAGCTTTAACTTCTTGACTGATGTCTTGAGATGTTGCTTCAATATATCCCCTCCTCATGATGCCATCTATTTTGTAAAGTGACCAGTCTCTCCTGCAGCAAAGCACCCCCACAACATGATGCTGCCACCCCCGTGTTTCACGTTTGGGAGGGTGTTCTTTGGCTTGCAAGCCTCCCCCTTTTCCTCCAAACATAATGATAGTCATTATGGCGAAACAGTTCTGTTTTTGTTTTATCAGACCAGAGGACATTTCTCCAAAAAGTACGATCTATGTCCCCATGTGCAGTTGCAAACCATAGTCTGGCATTTTTATAGCGGTTTTGGACCAGTGGCTTCTTCCTTGCTGAGCAGCCTTTCAGGTTATGTCAATATAGGACTCGTTTTTACTGTGGATATAGATACTTTTGTACCCGTTTCCTCCAGCATCTTCACAAGGTCCTTTGCTGTTGTTCTGGGATTGATTTGCACTTTTCATACAAAAGTACGTTCATCTCTAGCAGACATAACGCTTCTCCTTCCTGAGCGGTATGACAGCTGCGTGGTCCCATGGTGTTTATACTTGCGTACTATTTTTGTAGAGATGAATATGGTACCTTCAGGCTTTTGGAAATTGCTCCCAACGATGAACCGGACTTGTGGAGGTCTACAATTTTTTTCTGAGGTATTTTGATTTTCCCATGATGTCAAGCAAAGAGGCACTGAGTTTGAAGGTAGGCCTTGATATACATCCACAGGTGTCGGTCAGCCTAACTGTGTTCAGTAACCGCAGATGGGAAGTGTCTCCTTCAAATTAAAGGTTTGGTTTAGTCATCCCTAGTGTTCCTTTCAGCTGCCATTTTAACTTTCCATTCCAAACTAAATGGTCGCTATGGGTGTTGTCGAGTTTCGGACTGTTAGTAGAGCCTTTGTCATTACAACGTTATGGAAACACTAAAGATGGCTGTTTGCAAAACCATTTAGTCTGACCTGAGTTTTGTTCTTTTCTCCACCCTCCTTCACCTTTCTCTCACCCACCACTCTCCCCTGCCCTCCCTCTCTCTCTCTCTCTCTCTCTACTCCCCCCTCCCCCTTTCTCTCTACCCATTCTCTCTCTTTTCCTACCCCCCTCTCTTTCTAATCTCTTCCTCTCTCAGGACTTTGTGTTCTTTGCCCCTCGCCTGCGCATCAACAAGCGTATCCTGCAGCTGTGCATGGGCAACCATGAGCTGTACATGCGCCGCCGCAAGCCAGACACGATCGAGGTGCAGCAGATGAAGGCCCAGGCCCGCGAGGAGAAACACCAGAAACAGATGGAGAGGTGTGTGTGTGTGTGTGTGTGTGTGTGTGTGTGTGAGTTTAGAATTAGGGTGGCCAACTTTCCTCCTGGAGAACTACTGTATGTGCATGCTTTTGCTCCATCCCTACACAAACACACATAATCAGATTCAGAATATCAACTCACGAAAAGGGATATATTGTATCCCATGATCGGAGTTGGCCAAAGTTACAAAAATATGCCATGAATCATATCCTAGCATGTATCTCTTGCTCCAAAGCATAGCATGCTCTTCATTATAGCAAGACATGCTCAGCACCTTTGCAGGCTTCACAGGTACATGAAGTACTGCAGAGATAGGCCACTAGCATAACTAGAGTAATCCCAGCGTAGCACTGATGATTCAGTAGCATGACCTCATTCTGGGATGAGTGACGCGACCTAAAGACAAGGTTGTGGGAGCTGGCTGCTGTATCTTCTAGTGTTAGCGGGACAGGATGGCCTTCGCACAGCTCTTCAACATGATTTTAGATGGCCAGGGTCCGTCACAATCACCTGTAGGACTTTCCCTACACTAGAACCTAACCCTACACTAGAACCTAACCCTACACTAGAACCTAACCCTACACTAGAACCTAACCCTAACCCCACACTAGAACCTAAACGTAAACCTACACTAGAACCTAACCCTAACCCTACACTAGAACCCAAACGTAAACCTACACTAGAACCTAACCCTACACTAGAACCTAACCTTAACCCTACACTAGAACCTAACCCTAAACCTAACCCTATACTAGAACCTAACCCTAACCCTAACCCTATACTGGAACCTAACCCTACCCTGGAACCTAACCCTAAACCTAACCCTACACTAGAACCTAACCCTACACTGGAACCTAACCCTAAACCTAACCCTACACTGGAACCTAACCCTACACTAGAACCTAACCCTACACTGGAACCTAACCCCAAACCTAACCCTACACTAGAACCTAAACCTAACCCTAAACCTAACCCTACACTGGAACCTAACCCCAAACCTAACCCTACACTAGAACCTGACCCCAAACCTAACCCTACACTAGAACCTAACCCCAAACCTAACCCTACACTGGAACCTAACCCTAAACCTAACGCTACACTGGAACCTAACCCTAAACCTAACCCTACACAGGAGCCTAACCCTAAACCTAACCCTACACTAGAACCTAACCCCAAACCTAACCCTACACTAGAACCTAACGCTACACAGGAGCCTAACCCTAAACCTAACGCTACACAGGAGCCTAACCCTACGCTGCCAACCATCAACAATAAAGGGGAAAGGGTGTTTTGTGTCATTAGTCTAGATTGTCTAACCAGCTTATTTAACATCACTGAACAAACTACGAAGGGTATCTGTAGAATGACAGTTTATGCCTGCTACTGTGTGTGTGTGTGTGTGTGTGTGTGTGTGTGTGTGTGTGTGTGTGTGTGTGTGTGTGTGTGTGTGTGTGTGTGTGTGTGTGTGTGTGTGTGTGTGTACAAAGTGTGTCTCTACTCAATGTGTGTAATATCACACAGCGAGAGGGGCCAATGACCCCAGGGTGATTATTACTTAATTAGCCAGCACACGTCAGCCTCTCTTTGTGTCTCACACCGGCCCTCTCTTATCTGCAGGGCCCAGCTGGAGAACGAGAAGAAGAAGAGGGAGGCCATAGAGAGAGAGAAGGAGCAGATGGAGAGAGAGAAGCAGGATCTGATGATGAGACTCTACCAGTTTGAGGAGAAGACCAAGAAGGCAGAGAAAGGTATGCCCGGGGAGAACAGGGTCTGACTGGTGAGGACACTAGGGTCAACCAGAGCACATTTATCACCTAAATGTAGGGAGATGTGTGAGTAAGAGAGACAGAGAATGTGTGTGTACATGCGTTTGTTGGTGTGTGTGCTGCATTTTCATGCCGCATTAAATAGCTTAAATCAGTAATGATATTTGAGAAAATTACTCTGTTGACAACAATTTGCATTTAAATAGTTTGAAAATTTCTATTGAAGTTCTATTTTACTGGAAGTAGTAGTATACAGCTATACCTTGTGCTATGTGTGACTTTATGTCCCGGTGAACCTTAGATAGCCCGGCGGTATTGTTTCTGCATGGTTAGATATCAGTTATCAGGTTGATAAGGCATTTACTGACTGTCAATGCTTCCTCATCGACCTTTGTTTGTAACCTTATATATTATTATACTATACATGGGTCGTATTCATTAGGCATCAAATGGAAGAAAAGCTACTAAAACAGGAAGGGACTACCTGAACGTGTCCAATAAGAAATGCTTGCTTTTGTTTTCCGTTGCAAAACATTTCTGCAATGTTTTGCTACGGTGAGCCCTAATGAATATGACCATGGTTTATCTCCATATTCAGTCTAGCAGACAGCGTATACCTTCTGTCGGATTTACTTAACCGGATTATTATTGTATTATTATTTCCATGAATAGCTGTGGAGAGGGTTTAGGATTACATCATGGAAGTAGAACAACCCTGTAACTACAGTAAGTGCCTGGTGGTTCCATACTATCCATAATGCAATCATACATTTCTAAGATTTTGTACTTCATTTTGAAGGTCTGCTTCAGAGGTCGGTCCTTTGTCCTTACTAACATTTTAAGTGTAATGTTAGAGAGTTGTTAGGGTGGTTCTGATTGTAATGTTAGAGAGTTGTTAGGGTGGTTCTGATTGTAATGTTAGAGAGTTGTTAGGGTGGTTCTGATTGTAATGTTAGAGAGTTGTTAGGGTGGTTCTGATTGTAATGTTAGAGTTGTTAGGGTGGTTCTGATTGTAATGTTAGAGAGTTGTTAGGGTGGTTCTGATTGTAATGTTAGAGTTGTTAGGGTGGTTCTGATTGTAATGTTAGAGAGTTGTTAGGGTGGTTCTGATTGTAATGTTAGAGTTGTTAGGGTGGTTCTGATTGTAATGTTAGAGTTGTTAGGGTGGTTCTGATTGTAATGTTAGAGAGTTGTTAGGGTGGTTCTGATTGTAATGTTAGAGTTGTTAGGGTGGTTCTGATTGTAATGTTAGAGAGTTGTTAGGGTGGTTCTGATTGTAATGTTAGAGAGTTGTTAGGGTGGTTCTGATTGTAATGTTAGAGAGTTGTTAGGGTGGTTCTGATTGTAATGTTAGAGAGTTGTTAGGGTGGTTCTGATTGTAATGTTAGTTTGTTTTTGACCTTATGTTTACTATGTGGTTGTAGTGTTTGTCTAAAACTATATGCATTCCTTAGTGTAGTTCTGTTCTATGTCTAGTACTATGTGCTTCTTCGTGCAGTTCTGTACTATATGTGTTCCTTAGTGTAGTTCTGTACTATAACTAGTACTATATGTGTTCCTTAGTGTAGTTCTGCACTATATGTGTTCCTTAGTGCAGTTCTGTGCTATGTCTAGTACTATATGTGTTCCTTAGTGTAGTTCTGTGCTATAACTAGTACTATATGTGTTCCTTAGTGTAGTTCTGTACTATAACTAGTACTATATGTTTTCCTTAGTGTAGTTCTGTACTATAACTAGTACTATATGTTTTCCTTAGTGTAGTTCTGTACTATAACTAGTACTATATGTGTTCCTTAGTGTAGTTCTGTACTATAACTAGTACTATATGTTTTCCTTAGTGTAGTTCTGTACTATAACTAGTACTATATGTGTTCCTTAGTGTAGTTCTGTACTATGTCTAGTACTATGTGCTTCTTAGTGCAGTTCTGTACTATATGTGCTTCTTAGTGTAGTTCTGTACTATAACTAGTACTATATGTGTTCCTTAGTGCAGTTCTGTACTATGTCTAGTACTATGTGTTCCTTAGTGTAGTTCTGTACTATATGTGTTCCTTAGTGCAGTTCTGTGCTATGTCTAGTACTATATGTGTTCCTTAGTGTAGTTCTGTACTATAACTAGTACTATATGTTTTCCTTAGTGTAGTTCTGTACTATAACTAGTACTATATGTGTTCCTTAGTGTAGTTATGTACTATAACTAGTACTATATGTGTTCCTTAGTGTAGTTATGTACTATATGTGTTCCTTAGTGTAGTTATGTACTATAACTAGTACTATATGTGTTCCTTAGTGTAGTTATGTACTATATGTGTTCCTTAGTGTAGTTATGTACTATAACTAGTACTATATGTGTTCCTTAGTGTAGTTCTGTACTATATGTGTTCCTTAGTGTAGTTCTGTGCTATAACTAGTACTATATGTGTTCCTTAGTGTAGTTCTGTGCTATGTCTAGTACTATGTGCTTCTTAGTGTAGTTCTGTACTATAACTAGTACTATGTGCTTCTTAGTGTAGTTCTGTAGTATGTCTAGTACTATGTGTTCCTTAGTGTAGTTCTGTACTATATGTGTTCCTTAGTGTAGTTATGTACTATAACTAGTACTATGTGCTTCTTAGTGTAGTTCTGTAGTATGTCTAGTACTATGTGTTCCTTAGTGTAGTTCTGTGCTATGTCTAGTACTATGTGCTTCTTAGTGTAGTTCTGTACTATATGTGTTCCTTAGTGTAGTTATGTACTATAACTAGTACTATATGTGTTCCTTAGTGTAGTTCTGTAGTATAACTAGTACTATGTGCTTCTTAGTGTAGTTCTGTAGTATGTCTGGTACTATTTACTATATGTGTTTATGAATATCTCTGTCTTGCAGAAGTGTATTTGTCTTTTATCTGTCAGTGTCTCTCTGAGTCTGACCTGCATGAGGAGCATGTGTTTGGGTGTTTTAGGTGTTTTCCAGGTCGTCTTTGATGCCTTACTAGTCTGTGTATCGTGTTAGGCTACTATCAGATCTCACAACGCCTGAAAAAGTGTTAAACCAGCATCTCTGAAACCACATTAGTTTCAAGTTTCACGTTTTATTTGTCACATGCACAAGTGCAGTGGAATGCTTAACTTGCAAGCCCTTCACAACAGTGCAGTATTCAATATTAAATATATATTCTGTACTCTCTTCCCCTCTCTCTCTCTCTCTCTCTCTCTCTCTCTCTCTCTCTCTCTCACTCTCTCTCTCACTCTCTCTCACTCCCACTCCCACTCCCACTCCAGACCTGCAGGAGCAGATGCAGCGTGCCATGCAGCTGGAGGTGGAGAGGAGGATGGCGGAGGACGAGGCTGCCCGCCTGGAGGCTGAGCGTCAGGCCGCCCTGCTGGCCAAGGAGGAGCTGGCCCGCCACGCCCAGGACCAGATGCACAACCAGGAGCAGCTGGTGAGAACCACCACACAAACATCATACGACCATGTTATAACATCATACAACAATGTTACAACCATCTTACAACTATGTTATAACCATGTCAGAATCATGTTACAACCATGTTATAACATCTTACAACCATGTTATAACCATGTCAGAATCATGTTACAACCATGTCACAACCCCCCTATAACCTTACTGCACTGTACCATAACGCTACCATGTCACAACCCCCTTATAACCTTACCTCACTGTACCATAACGCTACCATGTCACAACCCCCCTATAACCTTACCTCACTGTACCATAACGCTACCATGTCACAACCCCCCTATAACCTTACTGCACTGTACCATAACGCTACCATGTCACAACCCCCTTATAACCTTACTGCACTGTACCATAACGCTACCATGTCACAACCCCCTTATAACCTTACTGCACTGTACCATAACGCTACCATGTCACAACCCCCTTATAACCTTACTGCACTGTACCATAACGCTACCATGTCACAACCCCCCTATAACCTTACCTCACTGTACCATAACGCTACCATGTCACAACCCCCTTATAACCTTACTGCACTGTACCATAACGCTACCATGTCACAACCCCCCTATAACCTTACTGCACTGTACCATAACGCTACCATGTAACAACCCCCCTATAACCTTACCTCACTGTACCATAACGCTACCATGTCACAACCCCCCTATAACCTTACTGCACTGTACCATAACGCTACCATGTCACAACCCCCCTATAACCTTACCTCACTGTACCATAACGCTACCATGTCACAACCCCCCCTATAACCTTACCTCACTGTACCATAACGCTACCATGTCACAACCCCCCTATAACCTTACCTCACTGTACCATAACGCTACCATGTCACAACCCCCCTATAACCTTACCTCACTGTACCATAACGCTACCATGTCACAACCCCCCTATAACCTTACCTCACTGTACCATAACGCTACCATGTCACAACCCCCCTATAACCTTACTGCACTGTACCATAACGCTACCATGTCACAACCCCCCTATAACCTTACCTCACTGTACCATAACGCTACCATGTCACAACCCCCCTATAACCTTACCTCACTGTACCATAACGCTACCATGTCACAACCCCCCTATAACCTTACTGCACTGTACCATAACGCTACCATGTCACAACCCCCCTATAACCTTACCTCACTGTACCATAACGCTACCATGTCACAACCCCCCTATAACCTTACCTCACTGTACCATAACGCTACCATGTCACAACCCCCCTATAACCTTACCTCACTGTACCATAACGCTACCATGTAACAACCCCCCTATAACCTTACCTCACTGTACCGTAACGCTACCATGTCACAACCCCCCTATAACCTTACCTCACTGTACCATAACGCTACCATGTCACAACCCCCCTATAACCTTACCTCACTGTACCATAACGCTACCATGTCACAACCCCCCTATAACCTTACCTCACTGTACCATAACGCTACCATGTCACAACCCCCCTATAACCTTACTGCACTGTACCATAACGCTACCATGTCACAACCCCCCTATAACCTTACCTCACTGTACCATAACGCTACCATGTCACAACCCCCCTATAACCTTACTGCACTGTACCATAACGCTACCATGTCACAACCCCCCTATAACCTTACCTCACTGTACCATAACGCTACCATGTCACAACCCCCTTATAACCTTACTGCACTGTACCATAACGCTACCATGTCACAACCCCCCTATAACCTTACTGCACTGTACCATAACGCTACCATGTCACACCCCCCTATAACCTTACCTCACTGTACCATAACGCTACCATGTCACAGCAAATTGAAACCCTGCTATAACCCTACTATACTGTACAATTCTGAAATTGACCTATCTGTGACACAAGACTGTGTTAGCCTGCTGAGCTTAAGCCTAAACACCACCTCTTCAACATGTAAAACTCCAAACCTCACCTCACTAGTGCACTGTGCAGAGCTGAAATGAACTCCTCCATGCAGCACTGAAGACTGCGCCTCTGTACCTTACTGTAATTAATGTCCTTCACCACAGTAAAAGTGGACTACATCCTTTTATGCCAGACAGTGTCCACCCCACCCTGCTCTGCACCAGACCACACACAGGGTCACTGTAACAGACCTGACAGTAAACCTGTAGTCTAGGGAGAAGACTATTGACAGTGGAACACTGAGGCTGTTTTTACAGGGAAAAGATGGGACAACAGCCACTCTGAACCAACCCCATAACAGAGCAATGTGTCATGATAAACAGATAAAGACACAAGACAATAAGCCACTATAAAACACCAAAATGGTCCGTCTCTGTGAAGAAACAGAATGTAGGATACGCTACAGGGTTTGCTCTAATGGGGCTTTCCTCAAACATGTAATGCCTCGCTATGAACCCATATATACAACAGGCACCACTAGGATGAACATTACAACACAATCTACGGTTTCTCTCAACATCTCCTCAGCTTTAACTAGGTAGACTGGAATCTCCAGTGACTAAGCAGCAGTCTAGCCTAGCAACCTGTTGACTGTTTTCAATAGAGGCTGTGTTTGCCCTTTTTGGGCCAGACACCAATTTTACAGCTGAACACAATTGGCAGAGGTGTTTTATGGTCAAGTGTGTGTGTGTGTGTGTGTGTGTGTGTGTGTGTGTGTGTGTGTGTGTGTGTGTGTGTGTGTGTGTGTGTGTGTGTGTGAACAACAAAGCAGCGTACTGAGCCCTACAATAAGCACTAAGCACTGTACTCTACTCGAATGATCATATAGTTAGATAGAGGACTCCAGATGAATATAACCCGTTTTAATGGCGCTGCCCATGCTGTCAGAGATGCCAGGTTGGCACAGATACAAATATGAGTCTTCTATCTAACTCTATGGCCCACACTGACGTCATTATACCTCATCACCAGTTTATTAGCCCCAGCACTTGAGACAGACTGGACTCTGGCCAGCCCCAGCACTTGTTTAGTGAGACTGGACTCTGGCCAGCCCCAGCACATGTTGAGACAGATTGGACTCTGGCCAGCCCCAGCACATGTTGAGACAGATTGGACTCTGGCCAGTCCCAGCACATGTTGAGACAGATTGGACTCTGGCCAGCCCCAGCACATGTTGAGACAGATTGTAGTCTGGCCAGCCCCAGCACATGTTGAGACAGATTGGACTCTGGCCAGCCCCAGCACATGTTGAGACAGATTGGACTCTGGCCAGCCCCAGCACATGTTAAGTCAGATTGGACTCTGGCCAGCCCCAGCACATGTTGAGACAGATTGGACTCTGGCCAGCCCCAGCACATGTTGAGACAGATTGTAGTCTGGCCAGCCCCAGCACATGTTGAGACAGATTGGGCTCTGGCCAGCCCCAGCACATGTTGAGTCAGATTGGACTCTGGCCAGCCCCAACACATGTTGAGACAGATTGGACTCTGGCCAGCCCCAGCACATGTTGAGTCAGATTGGACTCTGGCCAGCCCCAGCACATGTTGAGACAGATTGGACTCTGGCCAGCCCCAGCACATGTTGAGTCAGATTGGACTCTGGCCAGCCCCAGCACATGTTGAGACAGATTGGACTCTGGCCAGCCCCAGCACATGTTGAGTCAGATTGGACTCTGGCCAGCCCCAGCACATGTTGAGACAGATTGGACTCTGGCCAGCCCCAGCACATGTTGAGACAGATTGGACTCTGGCCAGCCCCAGCACATGTTGAGACAGATTGGACTCTGGCCAGCCCCAGCACATGTT
The DNA here is from genome assembly GCF_002021735.2 of Oncorhynchus kisutch. Classification (NCBI taxonomy): domain Eukaryota; kingdom Metazoa; phylum Chordata; class Actinopteri; order Salmoniformes; family Salmonidae; genus Oncorhynchus; species Oncorhynchus kisutch. Next base: position 14,936,084 of record NC_034185.2, read on the forward strand.
GAGACAGATTGGACTCTGGCCAGCCCCAGCACATGTTGAGACAGATTGGACTCTGGCCAGCCCCAGCACATGTTGAGACAGATTGTAGTCTGGCCAGCCCCAGCACATGTTGAGACAGATTGGACTCTGGCCAGCCCCAGCACATGTTGAGACAGATTGTAGTCTGGCCAGCCCCAGCACATGTTGAGTCAGATTGTAGTCTGGCGTGCCCCAGCATATGTTGAGTCAGATTGGACTCTGGCCAGCCCCAGCACATGTTGAGACAGATTGGACTCTGGCCAGCCCCAGCACATGTTGAGTCAGATTGGACTCTGGCCAGCCCCAGCACATGTTGAGACAGATTGGACTCTGGCCAGCCCCAGCACATGTTGAGTCAGATTGGACTCTGGCCAGCCCCAGCACATGTTGAGACAGATTGGACTCTGGCCAGCCCCAGCACATGTTGAGTCAGATTGGACTCTGGCCAGCCCCAGCACATGTTGAGACAGATTGGACTCTGGCCAGCCCCAGCACATGTTGAGACAGATTGGACTCTGGCCAGCCCCAGCACATGTTGAGACAGATTGGACTCTGGCCAGCCCCAGCACATGTTGAGACAGATTGGACTCTGGCCAGCCCCAGCACATGTTGAGACAGATTGTAGTCTGGCCAGCCCCAGCACATGTTGAGACAGATTGGACTCTGGCCAGCCCCAGCACATGTTGAGACAGATTGTAGTCTGGCCAGCCCCAGCACATGTTGAGTCAGATTGGACTCTGGCCAGCCCCAGCACATGTTGAGTCAGATTGGACTCTGGCCAGCCCCAGCACATGTTGAGACAGATTGGACTCTGGCCAGCCCCAGCACATGTTGAGACAGATTGGACTCTGGCCAGCCCCAGCACATGTTGAGACAGATTGGACTCTGGCCAGCCCCAGCACATGTTGAGACAGATTGGACTCTGGCCAGCCCCAGCACATGTTGAGACAGATTGGACTCTGGCCAGCCCCAGCACATGTTGAGACAGATTGTAGTCTGGCCAGCCCCAGCACATGTTGAGACAGATTGGACTCTGGCCAGCCCCAGCACATGTTGAGACAGATTGTAGTCTGGCCAGCCCCAGCACATGTTGAGTCAGATTGTAGTCTGGCGTGCCCCAGCATATGTTGAGTCAGATTGGACTCTGGCCAGCCCCAGCACATGTTGAGACAGATTGGACTCTGGCCAGCCCCAGCACATGTTGAGTCAGATTGGACTCTGGCCAGCCCCAGCACATGTTGAGACAGATTGGACTCTGGCCAGCCCCAGCACATGTTGAGTCAGATTGGACTCTGGCCAGCCCCAGCACATGTTGAGACAGATTGGACTCTGGCCAGCCCCAGCACATGTTGAGTCAGATTGGACTCTGGCCAGCCCCAGCACATGTTGAGACAGATTGGACTCTGGCCAGCCCCAGCACATGTTGAGACAGATTGGACTCTGGCCAGCCCCAGCACATGTTGAGACAGATTGGACTCTGGCCAGCCCCAGCACATGTTGAGACAGATTGGACTCTGGCCAGCCCCAGCACATGTTGAGACAGATTGTAGTCTGGCCAGCCCCAGCACATGTTGAGACAGATTGGACTCTGGCCAGCCCCAGCACATGTTGAGACAGATTGTAGTCTGGCCAGCCCCAGCACATGTTGAGTCAGATTGTAGTCTGGCGTGCCCCAGCATATGTTGAGTCAGATTGGACTCTGGCCAGCCCCAGCACATGTTGAGACAGATTGGACTCTGGCCAGCCCCAGCACATGTTGAGTCAGATTGGACTCTGGCCAGCCCCAGCACATGTTGAGACAGATTGGACTCTGGCCAGCCCCAGCACATGTTGAGTCAGATTGGACTCTGGCCAGCCCCAGCACATGTTGAGACAGATTGGACTCTGGCCAGCCCCAGCACATGTTGAGACAGATTGGACTCTGGCCAGCCCCAGCACATGTTGAGACAGATTGGACTCTGGTCAGCCCCAGCACATGTTGAGACAGATTGGACTCTGGCCAGCCCCAGCACATGTTGAGACAGATTGGACTCTGGCCAGCCCCAGCACATGTTGAGACAGATTGGACTCTGGCCAGCCCCAGCACATGTTGAGACAGATTGTAGTCTGGCCAGCCCCAGCACATGTTGAGACAGATTGGACTCTGGCCAGCCCCAGCACATGTTGAGACAGATTGTAGTCTGGCCAGCCCCAGCACATGTTGAGTCAGATTGTAGTCTGGCGTGCCCCAGCATATGTTGAGTCAGATTGGACTCTGGCCAGCCCCAGCACATGTTGAGACAGATTGGACTCTGGCCAGCCCCAGCACATGTTGAGACAGATTGGACTACTCTGCCCTGTAATGCTCTCAGCCTTGAATTAAAACCTGTAGGCCTCCACACTATCCCCTCCACCCCTCGCTGTCTCTCCATCCCTTCCCACAGACATGTAGTCTTTTGTGTACTGTACCCAACTGTCTGTGACCTGTCGCCCTCCTCCTCTGTCTTCCTCCTTGTCTCTCCCAAATGTGTAAGTCCTCACCTCTTTCCCTTCTCTCCTCTGTTGTCTCTCTCAGGCCGCAGAGCTGGCAGAGCACACAGCTAGGATCGCCCTGCTGGAGGAGGCCAAGAGGCGCAAGGAGGAGGAGGCTGACACATGGCAACACAGGGTGAGTCGGCCACACACAGACATGAACAAATGCATGCACGCATTTGTACGCATGCACAAGCACGCACAGTTGGATGCGCACACACACGCACACACACGATCGGGGCTCTATTAAATCAGATCCGCTTTAGCCGGTATCGGAGGTGAAACTGCATTAGAGCTGTTAAATCCACAAGCGGCTCCCGGCACTATACCTAAAGCGGATATTGCCATTGGCTGCATGGAGTCGCATTAACATAAATCCCATGCAGCCTTGTTTACAAGTTTGAACACTGGAATGTGAGATGTAATCTACACCACCGTTAGGCTGATAGAAATCCTAATTAATCAAATTTTTCAATTTGAGCGCTATTATTTCTTGATAGCCTACATTTTCTCGCTCTGAACTTCTAACGAGAATGGGACGGCTGGGGCTTCGTGACATTGAACAAGGTCAGCTGCTCACCGATTTGACAGCACCAACGTAGTTACACCTCCGACAACGCCAATATATCAACTATGCGGGTGTCGGCTATCGCCGGTTAACGCTTGATCTGATTGAGTCTAAGCCTATGTCACACAGTCAAGTAACTGTAGTTACTCTACCTTTCATATGGAATCACTTTTTGCTGTGGCTCAAGATGAGAACTGGTTGTATTGTAATGTGGGGAATTCCAGAGTGTTCTCTAGTAATAACCCTCTCTCTCTCCCTGTCCTCCCACCCCACCCCCCCAGGCTCAGGAGGCCCAGGACGACCTGCTGAAGACCAAGGAGGAGCTGCAAATGGTGATGACGGCCCCCACTCAGGCGCCCCCTCCCCCCATGTTCGTGGAGGTGCCCATGTTTGTGGACAACCAGGACTTTTTGATGGTGGAGGAGCAGAACGACAGCGAGAACAACAGCACGTACAGTGCCGACCTGCAGAACGAGGGCTTCAACGACCACCGCCTGGAAGAGGAGCGCCTCACCGAGGCCGAGAAGAACGAGCGTGTGCAGAGGCAGCTCATGGTAAGAGCAATTAGTTTGCAGCAAGACGTGCGAATTTGCAGGGATTGGTTGGTTGCTTAATGGGTTGAGTATCACTTGATTGATCACTTGATTTGATTGTTTAAATCATTAATTCATTAAATCACTCAGTCTTGAATCATATATTACTGGTTGAAAATCAACCTACAGTTGAAGTCGGAAGTTTGCATGCACCTTAGACAAATACATTTAAACTCAGTTTTTCACAATTTCTGACATTTAATCCTAGTAAAAATTCCCTGTCTTATGTCAGTTAGGATCACCACTATATTTTACGAATGTAAAAGGTCAGAATAATAGTAGAGAGAATTATTTATTTCAGCCTTCATTTCTTTCATCACAGTCCCAGTGGGTCAGAAGTTTACACACACTCAATTAGTATTTGGTAGCATTGCCTTTAAATTGTTTAATTTGGATCAAACGTTTCATGTAGCCTTCCACAATCTTCCCACAATAAGTTGGGTGAATTTTGGCCCATTCCTTCTGACAGAGCTGGTGTAACTGAGTCAGGTTTGTAGGCCTCCTTGTTCGCCCACGCTTTTTCTATAGGATTGAGGTCAAACATCATCATGAAGGGACAATTTTAAATGAAACAAATAGCTAATGCAACAGTGATGTTAGTTAGTAGGAGATATGAGTCTTTGAAATTACTTACCACGGATATAAAGCGCTCCACACGTCATCGTGTGGAAAAACGGCCTAGAAAGGCAAGCGACAGCAGCGAACAGCCTACTCTGCCCCGCTTTTAGCTGATCCAACGTTACAACATGGCAATTGGTGCTTTGGAAACATGCTAAAGTACAGAATGACTGCTGGGAACATGTCTACAACTTCATCAGCAAGCTGTCAAACTATTGTAATTAAGTGCCAAGCTACACACTGTTTATCAGTAGTGCCCAACATCCTTAGCTAGTTAGCTAAAATTCCATCCCTGCGTTTGTCAGTGAAGCTAGTTAGCAGCAGGCAGGCTACAACAAGCTAAATCAGCTGATGAGTTCACTGGCAACCAATATACTTGCACATATTTTGTGCAGGAGTAGAGAGATGTAATTTTGTTTTTACAACTTTCTCACTGTTTCATGGCGAGTGAGTCATGCACAAGACAGGTCGCGGGAGACAAAGCTCGCAAAAAAAGTGATGAGTGGACATCGTCTCAATGCTCATTTAGCCCAAAACACTTACAAATTTGTGATCACTATCGAACACAACAGCAAGTGGCCATGTGATAAAGGGCTTAGGGTTCAAGTGTTAGGTTTGAGGTTCAACCTATGGCTGAGATAGATAGATAGAACGTCATTGCGCCCTAGCAGTCACATACTCAATAGAACTACCATGCGAAATAGGACCATATTGTGCATTTTTTTATTCACGTGGAATTAAATGAATTTGTCTTGTTGTTTTAACAGAAAACAGATAAAAATGCAGTTTAAAACGTTTAGAACATTTTTCCATTTGTCACATCGCTAATTCTGATTGGATGGTACAGAATTACATATATTCGTATATTTACTTGGTAGTCCACTACAACAGATAATTATAGACTAATAGGTGAAAACTACTTAGCCAAATATGGCATTCAAATTATGTTACCAGGGAGCTAAAATGGTAGGTGAAAATATATGGTTAACAACTCGAGTTTCCCTTCCAGGAGAATGTGTCATTGTCAGTCTGGAATAAGCAGCTCTAGCAGAGGAATTTCTCTGTCAGCATTGTGGTAGTTTCTCAGAATAGCGCGGCTTCTGAGCAGAAGTGAAGCGTTTAACACTGCATACGTACTATTTGTGTCTAAATATAATATATAGAATATTCTGGATATATTTATTGGATTATTATAAAGATCTGGTTCAAATCCGGATCTTCAACAGCTTGTTGTCCTGTTGTTCACTCATGTCCTTGGCATGTTCCTCCCTGGTTGACTTCTTCTTGACTCATCGTGTTCCTCCTTGCAGGCCCTGAGCTCGGAGCTGGCCCAGGCCCGCGACGACACTAAGCATACCCAGAACGATCTGCTCCACACGGAGAACGTGCGCGCCGGCCGGGACAAGTACAAGACCCTGCGGCAGATCCGATCGGGCAACACCAAGCAGAGGATTGATGAGTTTGAGGCCTTATAAGAAGGCCCCTCCCCAGAGGCCATGAGGGCCACACAGCCACGTACCCTTTCTGAATGGTCACTGAACTAATCCCTGCACTGCCACACACACACACACACACACACACACACACACACACACACACACACACACACACACACACACACACACACACAGGAGCAGTATAAAGAGAGTGAGTGATACACACATCTGCCTCACCACTTTTACCAGTTCCTCCTTAGTGAGAACTTACTCCTGTAAAAAGGCTTTTCAAATTCTTGTCAGAAAACTTACTAGTGCCAAAATATATATTATTTTCTTTTAGCATAACAAATCTTCTTTCTGTTTTGGTTATATGTAATTTGATGCGATCAAACAAAATCACTCACCATTATTTTTAACCAGAGGTGTGATTATGAGTTGTGGGACTACACAGTAATAGTACGCCATGATGTGCACCTGATAGACATCAAGTACAGCCAATCAGAGCCTTGCTTTTTGGTGTTTTCTTAAATGTGGTGTCAATTTTGAAAAAGGGTAATATTTATTTTTTTCTGACAGGGACCACTCAGAAAGGGGAACATACAGTATATTAACTTCATACTCTTACTTGCAGAAAAGTTTCCTATGTTCTGTTTCATTCTGTTTTTCCATAATATTTGAACACTTTCATTTATGTTTCATATTGCTCCACAGTATCTGGGAAATCATGAATAGTTTCATATTTATACGATAAATGGTTCATTTAAAAAAGGGTTATTTCCTCTTGGTTTGTATATTTCTGCTATTCTACTAATGATCACAAGAACATTTAAAATGCATCAGGTTCTATATCAACCAAAATAATGATAGTTTTGTGTTCCATAAGGTTTTCTTTTAGATCAGTAAATTAAAGAGATTTATTTGTAAATTATAACTTTCTTTTTTACTTTAGAACATATTCCACTGTTTGTCATCAAATCAACATAAGGAGACCATGCAGTTCACGGTAGCTAGCAGCATTTTGCCATGCAGTTCACGGTAGCTAGCAGCATTTTGCCATGCAGTTCACGGTAGCTAGCAGCATTTTGCCATGCAGTTCACGGTAGCTAGCAGCATTTTGCCATGCAGTTCACGGTAGCTAGCAGCATTTTGCCATGCAGTTCACGGTAGCTAGCAGCATTTTGCCATGCAGTTCACGGTAGCTAGCAGCATTTTGCCATGCAGTTCACGGTAGCTAGCAGCATTTTGCCATGCAGTTCACGGTAGCTAGCAGCATTTTGCCATGCAGTTCACGGTAGCTAGCAGCATTTTGCCATGAAGTTCACAGTAGCTAGCAGCATTTTGCCATGCAGTTCACTGTAGCTAGCAGCATTTTGCCATGCAGTTCACGGTAGCTAGCAGCATTTCCAAGGCATACGTGCATATTCTCCAGGAGAAAAATGCTTATACAAAAACACTTAGGACTCTATTCAGTCTGCATCACTGAAGCGTTACAGATTGCGTTTTAGAAATGTAAAGGTAATTTCCGATTGAGCCGACACATGCAGCGTTTACCGGGAATACAGTCTCACCGTTCCCTCTCTGTGGATGTGTGCTAGACTCGGTTATTACTGACACTATAACCAAAAGACACAGTGCTGCCGCTGGCCCGCTGTTCTTTATAATGAGGTGTTTAGCATATTGGCAATAAAGATCTATGATTACAGCTTCATACTGTGTTTTTTTTTCTCACTTTTTGATCTTCTGACTTGAGGTAAAAATGTTAGCTAGGGGTTAACTACAGGTTACAGAAACTCATGAATAGAAAGGACAAGAAGAAACTAAAAGAACGAGACAACCACATGTTTTCTTATGTTGTAGACAGTCACTTTCTCAGACGTTTAATGACTTTCATTCATTCAATGTTATCAAGGTGAGCATGCTTAAAGCACAAGGAATATTCCCCTCAAAATACAACTTAACGTGATTTTCCACTTGAACACCTCAGTTGTAGGCCATTTTCCAAGGAAAGTAGAAAAATCATGTTGGGTTGTATTTGAGTGGAACGTCCCTTTAAAAACAGTAATAAAGAACAATAGGGTTCCTTTTGAGTAGAACATCCTTTTAATACATAAAAGGTCATCAATTGAACATAAATAGTTCATAGGAGGGACTTTCACTAAGCAAGGGCCTGACAGTTAGTGCAAATAGAGGTAAAGGTAGAGTAGGGGCTCTATTCAGTCTATTGCAGAAATGTAAAAGTAATTTCATATTGAGCCGACATCAGCAACGTTTACCGTAAATACAGACTCCGCTAATGTGGGAGCATTGCCTTTAAATTACGCTGAATTTCTGCGATACGGATTGAATAGAGGCCTTAAAGTACCACGGTTTTTCTTGTGGGGAGACCGTGTCCAGTCCAGGTGCTTTTTTTCCCTGTTGACTCTGACATCATGTTCTCCTGCTGTTGATGTTGGCTTGCATGGGTAAACTGAAGTCATGCCACATGTTGGGTGTTTGCAGCACCAGTTGCCATGATGACCCTAAGAAACACGTGGTTAACAGAGAGTGCCAGGTCAGTGACATCATCAGTCCTTCCTTGCTTCCTCTCACAAATATTTTTTCAATGTTTTATAGTTCTGTGAAACCAGAGACGGCACTAAGCTGAGTCCATCACACAGAGAGGGAGAGCACGAGAGAATGAAAAGAGAGAAATTATATGCTAAGGAGAGAGAGTCCTCAATACCCTGTAAGGTGAAATCTGTTTCCTCAGATGGCCCTCTAAATTCCATTTGTGTGAAATAGGACATTGGTGCTCTTGTTAATTCAATTATCATTGACGTTTGACTCAGTCTGGGATTTTAGACAACTGGAGTTGGTATTAGATGAAGTAAACCCAGTTGAAGAATTTAAAAACAAATAATGTATCTCAGCCCCCTTGGATGGGCCTGGTCAAACTTTTCTATTTACGCCATTTCATTTTCATGCAAACTGATTCAAATCTACTGTATGATTGTAAAGGTATGACAGACAGCCATATTACCGGCTTCCATTCTGACCCAGCCCAGGAGGCGGTCTGAGAAGGTAAAGGGGGCGTGGTCCCAGAGGTCAAGCTCCAGAGTGCAGATCTGGAGGTCATAGGGCGTGACTCTGCTGAAGAGCAGCTGGTGAGACCACGCCGGACTGGGCTTCTTCAGGACAGGGGTCCTCTGGACCAGCTCTCTGGGCCCGTGAAGAGTCAAGCACCTAAAATACAAACATGTAAAGATAAACTGTTATGGGATTTTTTATGAATAATTACTAAATTATGTATACATTTAGCTTAGAATTATAACTAAACAGAATACTACTCTGTTACTGTATGAATGTATGAATCTTATTATAATCATAATACTGAATATAATGTAGCTTGTGTCAAGAATTAGAACAAGGACTTTCTGTTCCTCGTTAGAACCGAATGGAGCTGTCGTCAGACCGGCTGGAATACTGTGTTCCTTACAGGACATTCTGTCCCTACCCAGGGAGGGGAGAGACCTTGGGCTTGTAGTAGATTGTTTAACAGGTGGCAGACAATGTGAGAAGGCTTGTGAACTATATTGCCATTGTATCTGAGAGGAGGAGAGACATTTATGACAAAATGTGAGGTATATAAACCAATGTAGATGGTATTATGACCAGAGCTCTACACTATTGATTAATTTTGAGACTGGTCTCTGTCCATTTTATACAAATAAGAATCTTACAAATTCTTAGAAACGGACAGAGTGTTTTAATGGAATTGGTTAATGAACACAATAATTAAATTCCTCTAACATAAACATATAGTTGATAAAACACACACGTACTGTATGTATGCATGAAACACGTACTCATAGATACATAAACACACAACACACCTAGAACAGACACACAATATCACACCCCAGCAAACACACACGCTAATCATACATTTACCCTTTCACATAGGTGTTCTGACTGTTGTTTGCTTTAGTGGGCAGATTTTTGGCACCAGTGACAAGAACAGTCAGTTGACCAACATCATGTGGTCCAATATGAACCGCTGTGAGGAGGAACAAAAGAAATCAAGGTCATTTCAAACCAATATAAGGATCTTTTGACCACTGGTGCTGTAAAAACACACTGTAAACTGTTTCAAAATTAGGTCTTATTCATTAGACACCAAACAGGTGAAAACAGAATGAAACAGGGAGGGACTAACTGAGATATAAACATTTGTTTTCTGTAGCAAAACATTTCGGTGCGTGAACGGTAGAGAGTCAACTTACCATCTGTGTGGCAAACCCAGGACGGCTGGGACAAGGAGGTGAACTTCATTCTGACCAGCAGTTCTCCTGCTGTATCCTGCTCTACTGCATTCCCTTCTGGACTCTCAGGCTATTGACCGAGAGAGAAATAAGAGTGCGATAGAGAGAGGACAGAGGAGACACACCAGCAAGTTGAACAAAAGTTTTTCCCCAAAATATTGTTTTATAAAGATAAAGGGTATTGTGTGAACATTTCTTCATGGTCAGCAGTTATACCCTACCTTTGGACACAGGGGGTACCAGTTGGAGCCCTGGGTGGTGCTGTCCTTAAATATACAGCCCTCCAGCGGGACGAGGACCTCTCCCAGAAACACCTTCTTCTTCAGGGTCGCAGAGTGCCACACAGACACCTGCAGAGTACTCCTGGACAACAAGGGGCTCTCCATCTGGCACTGTGCATCAGGGAATACAACATGTAGATGGGTGAAAAACAGGAGATTTCATTGCCATGTAGCCTATTCCACTCACTACTTTTAAGCCAGTTTAGGGTATTCTTTAGAAACTAAATTGAAGCTTGTTTTGATTTACAGTTGAACCAGTTTTTACTATGTTTTGTAGTGTCCAAATGAATATGACCCATAATATTTGTCTCCTTACCTGTAAAATTTCATTATAAATGGGATCCGTTGTGTTCCTCTTGATAGTTGTCTTCAGTTTGCTGCTCTGAGACTTCTCCGGCAGTAGGAAGATTTTGACGTACCTGCCCATGATGTTGACACATACAGTACAGCGTGAGGAGATCTAGTTTGCAAATGGATATATCAGTACAACAGAGAGTAATAATCTGTTATGAAAGACATAGAATTACTAGAATGGGCCTCCCCAATCAAGTCAGCATTCAATGATGGGTAGGGCCTATTTCTATAATCTGGTGTATTGAGTAATAATGCTTACGGGTGACACTTCTTCCTCTTGATATCTCCGTACGCCAGGTTTCTGCAGCCGTTTATTGTGATCTCCAGGCAGGAAGTGATGTGGTTGAAGGCGATGGCGAGCTTTAGCTCCCCTGTCACTCTGTTGATCTCCAAGAGACCACAGTCTGTACCAGTGCTACTAGCACTACTGCCCTGTAATATTAATATGTATTTTTATATACAGATCAACATGTCACATTGCCTCTTTAAAAGGATGTTATGACAACATAATGCAGGTCTATTCCGTAATGTATTCAGAGGATTTGGATGCATTCCTTTCTAGCTTCTCCGCCAGCGACAAGACTATGCAGCTATGCGAGACATGAAAAAGACACGAAAACCACATAACAACAATCCTTATCTGATAAAATGTCAAATAGATTGTGAAGTTTGGCACGAGCTGCTGTTGCACAAGTCCCTGTGTTCTTTATGTCTCTTTTCTTCATCATCAGGGCACTCAACTCACCCTCTTTCCCCATGAGTACTCTGAACCCAGGGAAAGGTCCTCATCCGCCCCTGACGAAGAACTGCTCTGGTCATCATTCCGGCTCTTCTTGAACAGGTTGGTAAGACTGGGGCCTTTGGTAAGCTGTGAGGAGAGAGGTTGTGTCTGTTGAAATATAGTATACTTTTGTTCATTTTCTAGTGAATTTCCAGGGAAGCGCAACTGGTACTTGAATCCGGGTCCCTGTGTCTGTCAGTCCAACATCTTAGCCATTCCACTGAGAGGCTTGAACCTCCTGACAAGATGGAAATGTGTATCATTATTAAAGGTTGTTCCAATAGCTGTTTCTAAAGTCTCCCTCTTTCCTATCTGAAATAGTTGTCAGTGTCATACGTGTCATATGTAGGTGGGGTCTCTTTGATTTTACCCCAGGGGTTTGATGAAATATATGTGGTCTGTGACTTGATAGTGTAATACTTGAGGGGTTGATATGTATTTGGTTTCTCTTACATTGTTGTATTTGTTGATGTTTGTGTCAGAGAGGCTTTTCCAGCCAGTGCTCTGTCCCCGCCTGTTGTCCACTGTAAGAAGATCCTGTTCCACTCGTACATCCTGTTGCGACCTGGAGAACCCTGCAACCCGAACGGTAGGGCGGATAACACACACAGACCGTCTCCATCCATAACATAGCACTTCTGACGTGCTGCTTGCGAACAAGCTTCAATATAGATACAGTATCATATCTTATCTTATTTCCTAGGTGCGGTTTCCTTAACACCGACAACTGATCGCAAGGATATCTTATCGACAAATTACATTAAGGTTTGCGATAACGCTCAGAGGAAATGTGTCACTGTTTTGATTTTCTTGGATCCTAGTTCTCACCAAGATGTACATAAAATTACTTCACATTGAAAGATCATACAGTTTTTTTTTTTTTACAGAGACCTTGGCTGCGTTTCAAAATCATAAAAGACACACCCTAGTCCACTTACCTTCTCCTTATGCCCTTGGGGGAATCCCTGTAGCCATATTTGTCTTCGGTCCAAATGACTAGCCAAGCAAGGGAAGTTTGCAACGAAAACTTCTGCGACAGAAGTTTCCTGGACTCGAACTCAGGATTTCTAGTGGCACAGCTAGCACAGTGATGCAGTGCCTTAGACCACTGCACCACTCGGGAGGCCCAGGGTGTGTCTTTTAAGTGTTTGGAATGCAGCCTTTTTCTTCGTAAATACCAAAATGGCTCAAAAGAGTCACTTACTTCTCATGTGGCTTGTGAGGGAAACCATCAGGTCCTCCATAGACTTGGTGAATGGTTTTTTAAAGGAATTGTTCAGTCCCTAGAGATGATGGACAATACATCTGACAGACCAAGTCATAATTGTGCTTCATGAAACTGTGAAGGAGTGAGCCCTTCACAACTTATTTATTGGATAAAATAAGTTGTATGCAGAATCCCTTTCAATTCATAATTCCAGGCAATTCTATAGCTGCAATGTCAATTGCACCTCTTGGATTTTTTGGACATCATGTTCAAATCATCTATAAGTGACTTTGTTGAGCTTCAATCAATTTGAGATACTTTTGGATGATTTGGACATGATGCGCGAAAAATGCTAATATCAGGCCCATGACTTGAGTGGGATTTGTGCCACAAACGCTAAAATGTTAGCATGTGGAAACAGTGCTAGGGAAACATAACCAAAGCATGGATTGCTGCCAGACCATGTCCATAGACTGCTTACAGAGGAAGGAAACTAATGCCATTTTGTAATTTGGGTGAACTATCCCTTTAATTGGGTCTGTATCCTGATTAGCTAGTAAATTGAGTGGCTGTTTTAACACAGGTGTGGTCCCGCTGACCTAATTATTGAAGGAATTGCCTTTAACAGCAGGTGTGTCATTGTTTGAGAGATTATTTTGTGTGTAAAGTGAGACAGTTTTAGCCATACATTGTGTACCTTTTTACTTGGTTTATCCTGCCCTTTTACAATAAGTTAAGCATTTTTGCACATGTTACTTCTCAGATGGTTTTTAAAGCCTTTTAAGTGGTAGGTCATTTGGATATCTTTATTTCACCTTACCCCTGATCTGCTGAAGGATGGACCATCGTAATAGGGTGGAGCGGTTGGCGGAACGACTGTTATATGACTGGAAAGTGAAACACACACACAGAGAATGCTATTTCTATATTTCTATTAAACATGACCTATAATTCAACACAATATAAGTTAAATAGTTTTTCTTCCCCCCAAAAATGTAATTAAGTAGTTAAATAAGCAGTTTTTCTGTGTTTGAATGGTGTGGGTGTATACATACTGGTTGCTAAAAATAGTAATAACAAGTAAACAGCTGATTGGCCAGGCCAGCCAATGAGACGTCTCGGCCAAAAACGTGACATCACGTTATATGAGGAAATGCCAAACATTTTTCAAACAGTCAGATAGTTTGAAGTGTTTTTTTTCCACTCACAAATGTATGCTTTGGCCACACATGTATAGGATAAGTCAACCATTATTTGGGCATGACTTAACAGAATGAGCTTTTAAAAGTGATATTTTCACTGAACAGTGTTTTGCCCACCAATTTCTGATGAAATTACATGTTTTTAAATATTGATAAAGTACATACCTGCATCCGTCTGTGTCTAATATCTCTATCAGACACTATGGTCACATAATACAGTAGTATACAATACATTTATAAATTATGACTGCCATTGACTCACCTCAACCTCTGGTAAGACTTTAGTAGCTTCTCCCCAACAGTCTCATGCCTTTCTGTAAATTAAAAGAGTATTGCTATAGCTGCCAACACCAGTACACATACACTATTAAATATTACTGTTATGGACTCTATCCCACTCTCCCGGGCAATGTCCTAGCAGACAGCAACAATGCATTATTCAGTCAAAGCAGTTCTCTAAACCATACACACATCAGAAGATTATGTAGAAGACCACTTTTCAATACCATGCAAAACAACTGAAACACATCTAGCTGTATGATGTATTACTTGACTAGTCCTGTACTGTACAGCTGTGTTTTTAGACATACAAGGCATTTTTACATTTTTGTAATTTCATGAGTGCATATGGGTTCTTACTTTTTCATACTGGCATTTTACTTATGAGAGAATTAGGCATGTGAGGGGTAAAGAAAACAAACCCGAGTCAGGTGGAAATTTCTTGTCCCTTTCTTCCAAAAACCACTCCCCGGACCTGATCTTAACCTTCCTAAGAAGTGTGAAGAAATAGATTTAAGATAAATTATCCTTTGTTTACCAGGGCTGTTAAATTCTGGTCCTGGAAGGCCGAAACACTTCTGGTTTTTGTTTCTACTTGCTAGAAAATTACACTCACCTGTTGTCCCAGGTTGGAATTAGTCCCTTATAAGAAGGACAGGATGAAACCCAGAAGTGTTTTAGCCCTCCAGGACCGATATTGAACAGCCCTGGTTTAGATTACAAAGGAAATACTGTACATTTTGTCAGTTCATTCTCTCAACATGTTAACACGCCTTAAAATATTGAATAAAGGATAGAGGATACCAATAATAAAGAGGTTAGAGCATACAGTTAGAGGTTAGAGGTTAGAGGTTAGAGCATACAGTTAGAGGTTAGAGCATACAGTTAGAGGTTAGAGCATACAGTTAGAGGTTAGAGCATACAGTTAGAGGTTAGAGCATACAGTTAGAGGTTAGAGCATACAGTTAGAGGTTAGAGGTTAGAGGTTAGAGCATACAGTTAGAGGTTAGAGCATACAGTTAGAGGTTAGAGGTTAGAGGTTAGAGCATACAGTTAGAGGTTAGAGCATACAGTTAGAGGTTAGAGCATACAGTTAGAGGTTAGAGGTTAGAGGTTAGAGGTTAGAGCATACATTTAGAGGTTCGAGCATACATTCTATGTTACGGCACTGACATGACAATATGTTATTGCACTAACATAAAAGTATATGTTATAGCAATTACATAACATTCTATGTTACAGTGCTGACATGTGAGTCTATGTTACAGTTTTGGTATTGACATAACTTCCTATGTTACGGTTCTGACATCTAAGTCTATGTTACGGCACTGACATGCCTCCTACCTGTAGGCGTGGCAGACGGTACACTTCCAGTCCAGGGCGGACACGCCCACACGACACTTGTTGCAGACGCGGTGGCTGCAGCCTCGGCACACGGCGCCCGAGTTCCAGAACATTCCCAGCGGCCTCTGACAGCGGGCGCAAGTCCTTTTGCTGTACTGCCGGGCAAAACTCTTGGCACCTTTCCTTCGGATCTCCTGTAGCTCCGTCTTCAGCCTCCTGTAACAGTAGATGGTCGCAGGTGGGGGTTACAGCACAGGAGGTTGGTGGCAACTTAATTGGGGAGGACAAGCTCGTGGTAATGGCTGGAGTGGAATTAGTGGAATGGTATTAAACACATGGTTTCTATGTGTCTGATGCCATTCCATTTGCTCCGTTCTGGCCATTATTATGAGCCGTCCTCCCCTAAGCTGCCTGAGGTACAGTAATGATGGCAGTGCTTTAACTGTACTGATCATCTCTTCGCATCCACTTTTCCTGTCAGTCAGCCACTGGCAATTCATTCTAATTAAATGCATTATAGTATTAATGATACATTTTACACCAACGATTGTGAATACTATTTTGAGGAGCATCAGTTAAGCGTTGTCATTGTCTCCACAGATCCTGAAGTACCCTCTGAGTGTTGTTGTTATACAGTGTGTCCATGCAGTAAATGTGAAAAGCTTGGCTGAAGTAAATTATGTTGTCTACCTTATCCTGTCGTCATCTGTGCTGCGTAAAAGTTTGTCTCTCTGAAGAACCTCCAGAACCTTCTCTCTCTCCAGAGCCTTGAGCACGCCCAGATCCATCTGTAAAAATGTGAGTTTCTTTCTTCTCTCGTCCCCACTTTACCTCTCTAGTCTCTCCTTCTCTCTCTCTCTCGCTTCTTCTTCTTCTGTCTCCTCCCTTTGTTCCACCCTCTTTCTCTTTTTATTGGGTGCCCGATGTTTCTTCAAGCTGGACGACGTCTTCACTTGTTACCAGACTGAGGGCAGAATGAAAGTCATGTTGATTTCGCTGCACAGTAAGAGACATCCCATGTCCCTGTCACGATATTCACAGAAGCTCTCTCCGCTTCGCATCACAGACCTTGATGTGTTTCTGCTCTGGTGACCAGCACTACCTCTTACGCTCTGCTCTCTAACCCATTCATAGTGCTGCATCCAAGAAGCAAACTCTGACCTATAGTCGCAGGGATCCTCTTCACAAAGTCCGATGACTGATGTTCACTTTGTTCACTAGGACAAGAAAAGAGCAACCAGTCATTTAGTCATTGTAGCCCTCACAGTAACATCCCACTCACTAAGGCAGAACAGGGAAAGACCAACAGAATGACAATGCCGCATGCTGTGCACAGGAGGTTGGTGGCCACTTAATTGGGGAGGACGGGCTCGTGGTAATGGCTGGAGCGGAATAGGTAGAATGGTATCAAATATATGGTTTCCATTAACTCAATTGCAGCCATTATTATGTTCTGTCCTCTCCTCAGCAGCCTCCACTGGTGCTGTGTATAATGCTAAAGTATCAGAGCCATCTGATATCCCATTGAACGTATCTCGCCCTTCCTCCCGACTCCTGTATTGTACACTTGCCCTTAATGTCACAGTGCTTTGCTCAGAATAGTAAATCCCATTTGGTCCTGCCACAGCTCCCACATGCACCGATCCTCTCACAGCAAGCGGACTACTCTGCCAGTATTGTAGTGATGCTCCAGTGAAGGCATCACACACATAGACACACACACACGTTATCCAAATGCCAACCACTGCATTATTAATGTCTCTGTTTTTCTTTTTTTAGTTTGGGAGGCGGGATGTGAAGTATGGTGAGAAAGAGCGTCATCAGAGTGTATTTTGGTTTGGGAGAGGAGATGTAATCTGAAGCATGGTGAGAAAGGGGGAAAGAGCCTCATTAGTGACTGGATGCCATCATGTGTTGTCTCTGCCTTTCTCCAAGACAGCAGAGGGCCACTGTAAACAATCAGTGTCAAAATTAATGTGATCAATCCCCCATGGCGAAGCAGCAGCATCTTTATGGTTCTGTCCCAAATGACACCCTATTCCCTACAGCCCTATGGGTACTGGTCAAACGTAGTGCACTAGATAGGGAATAGGGTGTCATTTGGGATGTATTTTCTGCATTTCTAATAAAGAGAGTGGACAGGAGACACTGAGCAGAAAGAGTGCAACAAGTGTAACAAGTTTTCTTCTATTAAATGAACTGCTATCTTTTGATAATATACTGTTGTTATACAATACAATATTATAATATATTAATATTCCATGTATAACTAAAAGTAGCTCTTCCACTTGTTTCTCAACTGTGTGCGGGGGTTGAAATTATGCTTATAAAAAATACGAGGTATTTTCAGGAGCTGTTTTTCAAATGCAGCATCAGACTTTAGCCTAACTTCAATACCATTTACAGCACTACATTTCAATGGCAAATGTCAGTCCGTTTCTGACCGTCATATTAAACCGTTAAACTGTCATGGTGAAATGCACTAATTTAATGATTACCGGCGCTAGCAAACCACCATGACAGCATAAGTGTAGATAATGGGGATGAGGGCTATGCTTGGTTAATGAGGATGATGAATTCCCAGACGTGACGGTGACCTGATTCAATCCACCACAGTAATGACAGTAGGACACCTCACTGTGTGTGTGTGTGTGTGTGTGTGTGTGTGTGTGTGTGTGTGTGTGTGTGTGTGTGTGTGTGTGTGTGTGTGTGTGTGTGTGTGTGTGTGTGTGTGTGTGTGTGTGTGTGTGTGTGTGTGTGTGTGTGTGCACGTGCGCACACACACACTTGCTTAGGTCCTTCTGGGGGTCCTAAGCAAGATTTGGTTGGGGGGGGGGCCCCACCTCATGGATGGCATAACAATTTAGTGGCCCTTCTCTTGACAGCAGAGAGAAAATGTACGTTTGAAAGTTTATTTCTTGCAATTTTACCATGGGGCGGAGAGAACAGTTTGACATTTTAAACAGCCAAAATTATTACTTTTTGGCTGAAAGACAATGTCCATAATTTACACAACAATTTAAGTCAATAAATCATTGTATTATATATTTCAGGTTGATGTGGAAATCCAATGTGATAACTTCAGATATTTTCAGTGCGTTTGCCCTATTTTTGTTTTAGCAGTAAATTGACTGATACAACCTGGGGAATAGTTACTGGGGAGAGGAGGGAATGAGCCAATTGGAAGCTGGGGATGATTAGGTAGCCAGCATGGTATTTGGGCCAGGACACCAGGGTTAACACCCCTACTCTTACAATAAGTGCCATGGAATCTTAAGCAACCACAGAGAGTCAGGACAACTGTTTAACATCCCATCTGAAAGACAGCACCCTACACAGGGAAATGACCCCAATCACTGCCCTGGAGAATTGGGATATTTTTTTTTAGACCAGAGGAAAGAGTTCCTCCTACTGGCCCACCAAAACACCACTTTTAGCAGCATCTGGTCTCCCATCCAGGACCAACCCTGCTTAGCTTCAGAGGCAAGCCAGCAGTCGGTTGCAGTGTGGTATGCTACAGGCCTTGTGATATGACAAGCTAATAATTTCCAGTCTACGTATCTTTTCAGGGCTGGGTTTTATTTTAATGTTACCACCAACCAGCATGGCATTTATTAATCAGAAACACTTGCAAAGTTCTTGTTCTTTGCGAATCGCCAGTGAGCTGAGCAATATAATCGATGATCTTTAGTTGAGCCAAACAGCTTTTCGCCTGAGCTATGAAGCAAATGTCTTGTTTTGCACCTCCACTTTTCTTTACCAGCAAATTATCATAATCCATTAGATAATTTGTCAAGTTTCACTTATTTTTGAGCCAGTCTGTATTTTGTAAATGGTGAAATTGATTGCATTTTGGAATCCCGCTTCCCCCGTCGCTCCGAGATGAATGGTTTGACCATGCTCCACTGCTTTGATAGCCTTATACGAACCACCCTGATCTCGCCACCTTACATTCTGGTTCGGTTTCAAACTCAAAGTATACGGCCCTAAACCCTCAGCCCATTTGGGAATTCCCTCGGTCATATTTGTCGTCAGTCCAAATAATTAGCCAAGCCAAGGAAGTTTGCAACGTCAGCCCTCGTTTTTAATTGAGTTTGCGAGTGTACAAATATGTTCACTTCGAAGCCTGAAACGCCCAATAATTCAATTCGCAATGATTGTACATCGCTAAGAAAAGTCCGCCAAAGCATGGAACCTCATCGTCAATATGGAGTCAACATACAAATGTAAGTAAAAACGAATTTGAATAAGTTAGAAATTGTGCTACTAATCTATATACATGTAATTTCTGTATTGATTTGTTGTTAATAAAAAAAATGGTGTCCACTTAATTTGAGGGTGTGTGTATTTTAAGTGTTTAATGGAGACTGTGTTTCGTGAAGAGAAACAGAATGTGAGCTCGCGAGATCAGCATGGTTCGTACGAGGCTACTGCTTTGATTAGTGCATCTAGAAATCACAAGTGTCTATCCGATAATGAAAAGGCATCCGCACATTTATTTTTTACGGATGTATCTATTTTGTGCTGTTACAGTTCTATTGTTTCGTATCAGATGCGTTCAGGTTGTTGATACATAATAGTATAATTTGCGGCGTGCATCATGATCAAAGTCATTGTACTTTGTATCATTTCACTTCCCCCTAGTTGTGAGAACCATGTCATGTGCACCGGCCAGTGTAGTAAACTATATGTAATTACATTTCTAGTTTAATAAAATTTTACAGTAGCTTGGTGGTATCCTAACTAAATTCAAATCTTGGTAGTGTTTTCAGTTGTTCATTACTTTTTGACATGTGGTATAGCTAACTACTGGAACTACACAATCCTTTTTTTGCTAAATGAAAACCAAATATGGGTGAATTTGGCAAGACTTTACAGATTTGTTTCACATAAAACCTGCCTAATTTTAGCTTGAAACACTTTTTGTGTGCCTAATTATTTTTGTGTTTCGGCTAAATGACACATTCTGTTGACATCGGACTCCAGAGTGATCCGTTTTTTCAATTTATGGTCTATGACATTTCAGATTTAGATATGATAATTATCTAGCAGTTTGGATGTAGTGAACTACTTTTTCTAACTTCAGCTTTAATGTAACTGAAGTTCCAGTGTGAAGTAATTGATAGCTAAGTAAACTATATTTTCAGTGTAGCTTCTCCAAGACTGGCAAGGGCTGATTTGACATTGCTGTAGCTAAGCCAAATAGCCTGCAGCAGAATACTAAAGGTTGCACCATGTCCATCATAATGTAGTCTAAACCATTCAATAGTTAGGCTAGCCATATTACTGGAGCTTCATGTTATTCTTTCTATGGCCCATTCGTGCCGCAATATATAGAATATGCCAAAGCTTTAGAGATAACAATAGATGGCAAAGTCAAAGATACTTCCTATCTATCTGTGGCAAAGTTTTCCCTAACTACTTCTGACAAATCCAGAACCAGCCATAGCCTAGCCATCTGGCTAATCTTTTGAATACAGTGTAGCAACAACATATAACTTTAGCTATCTAGATAAAGTTAGCATGCTAGCTAGCTACACTGACAGTTTCTTGTTTTTATTTCTCCACTCCACGTGGAAATCACCACAATATTCCCATCCCCAATTAGTGAATACGCATTATCAGCCTGTGTCATTCTTCGGAGGTGAAACATAAACGAGAATTTCCGCAATAGGACAGAAAGCAAAATTCCTACAATTCTACACAATTTGTCTTATGCCATGTTAATATGATATGAGTGAGAATGACTAACAAGATCAATGTGGTCAGGCCCCCTAGTCATGTGCGCTATGTGCCTGGTTGGTATTCGGACATGATTAACACAAGTTTAGATAGCTGACCAATTGTCAGCTAATTGAGTGACTGACATAATAAGAGAGAAACTGCTGATGCACAACCAAGTTTTGAAATTGAATTTGACTATTCTTACTCTCAATAGTAAATTGAGACCCCGACTGAGTTAATAAAAAAAAAAGTGGGCACCATGAGAGTATAGTGCGTTCTCACAGCAGCCGGGGGTCCTAAGTGACCACTTATGTCGCTTATGCCTGGAGCCGGCCCGGTGTATGTGTGTGGGACCACATACGTGTCTGTCTGCTGTGAGAACTCATGGGGCCCACAGACACGTTACCCAAGCATATAAACGTTTCCTGGAAGAAGTTATCTCGCTGCTAACCGATACTTACTTACTCCTTACTTACTCCTCGTCCGAAGAGATGTACATAGCAACAGGAGACACCACCATTTCTTCAGTGGTGTAAAGTAATGAAGTAAAAATACTTGAAAGTACTACTTTAGTAGTTTTTTAGGGTATCTGTATTTTACTTTACTATATTTTTTACTACTTTTACTTCACTACATTCCTTATAAAAATTACTATTTTTACTCCATACATTTTCCCGACACCCCAACAAATGACTATTTACATTTTGAATCCTAGCAGGACAAGAAATGGGCTAATTCACACACTTCTCAAGAGAACATTCCTGGTCATCCCTAATAACTCTGATCTGGCGGACTCACTAAACACGTGCTTAGTTTGTAAATGATGTCTGAGTGTTGGAGTCTTTTTCCACCATTGCATTTCTGTATCCTCACAGTTCAACGCAGATACCAAATAAAGCTCCTCTGAAATAGGTTGCATTTCTCACCAGGGTTGAGATCAATTTAATTTAAATTCAGTCAATCTAGGAAATGATACGCAATGAGTTTCTCCCTGAATTGACTCAATTGAAATGGAATTGACATGTGGTGACTCCAACAGTGTTTCTCACAGAAGAGATCTAGCGCCCATCGGCTGCCGAGCCATGGCTATGCAGACAACTAAAAGAGAGCACAGATGAAACAACCACAGAATAGAAACCTATGCATTGCTTTGCAGCAGATTCAGAATGAGAGCAATTTCAAACACCTACAGTACCACTCACAGTCATAAAGATAAATCCTAAATGCTCTGTAGAGGCTGTAGATCACTTCTAAAAGTAATTTACCTCATTAGTATACTGCTGAGCATTGCAGTACCGGAATATGCAATAGTCCTATACTGTGGATGGCAACTGGAAGGACTAAATCCTAATAATCATCCAACAATGCCAGGGTTAGGTAGAGGCCACCAAGCTGACAAGGCCTTGAGGCATTGACCTCATGGAATACCTAGTTTCTTATCTTATCCTTAAAATTGCCTCATGTGCAAACCAATCAAACAAAGAAAAAGCAATTGTGGCACTTACTGAAGAACAGCTACTGTATCAGCTGCATGAGCCGTTTCTTCTCAAAGCCCCCCAGCAAAAAAAGTAAAACAGTCAGATGAAGACAGGATCTTACCTCTTGAGCTGAGGCCTCAGTGCAGTGCTGTTTGTATGACTCGTGGTCACCCTGAGAGAGGCAGATTCTTATGTGCAGCCAAGGTAACAAGGAAAACACTTCACTTTCTGTTTCCTTCCTTCCTGCTGTCACACAACTGCTGCTTGACAGAGCTGAGGTGAATGAGGTTGGTAGAAGTGCAGTTTCTTCTTTCTTTGGTTTTCTTTGTTGAGGGCCCGGTTTAGGGTGTGTGTGGCAGGGGAGG
The DNA here is from genome assembly GCF_002021735.2 of Oncorhynchus kisutch. NCBI lineage: Eukaryota > Metazoa > Chordata > Actinopteri > Salmoniformes > Salmonidae > Oncorhynchus > Oncorhynchus kisutch. Next base: position 14,959,147 of record NC_034185.2, read on the forward strand.
AAGTATTTTTGTAAAATTAGCCATTGTTAATGGAACCCCATTGTGAGAGGTTTTGTTGTTGTCTTGTAGGCTCTGCCTTAATTTGTGCTGTCTGACACCTGGAGTTGCAAGGAAAACGGTCAAGGAACAAAGGACCATTTTTTATTTAAGAGCACTGAATGTGGTAGAATACTACTATAGTATCCATGTCTGGTTTCTGTCTGAATGTAATGCGATGCTACTGGCGGCAGAGAAGTCAGGAGCTGGAGAGCAGAAACTGATTTACAACGGTTGTGTTTAATAACCATAAACCACCGTCAACAGAATAATTCAATAAATGGGTCAAACAAAACCCGGTAACTGACAGCATACCGTGCACAAGCACAACAACAAACAATTACGGACATGGGGGGGGGGAACAGAGGGTTAAATACTCAACATGTAATTGATGGAATTGGAACCAGGTGTGATGGAAGACAAGACAAAAGGAATGGAAAATGAAAAGTGGATCGGCGATAGCTAGAAGGTCGGTGACGTCGACCGCCGCCCGAACAAACCAGCTTCGTCGGAAGTCGTGACACTGAAACTTGTTTACTGAGGATAACTCTGATGCTATCTATATGGATGTATGATCTCAGTGGTAACTTGTATCTATCTGTACAGGGTGAACTCTGAATTACTATATGCAAAATCTTTTTATGGTCCTCTCAGGCAGTGGCGATTTTAGCATGTCAATCTTGGTGTGGAAAACTCTAAGCCACAACACAACACTAAGCAATGCATTAATTGCACTATGAAGCTGACAAATGGTGCCCACAAATGGTTAGTACCTACATAAAGCTGTCTCAACAGCAGAGATTTCTTTTCAGCACCATGGAGTGAATCCTTATCATTGCTACATCTGGCTATCAGCAGAGCCTTGTCTGGCAGCAAAACAGTTAATTCAGCTTAATTTACTGCCTTTAAAAAAACATAGATGATATGGCTGACTTGCTGAAGCAAATGTGTTTTCTACTGACAATTGAGATGTACAAACTATGGCATAAGGGGACGACGAGCAGATAAGAGGCAATCCGTAATTTCGATTAAGACATTGAGCGGGTTAGGATGGATGTAGTCAATATAACTATGTGTTCAGCACTTTTGAACTGTACAGCGACAGAATTCAGAACATTGGCTTACAGTATTCTCCCTGTACACCAAGACAGAACTGTAGGATAAATAAAGGGGGCATATAAGCAGACAATGAAAGCTCTTACAATATTTGATGGTGACATTTCTCTAAAACAGGCTATAGACTACATGTGCACCACCAAGTCAGAACAGTAGGCTAAGTTATGAGGGGGAAAGGGACCTACTTATTAGGGTGAGGCACATGGGCTATGAACAGATTACTAAACAACATACACTTAGCATTACTTTCTTAGCTACAGTATACATATCTCCCTGGCATATTATATCATTTATGCAGCAGCATAAATTCACCTTGTTGTGCTGTGCTCACTTGAACAGGAAGGCACGGTGGTCCTTAGTGGGCAAATCTTGACATCAAACTTTGTCATCAAAATCTGGCATTCTCCAGATTTAAGGTGCTTTCAAGACAACTGTGAACTCTGGAAAAAACGATGTCTAGGCCCAAGTTCCTGACTTGGAATTCCAAGTTAGATGCCTGTTCAAAATGTATTTTCCCAGTCGGAGCTAGTGCCCAGTTGTCTTGAACTGTCTGAAGTCAGAGATTTCCCAGTGCCGAGTTTCTAGTTGTTTTGAACACGGCAGAAGTCATGCTGGATTGACAGCATGGCCAATGTAGACTGTTTATAATTTTAAGTTTGGAAAAGAGACCCTTAAACCCAGACTTGGACCACATACCCACTCCACTGAATAGCCGGCAAGTGATTGCTTTGCAAAGCTTGCAGTTAGCCACTGATCCCTTCCAAACCACTCATTGTTGAATTTGCGATTTTCAACTTGTGTAATGTTTATGTCCAATGGCTAATGAGCACCGATACGTTTTATCTATAATTTCTCTCCATAATTTCTCTTCATATGACAAGGATTGAAATGGATTTACAAGTAGATTGTCGACTTGATTCATGATGATGACTGCTACCTAAGATTTTAAGTCTGTTGGCATGATCAGTCATTTTATCTGTGGTCAATGACCTTGAGTCTTCTTGGATGGGCACTTCTAATGTAACTCAATGGCAGCACCAAAGGGGCTTGAATTTTCTAGTTCTCCCTGTAGATTTTGCAGTGACGTAGTGTCCCTATGAGTGACAGAACACTGAGCCAATCACAGTGCAACTAGAGAACATTACCAACCCCATATGCTCCTTATTTTCCACTGGCTGCCCCACCACCACAGAAAGCACTGAGCTAGGCTGAAACACCTGCATTTCGGAGCTGCCTTACTCAAGAAAGCAAAAAATAGACTGTTTGTATGCTGCTTTATTAACTCAATGATTATACACTGCTCAAAAAAAGGGAACACTTAAACAACACAATGTAACTCCAAGTCAATCACACTTCTGTGAAATCAAACTGTCCACTTAGGAAGCAACACTGATTGACAATACATTTCACATGCTGTTGTGCAAATGGAATAGACAACAGGTGGAAATTATAGGCAATTAGAAAGACACACCCAATAAAGGAGTGGTTCTGCAGGTGGTGACCACAGACCAATTCTCAGTTCCTATGCTTCCTGGCTGATGTTTTGGTCACTTTTGAATGCTGACGGTGCTTTCACTCTAGTGGTAGCATGAGACGGAGTCTACAACCCACCCAAGTGGCTCAGGTAGTGCAGCTCATCCACAATGGCACATCAATGCGAGCTGTGGCAAGAAGGTTTGCTGTGTCTGTCAGCGTAGTGTCCAGAGCATGGAGGCGCTACCAGGAGACAGGCCAGTACATCAGGAGACGTGGAGGAGGCCGTAGGAGGGCAACAACCCAGCAGCAGGACCGCTACCTCTGCCTTTGTGCAAGGAGGAGCAGGAGGAGCACTGCCAGAGCCCTGCAAAATGACCTCCAGCAGACCACAAATGTGCATGTGTCTGCTCAAACGGTCAGAAACAGACTCCATGAGGGTGGTATGAGGGCCGACGTCCACAGGTGGGGGTTGTGCTTACAGCCCAACACCGTGCAGGACGTTTGGCATTTGCCAGAGAACACCAAGATTGGCAAATTCGCCACTGGCGCCCTGTGCTCTTCACAGATGAAAGCAGGTTCACACTGAGCACATGTGACAGACGTGACAGAGTCTGGAGACGCTGTGGAGAACGTTCTGCTGCCTGCAACATCCTCCAGTATGACCGGTTTGGCGGTGGGTCAGTCATGGTGTGGGGTGGCATTTCTTTGGGAGGCCGCACAGCCCTCCATGTGCTCACCAGAGGTAGCCTGACTGCCATTAGGTACAGAGATGAGATCCTCAGACCCCTTGTGAGACCATATGCTGGTGCGGTTGGCCCTGGGTTCCTCCTAATGCAAGACAATGCTAGACCTCATGTGGCTGGAGTGTGTCAGCAGTTCCTGCAAGAGGAAGGCATTGATGCTATGGACTGGCCCGCCCGTTCCCCAGACCTGAATCCAATTGAGCACATCTGGGACATCATGTCTCGCTCCATCTACCCACAGACTGTCCAGGAGTTGGCGGATGCTTTAGTCCAGGTCTGGGAGGAGATCCCTCAGGAGACCATCCGCCACCTCATCAGGAGCATGCCCAGGTGTTGGAGGGAGGTCATACAGGCACGTGGAGGCCACACACACTACTGAGCCTCAGTTTGACTTGTTTTAAGGACATTACATCAAAGTTGGATCCGCCTGTAGTGTGGTTTTCCACTTTAATTTTGAGTGTGACTCCAAATCCAGACCTCCATGGGTTGATAAATTTGATTTCCATTGATAATTTTTGTGTGATTTTGTGTCAGCACATTCAACTATGTAAAGAAAAGAAAGTATTTAATAAGAATATTTAATTCATTCAGATCTAGGATGTGTTATTTTATTGTTCCCTTTATTTTTTTGAGCAGTGTGTGTATATATATATATATATATATTTTTACATTGTTAGCAAACTGGTATGTGACACGTATTAATGCCAAAATAACATATAGAACAGGTGGCCAACGTTTCCCAGGAATTCAGTCTTATTTACTTTGGTTTGCTCACCCACACAAGCCTTTAAATGCCGTGACACCCTGTGGAGATTGGATCTGGGAGTGTTTTGGTCACTGTACATTTGGTATTGTTTGATTGGTCAATGGTGGTTGGTTTGGTGTTGAAAGGTTACACCTTCAGATGTTATAAATGGAATGAAATGCTTTTGTTTTCTCTCTAATCCTGCATTCAGTCCACAGAGGAAGGTTGTTTGATCAGTTCTCATTTCCTAGACTTCTAGGCCTCTGCCCTAGTAAACATCTCTTTGTTCATGCTTTGTCCTATGAGTTAACCTTAGGATCTATATTCTTGGAATAATGCCTTTTAATGCTTGTTATTGATTTGTAACTTAAGCTTAATGCCTTTTATATGAATCCATTCATTGTACAATGTTAATTGTCTATATCAAAGGAAGATGTTTCATTCTCAGACCAATTCTTGTTAGTCAACGTCAACTCATTGCCTAATGTATCTTTATGGAGTCAGAGAACCATTTTAATAGGCTAACTGCTAGGTCTTATTACAGGTTGCCTGTAAGGTATTTATAATATCATACATGACAAATATTAGTGTCCACTACAGTCTTGCTGTGTTAAACAAGGCTTTATGAGTCCCCAAGGTCGTTCCTGCCCATCCTTTGCAGAGATTTTTGTACACTGTCGCTATAGCTGTCATTACTTATGGGCAGATGTGTGAGGAAAATGCTAACTTTTAATTGTTTTACATAATGGGAAAATAATGTAGGTATTCAATGTTTTAGTTTAACTCATGTCAAAATGCTCTTGACTTCTCAGTTGCTTGTTGTGGATAAATTGGTGCACACTGCTGAAAGACTGACAACCTACATAACGCCAGTAGAAGACCAACTAAAAGTGGGAGCTTTTCACTGAGCCAGTGTTGACCCCCTGTGGCAGTTGTTAATATGTATATTATTACTTTTGAGTTTTTATTTCACTCAGTGGTCATGCTGCTGCTCGCCCTATGATCATTCCACCCCACACCCTCAAGCCTTTACTCTGCCTCCATCCCAATGGACATGTATATATTCATCACTGCTACAGTTATGATGTACATAGTTCTGTTTCGATTATTTTCATGACCACTTTCATTATTTTATTTCACTAGTCCTGCATGTTGGAGCTCCAAGCCTTTGATGTTCACTGTACCCTGCAATCACACCTGCAACCCTGTACATGTGACTATTAAACAATCTGAATCTCTGAATGTTAGGTAACTACTCAGTTTTTCACAATTCTTGACATTTAATCTGAGCAAAAATTCCATCTTAGGTCAGTTAGGATCACCATTTTATTTTAAGAATGTCAGAATAATAGTAGAGTGATTGATTTCAGCTTTTATTTCTTTCATCACATTCCCAGAGGGTCAGAAGATTACATACACTCCATCAGTATTTGGTATCTTTGCCTTTAAATTGTTTAACTTAGGTCAAATGTTTCAGGGATCCTTCTACAAGCTTCCCACAATAAATTGGGTGAATTTTGGCCCATTCCTCCTGACAGAGCTGGTGTAACTGAGTCAGGTTTGTAGGCTTCCTTGCTCGCACACGCTTTTTCAGTTCTGCTCACAAATTTTCTATAGGATTGAGGTCAGGGTTTTGTGATGGCCACTCCAATACCTTGACTTTGTTGTCCTTAAGCCATTTTGCCACAACTTTGGAAGTATGCTGGGGTCATTGTCCATTTGGAAGACCCATTTGCGACCAAGCTTTAACTTCCTGACTGATGTCTTGAGATGTTGCTTCAATATATCCACATACTTTTCCTACCTCATGATGCCAATGATTTTGGGAAGTGCACCAGTCCCTCCTGCAGCAAAGAACCCCTACAACATGATCCTGCCACCTCCGTGGTTCACGGTTGGGATGGTATTCTTTGGCTTGCAAGCCTCTCCCTTTTTCCTCCAAACATAACAATGGCCATTATGGCGAAACAGTTCTATTTTTGTTTCATCAGACCAGAGGACATTTCTCCAAAAAGTACCATCTTTGTCCCCATGTGCAGTTGCAAACCGTAGTCTGGCTTTTTTATGTCGGTTTTGGAGCAGTGGCTTCTTCCTTGCTGAGCGGCCTTTCAGGTTATGTCGATATAGGACTCGTTTTACTGTGGATATGGATACTTTTGTACCTGTTTCCTCCAGCATCTTCACAAGGTCCATTGCTGCTGTTCTGGGATTGATTTGTACTTTTCGCAACAAAGTACATTCATCTCTAGGAGATAGAGCGCGTCTCCTTCCTGTGCGGTATGACATCTATGTGGTACCATGGTGTTTGTACTTGTGTACTATTGTTTGTACAGATAAACGTGGTACCTTCAGGTGTTTGGAAATTGCTCCCAGGGATGAGACTTGAGTTCTACAATTGTTTTTCTGAAGTCTTGGCTGATTTCCCCATGATGTCAAACAAAGAGGCACTGAGTTTGAAGGTAGGCCTTGAAATACATCCACAGGTACACTCCAATTGACTCAAATGATGTCAATTAGCCTATCAGAAGCTTCTAAAGCCATTACATAATTTAAGCTGTTTAAAGGCACAGTGAATTTAGTGTAAACTTCTGACCCACTGAATTATAAGTTAAACAATTATTGGAAAAATTGTGGAGTGGTTGAAAAACGAGTTTAATGACTCCAACCTAAGTGTATGTAAACTTCTGACTTCAACTGTACATTGGATGTCATGTACTGCATATCTTGTTTCATACACTGTATACTTTGTCTTTTAGAGTCATGCTAATCTTGGTATTACTTTAAGTTCCTGTCACGACCAAAGTACGTACATGTATTTGCAACCACAACACATGTACACCACATACTTATGTGCACACGCCAATAGTCCTGTCAAGAATTTAATCCCAATTCCCCACATCAACTTCACAACCTTTAATTTACAGTGACAGAGCAATAAAAATAAACTCAATATATAAAAACATTGATATTAACAAAATAAAAACACTATCTAGTCAAACATACAATGACACCATTTGGCAAGTGCAACCATGAACATGTGTGTGGAATGTGTGGTTTTCCTGTTTTTGTTCTTGTAGACTAAACACTTTTTTTTGAGCATCCATGCCATGTCTTTCAGCCAACTCTCCGAATCACAGACATCTGAGTCAAAAACTTTGGCAGTGTTTCAGTCCTTCGGCCAGTGGCCGTTACTAGCTTTTGCATTCCAGAATGTCTGAGGTTTCCTGAGAATGTCCCAGCTATTATAATCACTTAGTCAAATAGAATTCCTATTTATATGCCGGATTCCTCGTATTTTCTTCCATTCTCACTCTTTCCCCTTGTTTTTCTGGGATGAAAGAGGGGTGTTTGGGGTTCAGCAGAGTGGTAGATGGATCTACAGTGCATTCGGAAAGTATTTAGACCCCTTGACTTGTCCATTTTGTTACGTTACAGCCTTATTCTAAAATAGATGTTTAAATCCCTCAATCTACACACAATACCCCATAATGACAAAGTAATAACAGGTTTAGACATTTTTGCAAATGTAAAAAAAAAAAAAAACTGAAATCACAGTTACATAAGTATTCAGACCCTTTACTCAGTACTTTGGTGAAGCACCTTTGCCAACGTTTACAGTCAAGTCTTCTTGGGTATGACACTACAAGCTTTGCACATCCGTATTTGGGGAGTTTCTCCCATTCTTCTCTGCAGATCCTCTCAAACTCTGTCAGGTTGGATGTGGAGCGTCACTGCACAGTTATTATCAGGTCTCTCCAGAGATGTTCGATTGGGTTCAAGTGGGACCTTATATAGACAGGTGTGTGCCTTTCCAAATCATGTCCAATCAATTGAATTTACAACAGGTGGACTCCAATCAAGTTGTAGAAACATCTCAAGGATGATCAATGGAAACAGGATGCACCTGAGCTCAAATTCAAGTCTCATAAAAGGGTCTGAATACTTATGTAAATGTCATATTTCAGTTTTTCTATGTTTTTTTTTTTGGATTTGTCATTATGGGTTATTGTGTGTAGATTTATTTAATCAATTTCTTTGGTTCAGTGTTCTGGCTCAAGTCCAAACAGACAACGGTCTATTATATTATGTCTCATAACTTGGCTTCTTTCAGTGTATGCCTTTCTGGTTTAAAGTCTATGATTGAGGTTCAAGCGACTTTCAGGCAATTTCTCACTTAAACAGTACAGCTTTTTTCCCCTCTTTATGCACTTAAATATATATATTTTTCCTCTTTATGCACTTAAATATAAGTGTTACACCTTTTTTAATTTAATGGGATCCAAGGCTACACATTTAGCCCTGGCCTTTTTACTTGCATATGTGTAATAAGGCCTTACAGCGATAACAAAATATGGTACTAAAACCTGCCGGAGGCAACTTCTTGAAATCTTAGAAAGTCTGTAAAAATGTCTTGAGCTGTAGCGTTTCCTCCACTGATATCCTGTTGTGGTAAAAGCTGAGTCCAGTCAGGAGCTCTATGTCTTTGACCCGGGAAGCATGGAACTGGGCCCACTCCTGGACCCATTGGAAGTCTGAGCCATTCTGAGGAGACAGGGAGGAGGAAAAGGAGGGCTGAGTCACTAATAATATTCATAGATTATCTTTACAAACAGCAAAACTAGAGAGGATCCCATATGATCTCCAGACCTAGGTCAAATACACAATCAAATACTTTGAAATTCCTGAAAATATTTCGGGTGCAGCTGATTCAGCTTGAAATGTGCACATTTGAGACAATTTAATTGGTTGCATTGTACACGGCTAACTAAATGAAGTGCTGTTCAAGTATTTGAAAGTATTTGACATACAGCATCTATTTAAACCAGGTCTGATTATCTCAGCCATCCTTTGGTCTGTTGACATGTTACAGGTGGCCCAGTAGGAAAGAGTAGGACAGCCAGCCAGAGAGGTGTGACTCACAGCACAGGTCTCAGTGTGGTCTGGTCTATGGGGGAGGGTGAAGGAGGTGGTCTCCAGGGGACCCTGGCAGTCAGCAGGGGAGAAGGAAGAGTTTCCACAGCTGGTCAGGATCACATAGAAGTGAGTGGGGATGGGAGCCTCATGTCTGCAGGAGAGAAAGATGGAAACATGTTCATGTACAACTGACAATTCAAAAAAAGCCAGCAGCAACAACACGCATGGATGATGAACACTTACTGTGGTGTGCTAACTGTAGGAGTGTCAAAGTGTCCGTCATAGTGCTGGTCAAAGATAGGTCCACTCATAACGTTGACCCCATTCAGCTGCTGGGAATATTTCACCAGGAGGACATCATGGAAGTACGTCCAAACAGCTGCAAACATACGATCATATACTTATTAAAACAAGAAGTCATTGAACAATGTCTTCAGGGCCCGTATTCACAAAAATGTCTTAGAGTATGACTGTTGATCTAGAATCAGTTTTGCCCTGTAGATCATAATAAATGTGATTAAATGGACAGTGTTGGGGGCTGATCCTAGATCAGCATTTCTACTCTGTAGACTTTCACCATTTGCCACCAGAGGGCAGTGAGTGTTTGTAAAGTTATCCACAGAGTGCTTCTGTTCATGGATTTAAAAAACAAAATCCCCTTGCATGACATCATACTTCATAAACCCCTTTTATGATGGATTACCTTTGTCCACGGGCATCAACAAAAGTAACAACCATTTGCATCTCCCTTTCATCAATATGGAACCCACAAGGTGGCATCATATTGTACCATCCTAACCGCTATCCCATAATCGAGTCCCAAACAGTATCCTACAGCCCAGTGTTTAAAACTCTGTGCTATTATTTTCCATCAGAGTAGACATGACCCCACACCACATTAGCAACATTGTCTGTCTGGGAAAGTCAGGAACACACCTTTAGGTCTACTACCAACACATTGACGGTCTATGAGTAACTATACCACAAGTTGTTATCGGAATGTTGCATCAGGAGTGCTCATGTTCTCACAAATGACATTACGTGCCAAGCAGAGAGTACAAAACGGGGTGGGATTTTAAACGTAACAAACTCCCCTTCTTTAGAATAGCATAGCAAGCAATCACTTTTGTCAAGCCAGTTACACAGAATGGAAAGTGAACAATAAAACACTAAAAGAGAGCTTAGGGAGTGGGCTGGGTTTTTACCATGACCACTGCCTGATATGGTAACGCCCCGCTGCACCACTACTGTACACTACTGTCCCCTAGACAAAATGTAACAGAGATCCTATGTCTACTGAATAAATATGGCTCACTATGACCATGGTCAGACTACCATGTTAATTCACAGGGAAGCTTTTATGTTGACAGACCAATCTGAGATTTCTCAGTTGGTGTGAGAGTTATAAACCCTGCTCCTAAATCTACAGCTTGTTGTTAAGAGTTAAATATTTACTATGGAGTCAGCTTTTTTCCACTATTCAACTAGAACCTTAGATCCTAGGAAAAATAGTACGATCCAACAGGAACAGGGGGGAAAAAACTGTCCTTATCTCAGCAGTTGGATCTTTGGGCTGAAATGTATACCTAATTGGCCAAAGCTAGTTCAAAATAGAATAGAGATGCAGGCTGGGAGTGTTACATGCTGTAAGAGTAAGCCTAAGAGTAAAAGTAAAACTGATAGAAACTACACTGAACAAAAATACAAAAACACAACATGCAACAATTTCAAAGATTTGACTGAGTTACAGTTCATATGAGGAAATCAGTCAATTGAAATAAATTCATTAGGCCCTAATCTATGGATTTCACATGACTGGGAATACAGATATGCATCTATTGGTCACAGATACCGTTCAAAAAACAAGTAGGGGTGTGGAACAGAAAACCAGTCAACCAACCAACCATGCAGTGCGACACATCTCCTTCACATAGAGTTAATCAGGCTGCTGTTGATTGTGGCCTGTGGAATGTTGTCCCACTCCTCTTCAATGGCTGTGCGAAGTTGCTGGATATTGTCGGGAACTGGAACATGCTGTAGTACACTCCAATCTAGAGCGTCCTTGGTGAGTATGCAGGCCATGCAAGAACTGGGACATTTGAACTTCCAGGAATTGTGTGCAGATCCTTGCGACATGTGGCCGTGTATTATCATGCTGAAATGAGGTGATGGATGAATGGCAGGACAATGGGCCTCAGGATCTCATCATGGTATCTCTATGTATTCAAATTTCCATTGATAAAATGCTATTGTGTTCGTTGTCCATAGCTTACGCCTGCCCATACCATAACCCCACCGTCACCATGGGGCACGCAGTTCACAACGTTAACATCAGCAAACAACTCGCCCACACAACGCCACGTCAGCCATCTGCCAAGTACAATTGAAACCGGTATTTATCTGTGAAGAGCACACTTCTCCAGTGTGGCAGGGGCCTTCAAAGGTGAACATTTGCCCACTGAAGTCGGTTACAACAGTCGAACTACAATCAGGTCAGGATCCTGGTTGCTGGTCTCAGACTATCCCGCAGGTGAAGAATCTCCTGGGCTGGCGTGGTTACACGTGGTCTGCGGTTCTGAGGCCGGTTGGATGTACTGCCAAATTAGTAGGCCTATACATACATCATGCAAAGACACACTGTCCTAAGAAGTAATTTCCTGAAGCTGCATGTCCATAAGAATTCACACATACCTGGTTGAGTGTTTGAGCTATTATTGCACAGTACCTGAGATTTATCTGTCTCTTAGCCAGCTAGCTTGACCTGCTCACCTTTAAAAGCAGGGTACATGGGCGCAATGTTGCTGGTGAGTAGTGACTCTGCCTCTGTTCCATTGGCACCCAGATCTGAAACATCAACATGAATTAATCACTTAAACACACACACACACTAAACACTACATTTAAATCATCAACTGGTCTTCAAAAGTTGTATGAGAATCTGATGCACCGCTGGCTATATGCATGTACAGTAATATGGAGTAGGTATTTAACAAAAGGTTTTGGGGTGTAATCTCCCATGTACTCACTGGGTGGATGCAGCAGGCCGTAGGACAGCGCAGGGTTGTCCTTGTATCTGACGCAGTTCTGGCTGAAGAGCGGCGCCACACGGACGTCTGCACGGACACAGGCCTCCACTACTGGACTCAGTGGCTGGACATTGTTCTGATGGGCACGAGAGAGATGATTCCAGTTCTTGAGCTCTGGTATTAGTTATGTGAACCTGGTTTCATTCCTTAATTGCAGGGTTGAGTCAATATATACATTAGGATAGTGCTTTTCCCGTTACCTTCTCCTCAGATAAAATAAAACCATGAATCATCTACTTTCCATCCTCTTAATAGCTTTTAGACAGAAAGTAATGGAATAAAAGGAGAATGTTGAGAGAACGAAAGCCAGGGATAGATATACTGTAGAGAGACGTCCTGATTTACGTTGAGGTTTTCACCACATAATGACAAACATAAGAAGCTATGAAAGCCAGCACGAGTTAGGAAGATCTACAGCCAGCTAGCAGGGCCAGGCAGCAGCTCAGCTCTCAGCACTTCACACATCTTTACAACTTATTTCATATCCTAGCCAAAAACACAAACTAGAGAAACACAAACTAGAGAAACACAAACCAGAGAAACACAAACTAGAGAAACACAAACCAGAGAAACACAAACTAGAGAAACACAAACCAGAGAAACACAAACCAGAGAAACACAAACCAGAGAAACACAAACCAGAGAAACACAAACCAGAGAAACACAAACCAGAGAAACACAAACCAGAGAAACACAAACTAGAGAAACACAAACCAGAGAAACACAAACTAGAGAAACACAAACCAGAGAAACACAAACTAGAGAAACACTAACACAAACCAGAGAAACCCTAACCAGAGAAACCCTAACCAGAGAAACATAATACAACAGTGCATCTCCAACACAACATACTATCTATCTGTAGACATTAAAGAGAGCCAGAGTGTATTGGAGGTGGTTTAGAACCACGCGTGAAGGGTAACATTTCCTAAGATTCTGAAGACTTGCGTTAACTCCCCCAAGCAAATGCCTCGGCTTTAGCTAAGCAGACTAACACATACCTGGGTATGAAACCTGGTCGTTCACACAAGCACATAAAGACTCACCAGTGGGTTAATTGTGTAGGCGACCCATAAGGGCATGAGAGTATCTTTGCTGTAACCGTTGATGTAGTCGGCGTGGTGCAGGACACAGTACTCTGAATTCTCCTGGAGAACCCGAGGGATTCCATATGGTAGGTGAAGAGCCTTGGTTCCGGAAACTGAGAGAGGGGAGGGTGTGATAAAAAACAATCATAGACAAAATAGAGCCATGGTTACACTAACTGGAGTGTTTGGCAAAGTTTTTACTACTAAGCCATTACAAAGAGACCCCATGAAGTGTGTACTCACTGGAATTGTCTTTGATGAGTTGCCTGTTCATAGTCTTCTCCTGAAACATATTTTCAGCATGTTAGTGTGTCTGTCAACTTCTCTCCCTCTGAGTGCTTCTGGGTTATCAATCATAAAGTGAGGATAAATATTCGTTTTCAATGAAGCACCTTTCAAACATTGAGGATTTAGAGTGTTATGGACAGGACAGACCCTCTGTCTACCCCTCCCCTCCCAGTCCTGCTCTCTGGGGATGGATGTGCGAGTTTGAGGATACACCCCCCTCCCTGATTGTACCGCTGCTCTGCGGTACATACCGCTGCTCTGGTGCGGGTGCTGCAGCTACAGCCCAGGTGGTCAGAGGGGGCAAGGCCACTGGCCTCACAGGTGGAGTTAGAGGAGAGCTCAGCTGGGTACACGGGGCGGTGGGGAGGGTTCTTCAGGAGGTGGTTCAGACTCCCATGGGTCCCGTTGTTAGGAGCAGGGGGAACGTCCAACAGATCTGACAGACAAAGAGAGAGGATGATAGATAGAGATGGGGGGGGGGGGGGAGAAATAAAGTGAAAGTAGAGAGTTGAAAAGGTATTTTCTTTAACTGACTAGATTTGATCTAATGGGCTAACTGTACAGAATAGCTGTGTGACTATAGACTTAGTTTCCAGTGGTGGTGCTGTGGCCTTCTCAACTGGCACATCCTCTTTGAAACGTATCACAATGTTGAGAAATTGTCCTGGGAGTTCTGTATAGAAGTGGTTGAAATGATGCTATAATGAATGTAAAGCCAGAGATATCATTCCACTCCTTTGGCATGACAATTCCATCAGGAGTTGGCAAGAGAGCGGAAACAGACTGGCACCCAGGCTAATCCTTTCTAGTTAAGCAACAGGACATTGTCCCCATGTTAAATGGTCCATTGACTAACAGGCTTACCACACAGGAGGTTGTACACTTCAATGTTTTCAAAAGGTGCAACTTGGGTCTTGTATTTCAGCCCTGGTCCATAACTGATAAAAATGGCCTGAAAAATACAAAAACAAACTTAATTCATTTTCACAAGAATAACTGACACATGAATAGATAGAGACACGCTATTCATGACAGTGGAGTAGACATGTTTAGATATGGAGAGAAGAACAAAGTAACCACAATTTCACCATCTCATTTAGTTAACATTTCCCTATACCTACGAAGGAGTCAAAACCACAAATAGACCATGTGTAAACATCAGAATAGCTAAAAGTAAACCGTGTGGGAGTTTAAGTACTTAAATGACCTTCCAAAAAGGTGGGTTGAAAAGCAATTAACATTTTGAAATAATCATAAGATGAGCCTTAAAGCAGCAATCAGCAGTAGAAACAATAACAAGGGGACTCCCAGCCCTTGTTTAAGTAAAAAGCTGAGAGATGGGGCTGGAGAAATCGACCACTCTCAAATTCAGAGCTATTGATGCAAGGACTAACCATCCATGAAATCAAAATGATAGTTTTAACCATGTTGCGGCTGTATAGTGTTTGGTCACATTTACTTAGTTTACAAACATTTAAGTAAAACAAACTTACAGTATATTTTGGGTTCTGATGGGGTATGACAGTTGATGAGGCATTCTTAACTTGTATTCTTCATGAGTCAATGAAGTCATGAGTCACATAATTCATTTATAAGTCCAAAAATGTATGTAGTAACTGCTGATTGCCCCTTTAAAACGTGGGTGGCTACTAAATTAAATAGGTGATGTTGCTACTTGCTAGCTATGTCTGCTTTTCTTCCGGTCTGCAGCAAAACACACAGAAGATATTTTCAGCAGACTTTCATTTGACTCATGCACCTGTTTTATTTAGGTTAGCGAGTAAAGTCGCAGGGATAATTATAGCAACACATTCCAGGTGTGACCACGTCTAGAAAGATACACAGACCTATTATAAACATAAAGACTAACAGGGAGATGCCAGGGAGACGTCTAGTAAACTATAGTAAACAGCCATGAGAAAACACAACACATGGGAACAAAGCATACTGTTATAGGGGATGGTATTTTGGGAGAGATTTTCTAAGGCCGGAAACATACACATAAAGACTAACATGGAGACGGGGAGAAATCTAGTAAAACCTAGTAAACCTAGTAACAATGTACATGGGAAAACAACAACTCCAAATGGGAGGACATTGTACTGTTATAGGTGATGGTATTGCAGTGGGTTTACTTTGGGAGAGACTTGACTCTCTCGGAGGACACACTTTGATTTAACCTAAAGAATGTCAGGCATGATTTAACAAACTGGGGCTCCTTTGGAGTGGCCTGCTCCCAGATCTTTTTAGGACATTTGGCCTGAGAATGGCCATACAGGTGTAGGATCTTAATTTGAGCCAGTTTGCTACAGCAGGAAAATAATCCTGCAGCTACAGGAAATGTGGATTATAATGGACTTTTTTGTAGGGGTTGATACATTTTTCTGCAAATCAAGTCTGAAATGTTTAAGTGAAAATTACAAACGTAAGGGCCTCCCGGGTGACGCAGTGGTTTAGGGCACCAGTCTCTGCTGTGCCACCAGAGACTCTGGGTTGGCGCCCCGGCTCTGTCGTAATTGGCCGCGACTGGGAGGTCCGTGGGGCGACGCACAATTGGCCTAGCGTCATCCGAGTTAGGGAGGGTTTGGCCGGTAGGGATATCCTTGACTCCTGTGGCGGGCCGGGCGCAGTGCGCGCTAACCAAGGTTGCCAGGTGCACGGTGTTTTCTCCGACACATTGGTGCGGCTGGCTTCCGGGTTGGATGCGCGCTCTGTTAAGAAGCAGTGCGGCTTGGTTGGGTTGTGTATCAGAGGACCCATGACTTTCGACCTTCGTCTCTCCCGAGCCCGTACGGGAGTTGTAGCGATGAGACAAGATAGTAGCTCCTAACAATTGGATACCACAAAAAAAAATAAGAAAATTACAAACGTTAGTGTATTTGAGTTTTTAAAAGGCTTCTAAGTTTGCTTTTCCTACCACCCAGAACCTGGTGGTGTCACCTAGTAAGATCCAAAAAATTGTCAAAGTCTCCAGTAACCCAAGTCAGACTGTACTCTCTGCTATCGCACGGCAAGCGGTACCGGAGTACCAAGTCTTGGTCCTTAACAGCTTCTACCCCCAAGCCATAAGCCTGCTGAACAATTAATCCAAAGGCCACCCGACCTATTTACATTGACACCCACACCCACTTTGTTTTTACAATGCTGCTACTCGCTGTTTATTATCTATGCATGGTCACTTTACCCATACCTACATGTACAAAATACCTCGACTAACCTGTACCCCCGCACATTGACTCGTTATTGTTATGTAATTTGTTACTTTTGATTAGATTTTTTTTTCTTCTTAAAAATATTTACTATATAAACTAAACTCTTTCTTGAACTGCATTGTTGGTTAAGGGCTTGTAAGTAAGCATTTCACGGTAAGGTCTACCTATACCTGCTGTAGTCGGCGCATGATAAATGATGCTGATAAATCAGCAACAAAAGGGTGATCAAATTAAGATGCTATATCTGTAGGAGATGGCACAATCAGATCTGGGACTACCTCTCTGTAGTGCTTTCATCATAGAACTTCACATCAAAATAAAAAATGGGTTGTGTTTTTTAGCTAATCTCCATGTGATTCAAGTGTAATGTAGCTATTAGCGTTAGCTGTTTTTTAGTTAGAGACAGTATGTTCGGATGAGTTTCCCTGGATGTGTACATAACCACGTGTCCATACTATAATATCACAGAGTATCAACGGAAGTACAGCATCATCCCTCTCACCCTTCCCTGACCTGCATGTTTTTGAAGACGTTATCCGAGCCGTGGAATCCACCAGTGCAGTACTTGACTTCCTTAGGTTGTCTGTGGATGAACAGAGATGAAAAAACATTATTCCATTGCTAGAAAAAACATCACACCTCCAACAGAACACAGAGGGTGTTCTTTAATGGAAGTCTCTCCAAAATAATCCAGGTAGAATCAGGAATTCCTCAGGGCAGGTGTCTAGGCCCCTTACTTTTTTCAATCTTTACTAATGACATGACACGGAGTTCTGTATTTTATATATATTTATACAACACTAAAATTGAGGGGTTTTCAATTGAACAGCTGTATAAACCAGCCCAACTAATAATAGCTCACATCCTCAACTGTGGCAACCATAACAACAAGGAACAGCTTTCAGCACCCATTAAAGACATCTGTAAAAAACATGCCCAAACCAAAATGTCTGTTGGTATGTTAATAGGCTTTCTGTTAACCGGAGACCAACTATCACTTTTCATATGTGGCAGCTGTTGAGAATTTCAGCGGTCAAGTTAGGGCTAGTGAGTCGTCTTGTCGAATAATGTCTCATTGCAACAGACAAACATAACGAGAGTTAAACATTTACTTTTGAATCATTTAGCAGACGCTCTTATCCAGAGCGACCCACAGTAGTGAGTGCATACATTTTTGTACTTTTCCGTATAAATATAAAGTGGGATCACCTTTTGCAAGTACCTGTAACTGCTTTCAATGTGCATGTAGGGAGAAATGCATATAGGGACAAGTGCATGTAGGCACAACGTTTAAAGTGAATGTCAATGGATAATGTGTAGTTCTAACCGGTGTGGATTTAGTTTTGCCTGTAACTGATGACTTGAAAAAGGAGTGAACCGTGATGAGTAGGCTAACTATTAAATATTTAAAACGGTACTTATTTACTTAGGTTATTCCACAACAGATACTTTGGCTTAATGCCACAGTAAAGCCAAGAGTGCAGCTTAGGTTATGTGATAAAACAAAGTGTTGCGTTTCCAAAGAAATTACATTTAGGGTTATGGTTCATACTGTATATGGTTCCTACAGATGTCATATCTTAATTTGACCGGTTGTCACAGAGAATGAGCCTTGTGATTTACATACCTTCATTGAAAACCCAGAATTAGCTTTCTCTCAGTAGATCTAACAACTAAACTATAGCCTATCAAAGCTAATTTCCCATTTGCAGGATTATTTTACTCATGTTCAAATTAAGATCCCACATCTGTATGAATAAAGATGTAAAAAAACGAAATGTGTTATGAAGAGAAAAAAAGCAAACAAGAGTTATGTTATGACATACAGAGCTGCTTGCCAGCCAGGCTTCATGTAGAGATGGGCCTTCTCAATGCGCACGTTGTTAGCAAAGTGCATCCGTTTGGGAAGGTGCTCTTTGAGGTAGGGCCTCATGGGCTGGTCAGGGCTCCTGCACTTCAAAACACACAGCAAGAGAAGAGCAGAGAGTCAATGAAGGGACAGAGGGAGAGGCCTGTTTGACATAAGCTAAGGCAAGCAAATCATTTTTCAATTAATCTTATTAACACAGAAGTCAACTAGGCACAAATACTTCACATACCGACAGATTCTTCACCAGGCCTTCATAGTCGACTGGGGGGAATAAAAACAGACATAGTTGGTAACTCAAGGGTCATGACCTTCCCAAATCACTCTTGACCCCTTGGCCCTCTTCCACTTGGCCCTCTTCCACTTGGCCCTCTTCCACTTGGCCCTCTTCCACTTGGCCCTCAACCACTTTGCCCCTTCCCCTTGGCCCCCAACCACTTGGCCCCCAACCACTTGGCCCCCAACCACTTGGCCCCCAACCACTTGGCCCCCAACCACTTGGCCCCTTCCCCTTGGCCCCAAATGCTGTATGCCTCCCGTTATGTTTGCAGATCTGGATGGTCTGCATAGGTACAGTGCGATTAAGATTAAAATCACTTTAGTCAATTGTACACATAGTCCAACCGAATACTTTAACCCAGCCCCTGCGAAAGACACACATACACATATATATACAGGTTTTTGGAGATGTGCGGGGGGCTGCCACACCCGGAAAGCCAGGGGAGCTGTTGTTGTGGGGGGTTAAGTGCCTTGCTCAACGGCATGATGGTAGGCAATGGCATCTATGATTTGATAGGAGCAACCCTTCAGTTGCCAGCTCACTCTAACCACTAGGCTACCTGCTGCCCCAGTGAAGTGGTGAAGCTTCTACCTTAATTAATGCTTACACATTACTAAATCTGACAAAAATCTAAGGGGGAAGGAGGGAATTGGGACCAGCTGTAACACTGAATGGTGTTTCAACATAAGGCCAGGAAGAGGGAGGAAAACAGCTGGAAGTGACACGTTGACATCATCAACAGTTACTCACAGGAGAAGAAGTCTTCTGGGAGGTTCTTGGGTCGGATTCGCGCAGCGGGGCCTTGGATGACAGTGAAGTCGTCAATGTTGTCCTGGTACGAGCTTACAAATGCAGCCTTTTTGCAGGAAGCTTCCTCCATTCCTGCAATTACAGTAAACACACACACACACATCATTTAAAAAACAATTGCCATTGTTTGTATTGTTGTTCCTGGCAACTGGGCAGTCAGAGCAATAGGATAAGTTAGAGCAAAGAAATGGAGAATGAGAAAAGACAGTATAAGACTTCAACAGCACCATAATTAAGTGGTCTAATCTGTACCGGATTTCAGAGAATCTTTTTTTTTTTACTGAACAAACTGTTAATTTGAAATTATAAACAGATTATTGTTACTAGGATTATATCCTCCATTTCCCAATCAATCAAAACATCAAAACAATCACATCAATAACATTGACAAAAAATAACCCAAGAGCAATGCAATGATTGTTATAGGCTAAATAAAAAAATATTCCCATATGACATTTGTTATTATAAAAACCTGACATCAAAATTACAACCCTGCAGCGTGGAGCTTATTATTGCATTCAAATGCCCCAACAATGGCAGACCCCAGAGTACAGGCCAGTTGAGCAGCCATCGGTCGGTGCCACCAAATTAATTTCATTTCGTTAATCCTTTACACGCATAATGACATAATTACAAGACTAGACACATGTCAAATGCTATGCAGATGTTGCGAGCATCTCTTCTTTACAGACCTCTCCTCTGTAAACCTCCCTGGCTCCCTCATCCTCGTTTTGCTAAATCTTTCACAGCTGTTTCAGCGTTCAATCTGACCTTGTTTTACAAAAGTTTTCGCTCTGCCATGTGATTCCCCCACAACAGGTGCTAGGGTAACGTCCCTAATGGAACCCTATTCCTTATATAGTGCACTACTTCTGAACCAGCCTTATGGGACCTGGTCAAAAGTATTGAACTAAATAGGGAATAGGGAGCCATTTTGGAACCATCCATTGTCTCAGCCAAAACAAACAGTACGTGTGGCTGACAGTAAGCATTCAAATGCCCCAACAATGGCAGACCCCAGAGTACAGGCCAGAGGCTGGAAGACAATCGAAAAGTTACTCAATAGAGGAACTATAACATTTAAACAAAACAATATGTTGTGGTAATATACACTATGGCTACATTGTTAATTGTTATGTTTTATTTCTGAATTGCTACTTGTACAATAAAATTTGTAGACAATAACTTAATGATTGAGTTTGATAGTGGATTATGTGTTAAGGCAGGATCTATGCAGCTGTTATACAACGTTAGCCCGGAGCTATGCAGCTGTTATACAACGTTAGCCCGGAGCTATGCAGCTGTTATACAACGTTAGCCCGGAGCTATGCAGCTGTTATACAACGTTAGCCCGGAGCTATGCAGCTGTTATACAACGTTAGCCCGGAGCTATGCAGCTGTTATACAACGTTAGCCCGGAGCTATGCAGCTGTTATACAACGTTAGCCAGGCGCTATGCAGCGTTATACAACGTTAGCCCGGAGCTATGCAGCTGTTATACAACGTTAGCCAGGCGCTATGCAGCTGTTATACAACGTTAGCCAGGCGCTATGCAGCTGTTATACAACGTTAGCCCGGAGCTATGCAGCTGTTATACAACGGTAGCCAGGCGCTATGCAGCGTTATACAACGTTAGCCCGGAGCTATGCAGCTGTTATACAACGTTAGCCAGGCGCTATGCAGCGTTATACAACGTTAGCCAGGCGCTATGCAGCCGTTATACAACAGCTAAGGGACGTTAGCCAGGCGCTATGCAGCAGTTATACAACGTTAGCCAGGCGCTATGCAGCCGTTATACAACAGCTAAGGGACGTTAGCCAGGCGCTATGCAGCAGTTATACAACAGCTAAGGGAGGTTAGGCAGGAGCTATGCAGCCGTTATACAACAGCAAAGGGAGGTTAGGCAGGAGCTATGCAGCCATTATACAACAGCTAAGGGAGGTTAGGCAGGAGCTATGCAGCCGTTATACAACAGCTAAGGGAGGTTAGGCAGGAGCTATGCAGCCGTTGTACAACAGCTAAGGGAGGTTAGGCAGGAGCTATGCAGCCGTTATACAACAGCTAAGGGAGGTTAGGCAGGAGCTATGCAGCCATTATACAACAGCTAAGGGAGGTTAGGCAGGAGCTATGCAGCCGTTATACAACAGCTAAGGGAGGTTAGGCCGGAGCTATGCAGCCGTTATACAACAGCTAAGGGAGGTTAGGCAGGAGCTATGCAGCCGTTGTACAACAGCTAAGGGAGGTTAGGCAGGAGCTATGCAGCCGTTATACAACAGCTAAGGGAGGTTAGGCAGGAGCTATGCAGCCATTATACAACAGCTAAGGGAGGTTAGGCAGGAGCTATGCAGCCGTTATACAACAGCTAAGGGAGGTTAGGCAGGAGCTATGCAGCCATTATACAACAGCTAAGGGAGGTTAGGCAGGAGCTATGCAGCCATTATACAACAGCTAAGGGAGGTTAGGCAGGAGCTATGCAGCCATTATACAACAGCTAAGGGAGTTAGGCAGGAGCTATGCAGCCGTTATACAACAGCTAAGGGACGTTAGCCATCATTTAGCTGCCAGATACTGACTCGATATGAGCTCTTTTTCTTTGATGAGTCACTAATATTTAGGGATGTAGGATAATCAGATACTTCCTCTTTTTATTTTCATCCCTTTTCACCCCTAGAACAACTCCTCTTTCATGTTGAGTAGTAGTGGATGCTCACTATCGCATCACCTTATGATTTACAGCAGACCCATAAAGTAAACCACTTGTCTTTTTTCATTTGCCAAAAAACACTAAATGGTTTACCTCCGCCTCCCCTGCTTTCACATTGACTTTCTTAGTGCTTATCTCTGAGAAACATTGTTTCTCTTGTACTGTACATTTCCCCTCGCGGCCCTTTGCTCCAGTAGGAGCTAAAACAACAAGTCACTTTCCAATCTACTGTTTCATCTGAATGCTGTGTAGAAAACAAGGCTACTGATTCCTCGGTTGATCGCAGAGACCACTGTGTGTACAGGACAATCCGGCTGTGTGTTGTGGCAACATGCTGCTCACCGTGGTCAGACAGAAGCACCAGGTTGACACAGCGGTGAAGGTTCTTCTGTTTCAAGCCGTCCATTAGAAGTCCTAACAACCTGTCTACGTTCAGCAGGGCCTCAATCACCTGCAAATACATTATATAGTCATTCATAACACCACATGTTATACAAGGCCCAGGAGTTCTGCCTGACTACTTTGTGGCCTTTGCTGGGCCTGCTTTGATTGGTTATAAATTACCCCCCCACCTGATTGGTGGGTTGAATGAATAGAGATGGATCTGACCTGGCTGCTCATTGGTCCGTATTGGTGGCCGGCAGAGTCTGGTTCCTCCATGTACAGAGTGTAAAAATCTGGCCTACATGAAAACAAAATGAAAGGACTCTGATTACATAGTGAGGTCCGATCAAATGAAAGAGATGACGACAGTGTTTGGACTGTCCTTCAAAATGATGCTCATTTAAAGGTTATAAGAAGCATATTACCATACCTTTCCCCTTGAGGCAAGTTCAGCCATTGAAATATGGTTGAGATTCTCTCCTCAAATGAGATGTTCCTAAAACAAAGATACTGCTTTATTTCTTACTTTAGAAAGCATCACTATGGATAGCTTACACACTGCTACAGTACACTACAGCAAATGCTGGTCACCTCCAAATAACACATTCATACTTTATATCCTACAAAACAAAAAGATGGGGTATTCACTATCGGATAATTACCTACTCCTCTTTATTATGGCAAACAAACATGGATAAGAAAGACCATTACACATGTCTGTCACGCCCTGGTCTTAGTATTTTGTGTTTTCTTTATTTATTTGGTCAGGCCAGGGTGTGACATGGGTTTATTTTGTGGTGTGTTTGTGTATTGGGGTTTTTCGTAGGTTTTGGGATTGTGGCTTAGTGGGGTGTTCTAGTAAAGTCTATGGTTGCCTGTGGCGGTTCTCAATCAGAGGCAGGTGATTCTTGTTGTCTCTGAGTGGGAACCATATTAGGCAGCCATATTCTTTGAGTGTTTCGTGGGTGATTGTTCCCGTCTCTGTGTTTATTGTCACCAGATAGGCTGTATAGGTTTTCACGTCCCGTTTCTTGTTTTTGTATTATCGTGTTTCATCTTCATTAAAGATGTATCGTATTAACCACGCTGCATTTTGGTCCGACTCTTTCGACGGAAGAAAACCGTAACAATGTCTCTTACTTGTCATACTTCTTATAGAAGTCAGGTAATCTTCCATTGACTGCCACATCAGAGCCCGGCCAGAAGAATGTGGCTGACTTCAGGTTATTGTCCATGGCAGTGAACCAAACCTAGAGAGAGAGAGACAGACAGTGGAGGTGCTCTGATCATCAAAACAACCACAGACCACTAGAAAGAGCTACCCTAATAGTTCAATAAATGCATCAAAACTGACCCTATACGCTGTTTGCCTTTCACTCCAGCCACCCGGGTTTGCTTCCTGCTCCCTCCGTTCGCTACATTGGTTGTCAGAAGTGAGATGGTGCCTGTTAGGCTATTGGAGAGGCATGTACACATGAGGGGCACGCTCTCCCGAAGGAAGGGGGTAATGTAGCGACATTAACACCTAGAAACCTCATCAAGAGGTTCAGACCTCTTGGTGTAATGGTTAAGGTGTTGGCTTGACAGTCGTTGGACCCAGGTCTGAGTCGCAGTTGGGGCTACCCCCCCAAATTGGTTTCAGAAGTGGGATGTCGCCCATGAGGCCACCAGAAAGCCTGGCGGACGTGTGAAGAGGCTTGAAAGAAAGTTGATGCACAGGGACGTGCCTTCCCGTTTGGAGGGCCCAGTGTAATGATCCTCAGCTCCTCACGATATGAGCCACATTACAATTCCCTCCCAATGGGTTAACCCTAACTCCCTAACGGGCTCGGGAGAGGCGAAGGTCGAATCATGTGTCCTCCCAAACATGACCCGCCAAACCGCGTTCCTTAACACCCGCCTGCTTAACCTGGAAGCCTGCTGCACCAATGTGTCGGAGGAAACACCGTTCAACTGACGACCGGAGTCAGCCTGCAGGCACCCGGCCAGCCACAAGGAGTCTCTAGAGCGCGATGAGCCAAGTAAAGCCCCCAGGCCAAACCCTCCCCTAACCCGCACGACGCTGTGTGACGCCCTATGGAACTCTTGTTTTAGTAAACATTGTTCTGTAATGTCATTATGTCTCATAGTTAGGGTTGTTTTAGTAAACACAGTTCAAATGAATTTCCTCAACAACATTCATGTTATTATTCCTCATGCATTTTTCCAGCTAAATGTTTCAGGAGGAAATCTTCTCAAAGTGCCATCTGTGACTTGTTCTAACAACAACAGGGCCCCTTATGTCTTCCCAAGCGCCACTCTTCTAGCCTGGGTACCAGTCTGTTTGAGTTATCATTACACTCCTTGTCATTCTTAACATGACACAAGGAGTGGAATGTTAGCCTGAAACGGGGGAACCTGTTTTGCTACCAGTCAAGTTACATTTCTCCTAACACTAGGGCCATATTATCCTCAAACCAATAAGTTCTAGCAGTAAACTAACATTGAATGAAGGTGCGGTATTTTCACTGTGTATTCCAATGCATCCACTCACTGGTTCTCCTTGGTACCATTTGGCATTGAATTTTTCGGGAACTTTCAAACTGAAGGAGGCGTTGCGGGTCACGTCATACATCTTGTTGTCAACGATCCCATGGGACTCTGGATAGAGGCCCTGTGGGAGTAACACACACCAGTGAGGCCCTGTGGGAGTAACACACACCAGTGCTTTGACAGCTGCACGACTAAGTGGACATATCATCTGTAACTTTACATCTAAACCACTTCATCACAGAGAGCTACTGGAGCCACCGGTTAACCCACTGGAGCCATCGGTTAACCAACTGGAGCCACCGGTTAACCCACTGTGTTGAAAGAATTCTGGAGGCTAAATGGAAGGTGTGGGTTAGTCCAGTAGATCTGAAATCACCGCCTACTGTTGCACACCTCCAACACAGTTTCTCCTGAGGTGCAGCATGTCCTAGCCATCCAGCCACAACAGGAGGTAATTTGTTATCATTAGTCATAAGTGACAATTTGATGGATAAGGTGATTTAAAGAGTCATCTTTCTTTTAAGTGAATTCCATTTTCAAATAAACAAATAGGCCAGTTGTGTATACAATTCTGCAGAGTAACTGGTTTCATATTAGAGCAACTAAGACGAGCATCAACACTTACAGTCACAATGGTGTAGTGGTTGGGGAAGGTCTTTGTGGGGTAGACAGGTCTCATGTATGAGGTAGAAGTGCCACAGTTGCCTGAAATAGATGGAGATGAAAAATAGTTAAAAGCTGCCAAAGTAAATGGATCATTTCACCATGTGGATAATGGTTTTAAAAGATGTCAGACTGACGTCTTTTGCGATGGTGCGGACATAAGTGGCCAAATAAACAATAGTTTCCTGAAACAGGATAATTTCCTCCACGACGTCTTTACTTGATTGTAATCTGATGTCGTTTCAACCAGAAACCAAATTTCAACCAGATAACTTCTTTAGAATGTTTCATGCCAAATGTTGCCCTACGCACCAGAAAACAATGGTGTGCTTACGTAATTTGCTGATGACTGGAAGAAGACTGCCATAGGCCTTTAAATAACCTGCCCGGAAGCCATCCATAGACACCAGGATCAGTGGGGGTTTGGAAAAACTGGGGATACAAACAGAGAATGAGCTGTATTGAGGTTAAAACAGAACATACATTTTTCCTGGAAAGCATAAATCTAAAACTGTCTGAGTCTGGCACAGTGTGGATGGCACAGTTCCACCGTTACAGTAGTTGTGCTGTGGGTTTGTGTGGAGGAACACAAAGCAAGCCCTTTGACTGTGGGGAACTGACATGAACTGACTAGATGAGACGGATAGGCAGGATGGATTCAGCCCACACAGAGATGAGGGGAAGGGCAGGAAGAGGTCTGGGGCTGGATGGCTGCATCCAAGATGAGTCAGATCTTTCTAAGGCCTGTGGCTTAAAAATGTTCCCATTTCCCTGAGAATTTAAAAAAAACTTTCCCCTTCCCCTTTTCAACTGAAATGCAATGCAGGGTAAAGACAGATTTCAGTCCAACACAACAGTTGCTTTTTTTCTCTCTCCTTCCTTTTTACTCCTTCTTCCGCTCTCCCTCTCTTTTCTCCAACATGAGGGATAACAGAGGTAAGTGATGTATGTTAAAGTTATTTAAGGCTCTCTGTGGTTCAGTAATAGGCGTTTTAATCGTATCTATTCATCATGACAGAGAGGGCCGCACCAGGAGATTTGTGTTTTCCTGTAAAGGCTAACAACTCATAAAATAAACCCTAATTTGAAGTTATAGCCAATAGAAATCCTCCCCTTCCCCAAAAGAGAAAAGACAAGAATGAGTGACGTCAGTCATTAAGAAGAAGAAAAAACATTCAAAAGAAAAACAACGTTAATTAGACCTTTAGTCTTTCAGACTAAAAATGGCTTCAAGACAACCAGCTGTTAACTTTTCCATAGTCCAACAAGTCTGTGGTCCCACCCTTATCGCACAACATGCCACACACACACTCAATACACAGCCCCGTTAGCTAAGTTTCCATATAGACACTGAACATCTTCACTCCAACTTCTCCATCATAAAAGCCAGGAATAACATTTGTGTTAATCCTGTTTTAGTCTCACAAGTAGAGCAAATGGCCTCAACTTGTACACAATGCATTTGCGTCATAATGTGCTCTGTTTTTGTCTGTAGTAGGCACAGATTGTAGTGTGACTAAGTAACAACAGCACATTGTGTGTATACACTATCAAGCAGTTTAAATCAGGGACTGTGCTGTGCCTTAAAGCACAGTGGGACCTCCAAATTCAACAGTAGATACTATCTTTAGACTGTGGTGTATGAAAGTGTTTCTCACAGAGAAAGTACTGTAGTTGTGGAAAATGACTTACCTGGCAGGACATTGTGGTGTTTGAATGTCCTCACACTCCTCTTCTATCCAAGACTTCACTTCCACTGGAAAGTATTAGAAAATCAACCATACTATCGTCACTCATTTGTGGCGAACTACCAAACACCGACAGTACATCTATCTACTAGACTAAAATCACATTACACTTAAACCACATCTAATATATATTTAAAAAATGTATGAAGTGAACATTGTGCTTGGATCGCTTAGGCTAAAGCAAGCCAAGTAATGGTGAATACTAGCTGAAATGACCCTTAGTTAAAGCTTTATTAGGGTAGTTAAGAGTGATAAGTATGAAGCCAACTGGAAGCCAACTGGACTCTAAAACAGCTCTAAAATGTAGATATGAGATCCTGTATAGTCTAAGCCAGTGTTTCTCAACCTCAATTCTCTGACACTCATTTATTCAGTTCTAGAAGTACTAGTGTAAGTGAGTGTCCAAATAGGAAGGCCCTAGCTTGCTGGTCCCTGGTACAAATAAGGTTGAGAAACACTGGTCTAAGCACTTATAAGATGGTCAGGGATAGTGAAAGATTGAGAGGGCCTTATGTTGTGGAATTCATTCCACCACACTGGAGGAGCTAGAAAAGAGAGAAACCAACATCAATCAGAAATCAACACACACAAGTCTATCTGTGGGACTGAGTGCATTGGAACTATAGGAAGATGATGTTTTTACAATCAAAGGTGGAATTCAGTTTATATTCAGCTGCAAATGTGTTAAATCCTAAAATCCCTTGACACAATGTCCTAATATCTGGTGAGCCTTACTTTCCTTTGGAATACAACTCTACCAACCGTCAACAACCAACTGTGAACAACCACCCACTATAAACAACCAACCACCCACTCTAACGGTCAACAACCAACTGTAAGGGTATAGGCCTTTACGTAACAGACCTGGGCAAAATACTTGAAAGTATTTGAGGTGCACTTGATATAGCCTTAAAACAAGCATATTTCAATATTTGAAACTATATGATAAATGTATTTGACCATGGTCTGTTGCAAAAATTGATGTTGTTTGGGACAACATCATTGTTGTTTGGTTTTACCTTTGCAGGAGCTGTAGTAATTTGCACAGCAGTCCCCTGCTTTCACACAGTCATCAGAGCAGGAGCACAGGCCATTGGCCAACCTCTCCTCACCACAGCGGAATCTGGAACAGGTCCAACGCTGACCTGAGAGGAGAGAGAGAGAAACAGATTTTATGACAGAAAAATAGGGAGAATGTGAGAGAGAAGGACAGAGACGGGAGAGAGAGAGAAGGAAAGAGGAAGATGAAGAAAGAGGAAGAGCGAATACGTGTGTGTGTGAGCGTGTTTGTTTGTAGGAGAGCAACTTAAGGACAAACTCAGAGAGCAGCATTTGAAGAATCTGTCATCTCTCCTACCGCTGACTGCTTCTCACAAAGCACTACAGTAAAGCAAGTGAGTATTACCCATTAGAACAGACAGAGACAGAGCACTACCTGTTTTGAGCCCATATTATTAGCAACAAACAGGCTTGTGTTTTGCATGTTATTCTTGCATTAATACGTGTCACATATCAGTTTGCAAACAAATATAAATATATCATTGAGTTAATAAAGCAGCATACAAACATGGTGTCTTTTTTGTTTTCTTGAGAAAGGCAGCTCCAAACTGCAGGCGTTTCGGCCTAGCTCAGTGCTTTCTGTGGTGGTGTGGCAAGCCAGCAGAAAATACGGAGCGTTATGCCATGATTGACTCAGTGTTCTGTCACTCATGGGGACACTACGTCACCACCAAGTCTAAAGGTAGAGCTCTAAAATTCTAGCCCTTTGGGTGCTTCCATAGAGTTACATTAGGAGTGCCCATCCAAGATGGCTCAAGGTCATTGGCCATAGATAAAATGACGTCAAATCACTACAGTAGCTTTGATTGGACTGATCATGTCAACATTATACTTATAAAATCTTAGCTAGCAGTCATCATCATGAATCAAGTCGACAATCTACTGGCAAATCCTTGTCATATGAAGATAAATAATTAAGAGAAATTCTAGATAAAACGTATCGGTGCTCATCGGTCATCGGTCCACTGATATTCAGTGGAGTGGCTGTGTGGTCCCAAGTCTAAGATTAAGGTTCTCTTTTCTTAGTGTTTATAAACATTGGCCATGCTGTCAATGAAGCATTATTTGTGCCGTCCTCAAAATAACTTAACTCGGAACTGCAAAATCTGACTTTAGTGAGTTCAAGACAACTGGGAACTCAGGTAAAATGAGCTACGACTGAGAAAATACGTTTTGAACTTTGATCCAACAAATTGTAAACATCGGGAACTCTGGCCTCTTTCTAGAGCCCGACTTTGATTACAAAATTTGCTCACGAAGGACTGCCGCGCCATCTTCCTGTTCAAGTGAGCACAGCACAACAAGGTGAGTCCAAACATGTAATGTATGCTGCATAAATAATGTAATATGCCTGGGAGATATGCATACTGTAGCTAAGAAATGTATACTGTAGCTAAGAAAGTAATACTAAGTGTATGTTGTGTAGTAGGCTGTTTAGCCCTTGTGCCTAATAATTTGGTCTATTTACCCCTCTTAAATGTGCCTACTGTTCTGACTTGGTGGTGCACACAGCCTATAACCTGTTTTAGAGAAATGTAATCATCAAATATTTTAAGAGTTTTCATTGTCTGCTTATACGCCCACTTTATTTATCCTACGGTTCTGACTTGGTATACAGAGAGAACACTAATGTACACCAACAGAATTCTGTCGCTGTACATTTCAAAAGTGCTGTACAAATAGTTATTGACTACGTCTGTCCTAGCTCGCTTAATGTCTTAATCAAAATTACAGCTTGCCTCATATCCGCTTGTCGTCCCCGCACATGCTGACCAGACCGAACACGTCGCGTGCGCGAGCATCGCAAAATATATTTAGAAATCCATGTTACTCAATTATTGCACCCACACTGCTCAAGCGCACCAACGAGCGTCTGCGATGCCAAGGGCTAAAATAGAACTCCTTTCTATTTCTGACGTAGATAGCGCTGAAAGTTCTGCCTCTCCCATCTCCTCATTGGTTTATAGAAGCAGGTACCCACGTGGCATCTCCTCATTGGTTATACCCACGTGGGTGAATGAAAGACGAACTGTTGCCGGTTGTCGTAGTAAAACTATGAAAGTTTAGATGCCAATCGCCATATAAGTTAAACGATTAAAAAAGCCTGGAAGGAGGAGAGATGACTAGAAACTATTCAGTTGGCCGTTTTATGTGTGGATTCATTGTCAGAGTAGAGGACCTTGTGCATTTCAGGTAAAATAACAACTCAATGTTTATATCCCAGGACAAATTAGCTAGCAACAGCAAGCTAGCTAAATAGGACAAATTAGCTCGCAAGTGCAAGCTAACTAAATTGCCATACATGTTTAATGCTTTTCGACCTGTCCCCAAATTAATGTCATTGGTTCAGAGTTTGATTTGATATTTTAACATGTGTGTCGTGATCGCGTTTGGTGTATTCGGACAAAATAAACTTATGCACGTTATCTCGCGCAGGCGCGCAGCCGGTTTGGGTTCGGTGTTATGCCATAGTTTGTACATCTCAATTGTCAGTAGAAACCACATTTGTTTAAGCAAGTCAGCCACATCAGCTATGTTTTTTTTAAGTCAGTAGCTGCCAAACAGGTGCAGCAGTGGTATAGTGCAATTAATGTATTGTTTAGCGTTGTGTTGTGTAGTGGCTTTGCTAGCATGCATTCTATGCAAACTGGCTATTGTATATATTTTTTGGTGGTGTGGCTTTCATATAGGCCCTTGGGCAGCCAACTCACACATCACTTGTTTTCTTTGGTGCAAAGATATTAAACTAAGAGCCAGCTTACTGTAAGTGTTGCTGTTTAACTAGCAACAGCAGATACTGACATGTGAGTCTACAGAACATCTCCTCACAGACTGAACCAGAAGTGCCGATTCAACTCGCGATGGTCTCTCTACCTCCCTCCCTACTGGTCAAGTGGAAGGTCTGACAGAGGGATGCTAAGCTCAGTTAGTCTTAGGAGACATGCATCCATGTTACAATAATCAAGGGGAAAAACCAACATGTTCCTGTGAGGCTCAGTTGCTAGCGCATGGCATTTGCAAAACCAGGTTTGTGTGTTCGATTTCCACATAGGACAAGTACGAAAAATGTATGAGCTCACTACTGTAAGTCACTCTGAATAAGAGCATCTGCTAAATGACTAAAATGTCATGTAAAATATAAAACCATGTGTGGGGAAACCACACTGCCGAGAATACCACATGGAAGCTAGGGGACCGCTGGCCACAGTGACCAGTGTAACCGGTGTGAAATGGCTAGCTAGTTAGTGTTGACATCACTAGCTCTGAGACCATGATGAAGTTGTTTCCCAAGGGCTGCGGCTTTTGTGGAGCGATAGGTAACGATGCTTCGTGGGAGGCAGTTATCGATGTGTTCAGAGGGTCCCTGGTTCGAGGTGAGGAGAGTGTTGGAAGCAGTACTGTTACACCAGAAAGGACCCTAAAAAGGGAAGACTTGGCACTGTGGGTTTCATATGGGATGATGTTGCACACGATCGACCACATGGGTTCTGTCATGCTCTGCCTTATCTCAGAGTCCACATGCCTGCCATCTGCAGTGAACATTCCAGTTCACCTAAAAAAAACGTGTTTTATAATAGTGTTAATAATTTATTCTGTACAGGAGAAAGCATTCATCTTTAAGTCCACGCACACACACAAACACACACACACACGGAAAGTATTCAGATCCTTTGACTTTTTCCACATTTTGTTACATTACAGCCTTATTCTAAAATGGATTACATTTACAATCTACACACAATACCCTAAAATGACAAAGCGAAAAGATTTTTTGAAATTTTAAAAAATGTATTAAAAATAAAAAACAAATACTTTATTTACATAAGTATTCAGACCTTTTGCTATGAGACTCGAAATTGAGCTCAGGTGCATCCTGTTTCAATTGATCATCCTTGATGTTTCTACAACTTGATTGGAGTCCACCTGTGGGAAATGTAATTGATTGGACATGATTTGGAAAGGCACACACCGGTTTATGTAAGGTCCCACAGTTGAGAGTGCATGTAAGAGAAAAAGAATCAAGCCATGAGGTCAAAGGAATTGTCCATAGAGCTCTGAGACAGGATTGTCAAGGCACACATCTGGGGAAGGGTACCAAAAAATGTCTGCAGCATTGAAGGTCCCTAAGAACACAGTGGCTTCCATCATTCCTAAATTGTAGAAGTTTGGAACCACCAAGACTCTTCCTTGAGCTGGCCGCCCGGCCAAACTGAGCAATCGGGGGGGAGAAGGGCCTTGGTCAGGGAGGTGACCAAGAACCAGATGGTCACTCTGACAGAGCTCCAGTTCCACTGTGGAGATGGGAGAACCTTCTAGAAGGCCTGATTGCAGCACTCCGCCAATCAGGCTTTTAAAGATTGGCCGACAGAAGCCACTCCTCTCTCAGTAAAAGGCACATAACAGCCCACTTGGAGTTTGCCAAAAGACACCTAAAGAACTCTCAGACCATGAGAAACAAGATTCTCGCCAAGCATCGCATCTGGAGGAAACCTGGCACCATCCCTACAGTGAAGCATGGTGGTGGCAGCATCATGCTGTGGGGATGTTTTTCAACGGCAGGGACTGGGAGACAAGTCAAGATCGAGGGAAAGATGAATGGAGCAAATTGGAGAGATCCTTGATAAAAACCTGCTCCAGAGCGTCCAGGACCTCAAACTGGGAGCGAAGGTTCACCTTCCAACAGGACAGCGACCCTAAGCACACAGCCAAGACAATGCAGGAGTGGCTTCGGGACAAGTCTCTGAACATCCTTCAGTGTCCCAGTCAGAGCCTGGGCTTGAACCCAATTGAGCATCTCTGGAGAGACCTGAAAATAGCTGTGCAGCGACACTCCCCATCCAACCTGACAGAGCTTGAGAGGATCAGCAGAGAAGAATGGGAGAAACTCCCCAAATACAGGTGTGTCGAGCTTGTAGCGTCATACAGAAGAAGACTCAAGGCTGTAGTTGCTGCCAAAGGTGCTTCAACAAAGTACTGAGGTCTGAATACTTATGTAAATGCGATATTTCCATTTTTTCCTTTGTCATTATGGGCTAATATATGGGGGGTAGCTGGTGGGTAACCTGGCCCATTCTCTCCTGCTCTACATACCTCTGGTAGTGTAGTGTTGCAGTAACACTTGAGGTAGTCTAGGGACTTACCAGGCTCCACGCACACCTCAGTGTAATCCAGACAGCAGTTTCCCTCTTTCTGACAGGACAGGTCACAGTGGCACGATGCAGACTTGTCCCTGCTGCCCGTCACACACCTGTTTTTACAGCTTGTCACTACAGGGGATGAGGAAAATATGTCATTGTGTTACTCAGGATGTCAACTACGCTAATCAGAATGTCATTTGTTATTCAGAATGTGACTTCTTACACAGAATTACATTTATATTACTCAGAAAGTCAAATACGTTACTCAGAATGTTATTTACATTCCTCAGAATAATTGGGAACATTTGACAGATTACAAAAAGCAGGAAAAAGTACATATGATTGGTTAGTTATGGCTGAAAACACACTGAATGCTGTGCTTAACATGGATATTAATGCTGACCCGTAGCTGTTTTTTGCCTTTTCTCAAAATAAAATATTGAACCATTTAAACTGGACATTCAATGCATTAAATTAGACTAGAACAGGATTTCTATTTTTACTGAAAAGTGTCTATTCAGTGGGCGAGCTCATAAAGACAATGGCGGGTTTTGTTTCTGTGTTTACAAATGGTCAGTTTTGCACAGCTGCCAAGCACAAAAAAGGTCAGTTTACAGAGATGGCTCATTGTTAACTAAACCGTACCTTTAACATCGCAGCGCTGCTTCAAGGCAAATACGACCACGATGACAGTGATCATCAGCAAGCAGAGCAACAGTACCTATTGGCGAGACGAGATAAAAAATATGATAAAATTCCAAGTGTAGGAGTCCAAGCAATCAAATGTATTTCTAAAGTCCTTTTATATCAGCAGTTATCACAAAGTGCTTCACAGTAACCCTGGCCTAGAACTCAGAGGAAGAAACGCAGAAGCAGGAAAAGGTTCCTACAAGTAAAACATCTGGAAAGGAAAAGAGATACATTTAGCATCTTGTATCCTGTATAGTCCACTATTACCATTTTCACAGTATTCTGCCGACTCAAACCATACAGTGCTGGCTTGGATATTTTATTGTCACATTATCTTTCCAGCACGCTTCCAGTACCTACAGTGCATTCGGAAAGTATTCAGACCCTTTGACTTTTTCCATATTTTGTTACATTACAACCTTCTCTAAAAATGGATTCAATTGTTATTTTTTCTCCATCAATCTACACACAATACCCCATGATGACAAAGCAAAAACCAGTTATAATTTTTAGCAAAATTGTGTGTGTATATATATATATATATATATATATATATATATATATATATATATATATATATATAGCTCAAAAAAATAAAGGGAACACTTAAACAACACAATGTAACTCCAAGTCAATCACACTTCTGTGAAATCAAACTGTCCACTTAGGAAGCAACACTGATTGACAATACAATTCACATGCTGTTGTGCAAATGGAATAGACAACAGGTGGAAATTATAGGCAATTAGCAAGACACCCCCAATAAAGGAGTGGTTCTGCAGGTGGTGACCACAGACCACTTCTCAGTTCCTATGCTTCCTGGCTGATGTTTTGGTCACTTTTGAATGCTGGCGGTGCTTTCACTCTAGTGGTAGGCATGAGACGGAGTCTACAACCCACACAAGTGGCTCAGGTAGTGCAGCTCATCCAGGATGGCACATCAATGCGAGCTGTGGCAAGAAGGTCTGCTGTGTCTGTCAGCGTAGTGTCCAGAGCATGGAGGCGCTACCTGGGGACAGGCCAGTACATCAGGAGACGTGGAGGAGGCCGAAGGAGGGCAACAACCCAGCAGCAGGACCGCTACCTCATCCTTTGTGCAAGGAGGAGCAGGAGGAGCAAAATGACCTCCAGCAGGCCACAAATGTGCATGTGTCTGCTCAAACGGTCAGAAACAGACTCCATGAGGGTGGTATGAGGGCCCGACGTCCACAGGTGGGGGTTGTGCTTACAGCCCAACACCGTGCAGGACGTTTGGCATTTGCCAGAGAACACCAAGATTGGCAAATTCGCCACTGGCGCCCTGTGCTCTTCACAGATGAAAGCAGGTTCACACTGAGCACATGTGACAGACGTGACAGAGTCTGGAGACGCTGTGGAGAACGTTCTGCTGCCTGCAACATCCTCCAGCATGACCGGTTTGGCGGTGGGTCAGTCATGGTGTGGGGTGGCATTTCTTTGGGAGGCCGCACAGCCCTCCATGTGCTCACCAGAGGTAGACTGACTGCCATTAGGTACCGAGATGAGATCCTCAGACCCCTTGTGAGACCATATGCTGGTGCGGTTGGCCCTGGGTTCCTCCTAATGCAAGACAATGCTAGACCTCATGTGGCTGGAGTGTGTCAGCAGTTCCTGCAAGAGGAAGGCGTTGATGCTATGGACTGGCCCGCCCGTTCCCCAGACCTGAATCCAATTGAGCACGCTCCATCCACCAACGGCACGTTGCACCACAGACTGTCCAGGAGATGTCGGATGTTTTAGTCCAGGTCTGGGAGGAGATCCCTCAGGAGACCATCCGCCACCTCATCGGGAGCATGCCCAGGCGTAGGGAGGTCATACAGGCATGTGGAGGCCACACACACTACTGAGCCTCATTTTGACTTGTTTTAAGGACATTACATCAAATTGGATCAGCCTGTAGTGTGGTTTCCCACTTTAATTTCGAGTGTGACTCCAAATCCAGACCTCCATGGGTTGATAAATTTGATTTCCATTGATAATTTGTGTGATTTTGTTGTCAGCACATTCAACTATGTAAAGAAAAAAGTATTTAATAAAGAATATTTCATTCGAAAGGTTGCAAGTTCAAATCCCCGAGCTGACAAGGTACAAATCTGTCGTTCTGCCCCTGAACAGGCAGTTAATCCACTGTTCCTAGGCCGTCATTGAAAATAAGAATTTGTTCTTAACTGACTTGCCTAGTAAAATAAAAATTAAAAATACATTTAGATCTAGGATGTGTTATTTTAGTGTTCCCTTTATTTTTTTGAGCAGTGTATATATTTTTCTACTGTATTATTGACTGTATGTTTGTTTTACTCCATGTGTAACTCTGTTGTTGTATGTGTCGAACTGCTTTGCTTTATCTTGGCCAGGTCGCAATTGTAAATGAGAACTTATTCTCAACTTGCCTATCTGGTTAAATAAAAGGTGAAATAAAAAATTTAAAATCCTCACGTCTGCCTTTTCAAAAGGAAGAAAAGTTTTTCCCACCTCTAGTTTAATATGAAGTGTGTTGCTGTGGTTTGTTTGTTGTTGTCTTGCTTCCATAACAAATCTCAACAGATTGGGTCTGCTGTATGGTCGGGATATTTCCCTAAGGGTTGGCCCTCTAACTCCCTGACCCTGTAACTTTGCAGTGAGATCGCCAAGATGATAGGGGACTATAAGCCAATTTGGGGAATTTTTTTTAAACTGTGTATTTTTATTCTCTTTGACATTTGTTTTAGAAATTTGTATTCAGAATATTGCTAGTAGTTATCATTTGTCATACAGTAAATCATTTGTCTGGATTTTCTGAATCAGAAATGCCCTAAACTAAACTGCTGTTCTGGTCAAGCCTCTCGAGGTTATGGCGAAGGTGACTACAGATGCTATCTAGATACATGAAATTGTTATATAATTTGACCCAGAACAGTCAGAACCTCAACCGTCTGAAGCAATGGCGACAATGGCATTCAGTATGGTCCTGCACCACTGCTACCGTGAGACTTGAGTCCGAGCCAGCAACCTGTACACAGCATCCAGTCAAAGCCATCAACTGCCTTTTCTCTCATGTCTCTCTCTTCTCTCACGCTGTGCGACATGAGTCCACGTAGAGTGAGCATGGAGAGAGATCCTGTCAACTTCCTTCATGCTGCTGGTGTACTGGTAGGAAAATGGACAATACATCACGGACTGTAAAGGACAGTGAATATGTGCCATTTGGGAGGACGAACTGAAACACTATCTGAAGAAGAACATAAAGTCACACCAGAAGGATGAGTGCCGGGAAATAGGGTGTGGTCAACCATGCCTGTAATTGATTTAGCCTTATCCAAAATTACAGGTGACCATTGCTGTACATTCATATCCTGGGTGAGGATAACTTGACTATTGTAGTGGAATATCTGAAAGAGCTCAGCAGTGATCTCGCAAACTAACACCAACCAGACAACGATTGGAATCCGTTTTGATGGGTTCAGTTCTTATTTGGTGTTATGGGAACTACAATGTTTATTTGATTGATTTATGTCTTGGAAATGTGTTTTTTTTTCAATAAATACGTATAACTGTCTAACGCACTGCATCTCAGTGCAAGAGGCATTACTACAGTCCCTGGTTCGATTCCAGGCTGTATCACATCTGGACGTGATTGGGAGTCCCATAGGGCGGCGCACAATCGGCCCAGCGCCGTCCGGGTTTGGCCGCCATTGTAAATAAGAATTTGTTCTTAACTGACTTGCCTAGTTAAATAAAAAGGTTAAATAAAAAATAATTTGTGTTAAAAATTGTGCAGCTAAGCTGTTGACATTTCTTGCCATGTCATTACTGACCCCTGAAGGAGACACCTCAGAACCCTATTTACCAGATATTTCCTATGCCTGATTACATGTCTGATGAAGATCATCCATAACGACAAGGTAAAAACATTGACTTAATTGTGCAACATGTCCATAGGCCATGGTCACGGCGGAGGTTATGTGAATGGTGCTCCCAAGGTAGTGCTGCAGAAATGGTTGTCCTTCTGGTAAGTTCTCCCATCTCCACAGAGGAACTCTGGAGCTCTGTCAGAGTGACCATCGGGTTCTTGGTCACCTCCCTAACCAAGGCCCTTCTCCCCCGATTGCTCAGTTTGGCCTGGCGGTCAGCTCTACGAACAGTCCAAACTTCTGTCATTTAAGAATGATGGAGGCCACTGTGTTCTTGGGGACCCTTCCCAAATATGTGCCTCGACACAATCCTGTCTCGGAGCTCTACGGACAATTCCTTTGACCTCATGGCTTGGTTTTTGCTGTGACATGCACTGTCAACTGTGGGACCTTACATAGACAGGTGTGTGCCTTTCCAAATCATGTCCAATCAATTGAAATCACTACAGGTGGACTCCAATCAAGTTGTAGAAACAGCTCAATGATGATGATCAATGGAAACAGGATGCACCAGAGCTCCATTTCAAGTCTCATAGCAAAGCATCTGAATACATATGTAAATAAGTTATTTCAGTTTTTAAATCAGTTTTCCCTTTGCCAATGTAGGGTATTGTGTGTAGATTAATTAAATAAATATTTTCCTCATCAATTTTAGGATAAGGCTGTAACGTAACAAAATGTGGAAAAGGGGGTCTGAATAGTTTCCAAATGCACTGTATGTTGGATAGGTACGAGGCCAGCACAGTACATATCATGGGTATATAATGTTATGGAAGCATTGCGTCCTGAAAAACCATCTTGGATCTCTTCTCATCCGATCAAACTCTTATCCCTATTGTGACGCTACGTAGCACTCACTCTGGTTAAACCAGAGTACTTCTTTCTCTGCTTTATCCCAGTATTCAATCTTCTGGGGATTGTTTTGTGGCTTTTTTTATATTGTGTACATGGGATTTTAAATCACTTTCACTGTTAGTAAGGCCAGTAAATCGAGACTGCAAAGTGACATCGCATACCACAGAAAAGTATTGTGTCAGAAAAATGATGAAGAGACGTTTGGCAGCAGTCTTTCCTGCTGTGACCTTGAGAAATATTATTGTAACTTGTGTATGAGGAAAACATCTAGTCGTTTATAAATCGAGAGAAACAAACTTTTTTTGTGTGTTTTTTTAAAAATAGACACATCCTAGAATAATAATCAACCAAAACAATAAATGAAATACTAAAGACCATACCCAAATTAATCTTCTTGAAAATGTGTCGTATGACACTTTAATCTTTCCCATTCAAATGTATACCTCTCTTCTGGGTACAAATAAAAAGTAAGTAATTCTCCACATCTGGGTGTTGGCCCTCTAACTGAGAAGTAAATGCTGGTCGTAAGACAACTCCCCTCCTCCTGGCTGCCTGGTGGTCTGCTCCGACTGGCTCTTCTGGCCATGGAAGGGTGCACGGCTGGCCACATGTTTAATTAGTGGGCGGTTCAAAGACTGTGGTTCTCAGTGGTTTAAAGTTTCAACTGAGTCAGCCATGTTAAAAGGGAGGGATATACAGAAGTTTAATAATCAAGGCTTGAAGAGAGTCAAGAGTCTCAGAGGCTAGCAGGACCTGTCAGGATTAGAACTGGGCTCTAATCAGTATGGCGTGTTCTCATTGTGGGTTAAAACCAAGAACCTGTAGTAAAGAGCATAAAAGACAACTCAGGTCCTAATCTTGGAGTGCTTTGAAAACTCTGAGGACTTTGTTTCATGAATCATATGCTGTACATGTGTGATGTCGTAAGTCGAATATGGCTTACTGGAAAAGCCATATTAGAAATAAATATTGTGCAAGTATGTATATGTGTGTGTGTGTGTGTGTGTGTGTGTGTGTGTGTGTGTGTGTGTGTGTGTAGATGTGTTTATGTTTGCAAGAGTGTGTGTGTGTACACGTGCGTAATAGTGTGTGTGGTGTTTGAGAAACCTGGCTGGTGTCCAGGGAAAGCCACGGGTAAAGTATCGAGGTCCAGTGAAAGTTAACACCCTGTCCGGTGGAAAGCTACAGCAGGCGCCTCAGGACACTAAACAGAATACACATCTCACAACCCAAATGTTGGGAGTAGCTATACACACCCCAGGTTAATTGAGCAAGACTACTCAAAAATGTCAATTTGCTTCATGTAATCATGAAGGATTCCTGTTATTGGTTGACTTTTTGTATTATTATTCTGTATGTAAATCCAAGACATTCAAGTTTTTTTTTCTTTCTACATTGTAGAATAATAGTGAAGACAAACTGTGAAATAACATATGGGATTGTGTAGTCAGAAAAAAAAAGTGTTAAACAAATAAAAAATATATTTTAGATTCTTCAAAGTAGTCACCCTTTGCCTTGACAGCTTTGCACACTCTTAGCATTATCTCAACCAGTTTCATGAGTTAGTCACCTGGAATGCATTTCAATTAACAGGTGTGTCTTGTTAAAAGTACATTTATAGAATTTCTTTCCTTCTTAATGCATTTGAGCCAATCAGTTGTGTTGTGACAAGGTAAGAGTGGTATACAGAAGATAGCCCTATTCGGTAAAAGGCCAAGTCCATATTATGGTAAGAACAGCTCAAATAAGCAAAGAAAAATTACAGTCCATCATTATTTTAAGACATGGTCATTCAATCCGGAAAATTTCAAGAACTTTGAAAGTTTCTTCAAGTGCAGTCGCAAAAACCATCAAATGCTATAATGAAACTGGATCTCATGAGGACCGCCACAGGAAAGGAAGACCCAGAGTTATCTCTGCTGCAGAGGATAAGTTCATTAGAGTTATCAGACCAATGGACAGATTTCCACCAGTGTAACATCCATTGCTCGTGTTTCTTGGCCCAAGCAAGTCTCTTCTTCTCATTGGTGTCATTTAACCAGTATTTCTTTTTAAATATGCGGCCTTTTAAGCATTCTAGTACAGTTAAATAGTTAACACACACAAGGACGCAGCGATCTAAGACACTGCATCTCAGTGCAAGAGGCGTCACTAGTTTGAATCCAGGCTCTATCACATCCGGCTGTGATTGGGAGTCCCATAGGGCGGCGCATATTTGGCACAGCGTTGTCCGGGATTGGCCGGGGAAGTAGTCATTGTAAATAAGAATTTGTTCTTAACTAACTTGCCTAGTTTTAAAAAAAGGTTACACACCCATACACTGATCAAAAAATTATTTTGTTGGCATTTACACATCCCCATTACCAGTAAAACATAATCAAAAACGATTTATTTCACTTACTTGCTGGGCTGTTTCATTGTTCATTTCATTCTCAACCAGGATATCTATGGAACGCCGTTTGGGTCCTTGTGTATCAAATAACACTATTTGACGTGTCATAAGCTTGTTGACCAATCAGGATCTGAATGGGACTGCACGTTACATAATACATAACCCGGTCCGGTCGAGCCTCACTAGCCAGATGAAGCTAGCTGGTTGCTTATAACGTTGGATATGGGCAACAGGGTTAAGTAGCTGGCTAGCTATTTAAACTCAGCAAAAAAGATATGTCCCTTTTCCAGGACCCTGTCTTTCAAAGATCATTTGTAAAAATCCAAATAACTTCACAGGTCTTCATTGTAAAGGGTATAAACACTGTTTCCCATACTTGTTCACTGAACCATAAACAATTAATGAACATGCACCTGTGGAACGGTCGTTAAGACACTAACAGCTTACAGACGGTAGGCTACTAAGGTGAGTTATGAAAACTTAGGATGCTAAAAGAAGCCTTTCTGACTGAAAAACACCAAAAGGAAAATGGCCAGGGACCCTGCTCATCTGCGTGCACGTGCCTTAGGCATGCTGCAAGGAGGCATGAGGACTGCAGATGTGGCCAGGGCAAAAAATTGCAACGTCTGTACTGTGAGATGCCTAAGACAGGGCTACAGGGAGACAGGACGAACAGCTGATCGTCCTCGCAGTGGCAGACCACGTGTAACAA
This sequence comes from Oncorhynchus kisutch, assembly GCF_002021735.2. Taxonomy (NCBI): domain Eukaryota; kingdom Metazoa; phylum Chordata; class Actinopteri; order Salmoniformes; family Salmonidae; genus Oncorhynchus; species Oncorhynchus kisutch. Next base: position 15,001,593 of record NC_034185.2, read on the forward strand.
CACCTGCACAGGATCGGTACATCCGAACATCACACCTGCGGGACAGGTACAGGATGGCAACAACTGCTCGAGTTACACCACGAACGTACAATCCCCCCACCAAATCAAATCAAATGTATTTATATAGCCCTTCGTACATCAGCTGATATCTCAAAGTGCTGTACAGAAACCCAGCCTAAAACCCCAAACAGCAAGCAATGCAGGTGTAGAAGCACGGTGGCTAGGACAAACTCCCTAGAAAGGCCAAAACCTAGGAAGAAACCTAGAGAGGAACCAGGCTATGTGGGGTGGCCAGTCCTCTTCTGGCTGTGCCGGGTGGAGATTATAACAGAACATGGCCAAGATGTTCAAATGTTCATAAATGATTAGCATGTTCGAATAATAAGAAGGCAGAACAGTTGAAACTGGAGCAGCAGCACGGCCAGGTGGACTGGGGACAGCAAGGAGTCATCATGTCAGGTAATCCTGGGGCATGGTCCTAGGGCTCAGGTCCTCCGAGAGAGAGAAGGAGAGAATTAGGGAACGCACAATTAGGGAACGCACACTCATTACACAGGACACCGAATAGGACAGGAGAAGTACTCCAGATAAAACAAACTGACCCTAGCCCCCCGACACAAACTACTGCAGCATAAATACTGGAGGCTGAGACTGGAGGGGTCAGGAGACACTGTGGACCCACCAGTGCTCAGACTGTCCGCAAAAAGCTGAGAGAGGCTGGACTGAGGGCTTGTAGGCCTGTTGTAAGGCAGGTCCTCCCCAGACATCACCGGCAACAACGTCTCCTATGGGCACAAACCCACCATCGCTGGATCAGACAGGACTGACAAAAATTGCTCTTCACCCTCCGAGTCGCGGTTTTGTCTCACCATGGGTGATGGTCGGATTCGCTTTTATCATCGAGGCCTGTACTCTGGAGCGGGATTGATTTAGAGGTGGAGGATCAAATCAAAGTTTATTTGTCACGTGCGCCGAATACAACAGGTAGACCTTACAGTGAAAGGCTTACTTACAGGCTCTAACCAATAGTGCAAAAAAAGTATTAGATGAACAATTAGGTCAGTAAACAGCCTATATACAGTAGCGAGGCTACATACAGACACCGGTTAGTCCGGCTGATTGAGGTAGTAAGCACATGTAGATAGGGTTAAAGTGACTATGCATATATGATGAACAGAGAGTAGCAGTAGCGTAACAGAGGGGTTTGCGGGTGGTGGGACACAATGTAGATTGCTCGGGAGCACTGGTTGGTCGGACCAATTGAGGTAGTATGTATATGAATGTATGGTTAAAGTGACTATGCATACATGATAAACAGAGAAGTATGTCTAAGACAGCGCTACAGGGAGACAGGACGAACATGGCTTGGGGGTAAAAACTGTTGAAGCCTTTTTGTCCTAGACTTGGCACTCCGGTACCACTTGCCATGCGGTAGTAGAGAGAACAGTCTATGACTGGGGTGGCTGGGGTCTTAGACAATTTTTAGGGCCTTCCTCTGACACCGCCTGGTGTAGAGGTCCTGGATGGCAGGCAGCTTAGCCCCAGTGATGTACTGGGCCGTATGCACTACCCTCTGTAGTGCCTTGCGGTCAGAGGCCGAGCAATTGCCGTACCAGGCAGTGATGCTCTCGATGTTGCAGCTGTAGAACCTTTTGAGGATCTCAGGACCCATGCCAAATCCTTTTAGTTTCCTGAGGGGAAATAGGCTGTCGTGCCCTCTTCATAACTCTTCATAACAGCCTCGTCAATGAGAATGGGGGCGTGCTCGGTCCTCCTTTTCCTGTAGTCCATAATCATCTCCTTAGTCTTGGTTACGTTGAGGGATAGGTTATTATTCTGGCACCACCCGGCCAGGTCTCTGACCTCCTCCCTATAGGCTGTGTCGTCGTTGTCAGTGATCAGGCCTACCACTGTTTTGTCGTCTGCAAACTTAATGGTGTTGGAGTCGTGCCTGGCCATGCAGTCATGGGTAAACAGGGAGTACAGGAGGGGACTGAGCACGCACCCTTGAAGGCTCCAGTGTTGAGGATCAGTGTGGATCTGTCATGGTCTGGGGGCGGTGTGTCACAGCATCATCGGACTGAGCTTGTTGTCATTGCAGGCAATCTCAAAGCTGTGCTTTACAGGAAAGATATCTTCCTCCTTCATGTGGTACCCTTCCTGCAAGCTCATCCTGACATGACCCTCCAGTATGACAATGCCACCAGCCATACTACTCGTTGTGTGTGTGATTTCCTGCAAGACAAGAATGTCCGTTCTGCCATGGCCAGCGAAGAACCCAGATCTCAATCTCATTGAGCATGTCTGGGACCTGTTGGCGCGGAGGGCTAGGGCCATTCTCCCCAGAAATGTCCAGGAACTTGCAGGTGCCTTGATGGAAGAGTGGGGTAACATCTCACAGCAAGAACGGGCAAATCTGGTGCAGTCCATGAGGAGACGCACTGCAGTACTTAATGCAGCTGGTGGCCACACCAGATACGGACTGTTACTTTTGACCCTCCCTTTGTTCAGGGACACATTATTCAAATTCTGTTAGTCACATGTCTGTGGAACTTGTTCAGTTTGTTTCAGTTGCTGAATCTTGTTATGTTCATACAAATATTTACACATGTTAAGTTTGCTGAAAATAAACGCAGTTGACAGTGAGAGGACATTTCTTATTTTGATGAGTTTATTTTCATGAACTGAAGTTTAATTTCAATAGGCGAACAACAATACTTGGATTCAAGGATTCCTAAATCATTGCTAAGAATAATGAAAATGACTGCAGTTTCTACTGGTCATTGTTTTCACGCTGGTTGTATTGGTGCTAGCTTGGTACCAAGCTAAAGCTAGCTACCCCTGAAGTTGCGGTCGAACAAATGATACTTTATTACCAACGCGGTATTGAAAACACATTGTTCGTGGCTGGTGTTTACAGACTTCTTTGTACAGCTTTGACAATGCTACTATATATGTTTTGATCGCAAAGACCCAAACGGCGTTCCATAGTATGCATGTCGTGAAGCTAATAGCAGTGACGCTATCTGAGCAGCTAACCGATCGCTGCAGCTGTACATAGTCTATCGGTAAATAGCCCACCCATTTTTACCTACCTCATCCCCATACTGTTTTTATTTATTTACTTCTCTGCTCTTTTGCACACCAATATCTCTACCTGTACATGACCATCTGATCATTTATCACTCCAGTGTTAATCTGCAAAACTGTAATTATTCGCCTACCTCCTCATGCCTTTTGCACACAATGTATATAGACTCCCCTTTTTTTTCTACTGTGTTATTGACTTGTTAATGGTTTACTCCATGTGTAACTCTGTGTTGTCTGTTCACACTGCTATGCTTTATCTTGGCCAGGTTGCAATTGCAAATGAGAACTTGTTCTCAACTAGCCTACCTGGTTAAATAAAGGTGAAATAAAAAAATATAAAAATGACTGTGTAACTCTGGTAGGGCAACATCTGAAAAATAGCGCACTTGATAGTGTGTACCGGTGCTCGACCAGTCGGCGAATGCCAACATCACCCACGACAGAGAACGGTTGATTGTCAAGGGCAATGGATTCCATTATCTTGGTTTTAATGGATTTCGCTTTTGAGTTGTCTTGCTGAAATGTTCTTACTCTTTCAAATGACTGCTTGACTTGTTGACTGCTCAATCCACACAGCAGACATTGTGGGCTAGATTAGGGATGCTGTATTGCACGTGTAGTGCAACATTTTACGTGGCGTCCTTACGTCATGTACCTACGTTATATAGGTATGCATGTCAGCTTTGACATCGATATTTTAACATCGGCGTCAAACTAGACATCAGGCCTATACCGATGTTGGCATTTTTAGCTAATATTGGCCGATTCCGATATGTTCACCGATATATTGTACATCCCTACTCAACACACCTCCAGGCTGTGTAAGGGCCATTTGACCAAGAAGGAGAGTGATGGAGTACTGCATCAGATGACCAGGCCTCCACAATCACCTGACCTCAACCCAATTGAGATGGTTTGGGATGAGTTGGACCGCAGGATGAAATAAAAGCAGCCAAAAAGTGCTCAGCATATGTGGAAACTCCTTCAAGACTGTTGGGAAAGCATGAAGCTAGTTGAGAGAATGCCAAGTGTGCAAAGCTGTCATCAAGGCAAAGGGTGGCTACTTTGAAGAATCTCAAACATAAAATATATTTTGATTTGTTAACACTTTTTTGGCTACGACATGATTCCATATGTGTTATTTCACAGTTGTGATGTCTTCACTATTATTCTACAATGTAGAAAATAATACAAATAAAGAAAAACCCTTGAATGACCAAACCTTTGACTGGTATCGTATGAAATGTATTCATTTGCGGATGTCGATCATCCCTTTCGTATGACATGTTACGAATTTGCTAAATTTACATTATGTTCAAAATTTGCAAAACGTACAATATGTTATGAATTTGCAAATGTATGATACAGTTACAAATTCCAATTTGTTGTGGCTAATGCTAGCTAGGTGGCTAATGCTAGCTAGCTCTAGGGGTTAAGGTTAGGATTTGGGGTTAAAGGGTTAGCTAAAAGGGTTAAGGTTAGGTGAAGGGTTAGCTAACATGCTAAGTTGTTGCAAAGTAACTAAACAGTAGTAAGTATTTGCAAAGTTAATTAGCTAAGGTCCCCGTGATGAGTTTCAAACAAGCAACCTTCGGGTTGCTAGGCGTTCACGTTATACACCTGCCCATCCACTCAGACCAACCACCACTCCTTATGTTTTTGCCTTAAGTAATCTTATGCAACCATACCAAATGTAACATTTCATACTAAGTTGAGTGTCCCGGCATTACGTTTACTATGTTATGTTTAGTCTATGAGACCAGTCTGTATGGCAACAAGCTCTAATATTGCCATCTGTTGTAATATTTCACAACTCTAAACCGATGTTTGCAGAATGATTCCTGAAGAGAGTTGACTCATGTCTGACAGGACATATTGCCCAAGTGCACGCAAGCTGATTGCTGAGACATTGCGCTGTAAGTAGCGCACGTAGGCTACTGAGACATTCTTGAACTTAAGGATATAGTAATTGCAGGTTCAGACAACCACAACGGCTGGCACAGGCAAGTAGGGAAGTGAACTCGGGTCGCTGGCAAACACCCTACCCGTCACACGAAAGAGGTTAACCGGCTTGGTGGGAATTGGTGAGGATCGCTAAACGGACCCTCCAAATGGGAAGGCAGGTCCTTGTGCCCCCTCACATGTCCTGTAGTGCGTTCTGATGGCCTCATGGCCGCCATCTCACTTCTGACACCACTGTAGTAAAACAGCTGGGCAAGGAAGTAAACCCAGGTCCCTGGTGTGAAATGCAAACACCCTACGAATCATGCCAATCGGATTAATCCGCTAGGTGAGAATTGTAACGTGGCTCTTATATGGAGGATCGCTACTATATCGCCATTAATGATTGAACATCATTGCCCCAGGGCAGGGATATGGGACATTGCCCTGTTTAGGGTGCCATCTTTTGGATGGGACGTTAAACGGGTGTCCTGACTCTCTGTGTCACTTAAGATTACGTGGCACTTAATAATAAGAGTAGTGGTGTTAACCCCGGTGTCCTGGCCTTCATACCATCATGGCCACCTAATCATCCACAACTTCCAGTTGGCTCATTCACCCTCTCTCCCCTGTAACTATTCCCTAGGTTGTTGCTGTAAATAAAAACATGTTCAGTCAACTTACCTGGTAAAATAACGTTTAAAAGAAATACAATGTAAAAATACCTCATCAGCTTAGTTTAACTGTCTTACCCAATCAGAACCCAAAATATAAGATCGTTTTAGCCTACTCAACTGTTTGTAAAACAATGTCATTGCTCCTTTATGTAATTCAATAGCCTATCAAATTCGATAACATAAACACCTGTTCGCTTGCAATAGCCTATGAACGAATCATTGAATGTGTGCCATCCAAAAGATAACATGCCCACAAATTAATTGAAATGTAGGCTATGCATGCTGGTAATTGGCTTTAAAGTTTGGCTAGGTTACATTGTATCATCATGCGATATAACATCACCAAGAGTGCAGACAGCGCAGGTACACTTGATCCTAGTTTTACCATAGCCTACCAAGCCCGAAAAGTTAAAGTAATTCCACTCACCGCAACGATGACCATGCGGTTCTTCGACCTCTTTTTATGGACCTGTCCACTCTGTCTCATCTGATTGTCTCGACCAGGTGAACCTAGTAAATTGGCAGCCTGCTCAGTCGAAATGTCATCTGCTTTGGATATTTCCATTCTGCAGAAAGTTTTTCCCGGGGGGTTTGTAACAGAAAGTTTTTGCAGACTTGAGAGAAAACAGTCTGGTCTCTTTTGCCTTTGGATTTTGTAGGGCTCAATGAAGAACCGCCTTCTTTTAGTGTTGACGTCTCGAAGTTAGCGTTGTAGCCTAATCCTTATACAACATGTGCAGCCAGCTGAGTCAGGGTGAAGTACAGTATGAGTAGTACCATTAAAAAGTAAATTACAAGACTACCGCGACCAAGTACTGCCACACCACCCTCACGAATGGCAGAGGAAACATCGAAAATAGACGCCACAATAGGTATGGAGAGCTAGAGTTGGACGTTTGTAATTATGTTGAGAGGATATTTGTAATTAGCCAACATTCGCTTTATGTACAATAACTACTCACTGTAATTATTACAATAGACTACCTCGGACATGTATAAAGACAGCTAAACTTCAGTTTCAAGGTGGTATACTGTTTAGGCTACACAACTCAACATCGCTCAAGGAAAAATTCTACAAGTTCAGATAATGCATCACTGCCGCCACCTTTTGGTGATCATGAAGCTTGCAACCGCCAACCTCATACCCTTCAAGACTATGGCTAATACGAGTGCTTAATTTGTAGATTGGGAGGTGCCGGAACAAAAAGTGAGCGCGAGAGTTGGCTGACCTGGGGAGTTCTGAGGTACCAGAAGGCATTGCATGCATATCATCGCATTTGCGTTGTGGCATAGAGCAGTAGAATAAAAGCACTTACAGAAGTTGCACACGGGAAAACTTTGTTGTAGTCTATTATCCGGGAAAATGTTTGCCTTTTATAAACACATTTCGTGCAATTATATTTTCATTTTACATGGAAATTATAGTCCTAAAAATGACTAACAATGATGCGCAGCTCACTGCCTGGCTGGCAGATGCGCTCGTGCCAAAGCCTATTTCACTCTCTCTCTCTTGTAAAACAATCAATGGCGATATTAGCATGTAAATCTTAGTGTGACAAACTCAACATTTTTTTATGCATGTTAGCAAAGCCACAACACGACACTAAACAATACATTAATTGCACTATAACAGTGCCAACAAACTGTTAGGACCTACATAAAGCTGTCCCAACAGCAGAGCTTACTTTCAGCACCATGGAGTGAATCCTTACCACCGCTACACCTGGATATCAGCAGAGCCTTGTCTGGCAGCGAAACAGTTCATTCAGCCTCATTTACTGCTTTAAAAAAACATAGCTGATATCGCTGACCTGCTTAGAGAAAATTAATGTGGTTTCTACTGACAATTGAGATGTACAAACTATAGCATAAAGGAACGATGAATGGATATGGGGTAATCTGTCATTTTTATTAAGACATTAATGAGCGAGCTAAGGCAGACGTACTCATAACTATTTGTTCAGCACTTTTTAAAAGTGTAGCGACAGAATTCAGAACATGGGCTGTTCTTACAGCAGACAATGAAAGCTCTTGCAATATTCAATGATGACATTTCTCTAAAACAGGCTATAGGCTACATAGCTGTGTGTTGCCGCTTTCCATGTCTGTTGTCTGTAACTTGTGAGGTGTGGAAACACTTTTTTGCTTTTATGAATTTTGTCTTGCTGCTTTTTGTTCTATGTTGCTCTGTCTGTATGCTATGTCTTGCTTGTCCTATGTTGCTCTGTCTGTATGCTATGTCTTACTTGTCCTATGTTGCTATTGTCTATATTGTAATTGTTTTTAATAACCTGCCCAGGGACTGCGGTTGAAAATGAGCCGGCTGGCTAAAACGGTGGTCCTTGTGGGCAAATTTTGTAATCAAACTTAGTCATCAAAGTCTGGCATTCTCTGGATGTATAGTGCTTTCAATAAAACTGTGAACTCTGAAAAAAACAAGGTCAAATCACGATGTCAGTGATCTTCAGTTTGGAGCTCTAGAAAGAGGCCCAAGTTCCTGACTTGGAATTCCGAGTTGGATGACCTTTCAAAAAGGATTTTCCCAGTTGGAGCTAGTTTTTTTTCAGAGTTCTCAGTTGTCTTGAACATGGAAGAAGTTATGCTGGATTGACAGTATGGCCAATGTATTCAACCTTTTCTGGCCCATGGTGTTGCATGTGAATATTTTTCCATTTAAGCTTGGAAAAGAGACCCTTAAACCCAGACTTGGCCCACACATCATCTCCATTGAATTGCTTTGCAATGCTTGCAGTTAGCCACTGATTCCTTCCAAACCACTCGTTGAATTTGAGATTTCCAACTTGTTGTGTAATGTTTGTCCAATGGCCGATGAGCACCGATACATTTCATCTATAATTTATTTATATGACAAGGTTTGAAAAGAATTTGCCAGTAGATTGTCAACTTGATTCACAATGATGAATTGCTTGTCTAGCTAGCTAAGATTTTGACAGTATTATGTTGACATGATCATTCCAATCAAAGCTACAGTAGATATAACGTGATTTGAAATTTTATCTGTGGCCAATTACCTTGAGCCTTCTTAGATGGGCACTTCTAATGTAAATCTATGGCAACACCCAAGGGGCTTGAATTTTTGAGCTCTCCCCTGTAGATTTTGCACTGACGTAGTGTCCCCATGAGTGACAGATCACTGAGCCAATTACGGCGCAACTAGAGAACATTACCAACCCCTACACTCTGTATTTTCCGCTGGTTGCCCCACCACTGACAGAAAGCACTGAGCTAGGCTTAAACACCTGTATTTTGGAGCTGCCTTACTCAAGAAAGCAAAAAAGAGACTATGTTTGTATGCGGCTTTATTAACTCAAAGATATTTTTTACATTGTTTGCATTTACATTGTTTGCAAACTGATATGTGACACGTATTAATGCCAAAATAACATGCAAAACAGGCAACACTGCAATGTGTGCGCTGGGCATCGGGAAGCAATTTCAGGGAGTGAATCATTTAATAAATACATGAAAACATAATACAAAACAACAAACACAGACATGAAACTGGCACAAAAACAATGACGCCTGGGAAGGAACCATATAGGGCAGGTAATCAAGGAGGTGATGGAGTCCAGGTGAGTGTCATTATGTGCTGATGTGCGTAATGATGGTGACAGGTGTCCACCATAATGAGCAGCCTGGTGACCTAGAGGCCGGAGAGGGAGTACACGTGACAACAACAACAAATGCATAGAGTACCAGTCAAAAGTTTGGACAGACCTACTCATTCAAGTGTTTTTCTTAATTTGTACTATTTTCACATAGTCTCCTCTGAACAGTTGATGTTGAGATGTGTCTGTTACCTGAACTCTGTGAAGCATTTATTTTGGCTGCAATTTCTGAGGCTGGTAACTCTAATGAACTTATCCTCTGCAGCAGAGGTAACTCTGGGTCTTCCTTTCCTGTGGCAGTCCTCATGAGAGCCAGTTTCATCAAAGCACTTGATGGTTTTTGCGACTGCACTTGAAGAAACTTTCAATGTTCTTGAAATTTTCCAGATTGACTGACCTTCATGTTTTAAAATAATGATGGACTGTCGTTTCTCTTTACTTATTTGAGCTGTTCTTGCCATAATATGGACTTGGCCGTTTACCAAATAGGGCTATCTTCTGTATACCATCCCTACGTTGTCACAACACAACTGATTGGCCCAAATGCATTTAAAAGGAAAGAATCCACAAATTAACTTTTAACAAGGCACACCTGTTAATTGAAATGCATTCCAGGTGACTAACTCAGGAAGCTGGTTGAGAGAATGCCAAGAGTGTGCAAAGCTGTCATCAAGGAAAGGGTGACTACTTTGAAGAATCTCAAATATATATATTTTTTTAAACACTTTTTTGATTACTACATGATTCCATATGTGTTATTTCATAGTTTTGATGTCTTCACTATTATTCTACAATGTAGAAAATTGTGGGGAAAAAACTTGTAGTGTGTTCAAACGTTCGACTGGTACTTTAAATATATATATTTCTTTTTGGCTAAATAGGTGGGGCTCAACACAGGTGGGCCCCACCTGCCCACTGAAAACAATATTGGGAAGTTGATCAGATATGTTGGTAGCTTACAGCATAGAGTGTTCTCTTTTCAGCAGGAGCCATTTTCTTTCCAAACTTTGTTTTCCCTCGATTGTATTTTAAATATTGCAAAGACCTGTTTGGTTTGTGTGCTGTTTTTTTTCAGTGACATATTTGCCGCACGTTCCCGACTGTAGGCTATTCTTTGTTATTGGGCTACATTCCACAGCTAGGCTTTTTTATTTTATTTTTTAAAGCTATTCGTCCTCTGTGGCTAAATTGTAGGCCTTTTCATGGTGTAGTAGGCTATTCTGAATGATTTCATTTATTTCTGAAGAGACTGCAGTCATTCTATAACTTGAACAAATGTATTTCAATTGATCAGGGGTGCTGCAGTTCCTTCAGAACCCTTCGTGCGGGTATGATTCCATATGGAAATAAATGATGAAGTGCAACACTGGATAGATGAGAGTTGCAGGCTCATGTATATCAGAGCAAAGAGGGAGAGAGATTATAAAAAGTGAATGTCATTCTAGTTATGTGAGAGATACTGGCGCTCTTCTTACACAGCCACGGCCAAGCGTTGGTTTCAAACAGAGGTTACAATGTTGCGCAAACCTCTGAGAATATTAGCCCCGTGCTGAAAATCTACTTTTTAACATGATGTTTTTTTTTGTGGGGGCAGGATAATTAATGAAGAGGCAACTCAAATGAACTTTGATTGATTTTATTAGAATTGTTACATTGCAAAAACATTGTTCTTCATGCCACGAAAGTTACTGGATCCGACCAAATAGGCTCGGAACAAAACAGTCCAAAACGGAGAGGTGCCAGGATCCGGCTCAAATTAAGCACGGGTTACTACCATGTCATCATAGTTCATGGTCATACCATCGAGGTATACGTTGTAAATTCTAAAGTGAGGTGAGGCCTCACTTCACCACCTACTCAGTGAATAACTGTCATATGTACTACCCCTCAATAAAGGTAGCTACCAAAACATTCAACGTTTTTTACCACCACGAATTTAGGCCATTAAACCATCCTCTCTTGCAGTGTAGCCATATGCAAAGCAATTATAGTGGGTTGAGTCTTCCTTAATTGTCTAGGAAATGCATCACGGTCTCCAGGGCTAGGCCTATTTACTGTATTCAGGTGGAAGCCGTTCAAATACACAGTGTTAACTTCCATCTACACCCACAAGGTGGTAGTGTTGTAACTGTCATTACTAGAGCCATAATGGCTGAGGCTTGACTTTGACAATGGACAGCACCTAATTTTACAGCAATTTTTCTCACGACGGCATATTTATTTATTTCAAACACGTTTTCCATAGCATTGCACATTGTATGTTTTTACAGCATATGGGGTTGAGGTTAGGGTGTTCCACTGTCCCTCTGAGAAACGTAGTGCTCATGATGTCATGATGGCGATCACATTGCCAGCACTGGGGCAGGAACACGCGACCTCTGACCTCTCCCTTGTGTGACACTCAGGATTTACAACATGCCTGGGACTTACTGTTTCTAGTGCTGCGTGTTTATCTTTCTTTCTCTGTTTGTGTGTGTGTTTATTTACTGTGAGTGAGTGATGTGCAGTGTCCTATGCTCAGTGAACTAGTTTTGCCGCAGCAGTGTGTCTCAGCAGAGAGCCTACAGCTGTCCTCAACCCAGCTGGCCATTAGAATATGACCTTATCTGTGACCCTCACATTCAGCACTTATTGTCTCCGTCGCACATTCTCCCTTGTTCTTAGAATCTTCTCTCACATTTTGCTCTTGAAAAGGCCTATATTGTCAATTTGATGGTGATGGGTAAGGTCTATAAGTACAATTAAATTGCTATCTGGGTTCAATGGTTATGCCCCAAATGGCACCCTATTCCCTACAGTATATACTGTATTAATATACAGTATGAATCTACCATGTGTTCTCTCTCTGCTTCTCTCCCTCTCTTTCCCTCAGGGGTCAAGGCATACTTAAGAGTTTTTTATTTGATAGGGTTGCGCGATTTAGAAAAATAAAATAAAATTGCACTATTTTCACCATTAATTGCGATCTTTACTTACCATATGATTTCTTAACAGATCTTTTCACGTCAGATTTTCTTCAGAGCAGGTCTGATTGGTCAGAAATCCAATTAGTGAAACACATTTCAGAATTGGGCTGCCTTTCTGTCATGTAGATGTGTTTTCTTATGTCCTTGAGTCACGGAAAGTATGCCCGGTCTAGTTCACTGGAGGCCTCTGTGTTTGAGATAGTTGTTTTGACATAATGGCTCAATGGCTGTGTCTACACTTGACAGTTAATGCATTGTTTGTATTCTGATCATGGAGTTATGATAATGGAATTCCGAACACATCATGCGTTTACACCTGGATTTAAATGTGTTTACCATGCCCATATTGTGTGTAGTGCACTACTTTGGACCAGGGCCCTATGGAATAGGGTGCCAATAGGGACGCATATTGACATACCAAACATACCAGTTAGATCCATCAGGCATTTATGCCCAGGAGCAGAATTAGATGTCCAACAAGTGACAGCATAACTTTCCCTGGTCTCTTACTGCTAATCCCACAGGGATTCATGGGTATAATGCTAATAACGTCAGAATGCCCTAACTTTTCCAAAGGCTGTTGCTGTTGAGGCTTTGGGGTTTATTAGCTTAGCTGCACCGCATGTCATCACCGTGTTTGAAAAATCAAACCGCCTCAGTGGTACTTGAGGGGACGTCGAGTGGCTTCTCCAGCTCCGTCCCAGGCGAACAATGACACTTGAATAATGTAATATGAAGTGGTGGGAGTCGTTCTTTAGTTTAAGAATTCATCAGCTGACAGTTATGAGCGCGACTCTCGTCTTCCCTTGGAGAGAACGTAGGCCACTTATAAAAACGAGGTAAAAATGTAATGCTCGGGTGAATTATTCATTGGATGTGCGACATGCTCCTCAAAACGTTGCCATATTGAAATCGTCCTTCGTCTCAGCAATATCCGTCCCAGATGTCATGTACTGTACATCAGCCATCAAGACTATCTGAACAGATGAGTGGTTGATTGACAAGCTAAGCCAAGCTGGTTGCTCACAGTATTTATGTCCTGGAGGAGGACAGCCTTAGATAACTAGAAACTTGATTGGCTCCATTTGTGTGTATGAAAGAGACCGCTGGTAGCATTGTTCTTGTTAACAATGTTGTGAACATACAGAGTGGGCCCTCCAACTGTCACTACACAAACATAGTACAATGCTGGAGGGTCTTGTTTGAAGCCGCTCATCCATGGTGGCTGTGCCAGGGTTTTTAAAGTTGTGGAGGCAGCTAGGCTGGGGCTGAAAAAGGAGAAGGGGAGAGAGCTCACTTCTATTTTTCAGCTCTGGGTTTGGAAGGATTTGATCATATAGCCCAAATCACCCCCTCCTCTCTCACTATGAGTAATGTGTTCCCTCCTGGTTATCCCCCCCCCCCCCCCTCTCTTTCCCTCCTCTCCCTCTCTCTCTGTCGCTCTGTCTGTATTTCTCTCTCTCTCTCTCTCTCTCATCCTCTCGGATTCTCCCAATCATGGAGCACAGTCTGCATGATTTCTGCAGATCACTCCATTCCAATCAGTGCATTTGTTAAGGGTCATAAAACAAAAAACCTGTTATTCGCTTCATTTAAGGATTGTGGTGTGTTCTGTGTATAGGTCTGCCTGACAGAGCCATAAGGATACACCATACAGTATATAAGTCTAATTGTTTTGGACATATGTGTTATGTCACTGCTTTTTTGCTTTCACTTGTGTAAGATTTTGTGTAACTCAGTGTCTTTTTTTAAGGATACGGCTCACGTCTTCACTGTAGTCTGTAGGAAACAAAGAACAACACATACAAATTCAACAGAAGCATTTTCTTCTCTTTCAAGTTGCTTATGAAAGTAAGATGAGTCTTTTGGGGTTTAGGAGCATATTACAAAAGCTTTCAATACAACTGTGTTTCATATAGACAACGGCCAAGAACCATGCTGGCTAACCTCAACCAAATATATATCCTGCAAGGACCATTGGTAAACCTTGATTAAAAACTCCTTGTGGAGAATAACCTTGATTTGTTAAGTGAAGGATATTGGCCATAAGGCACAGCCAGACAGACAAACTGATAAACAAACAGGCCTATGTTCAGACAGACAGACAGGCCTATGTTCAGACAGACAGACAGGCCTATGTTCAGACAGACAGACAGACTGACAGACACCAGACAGATGGACAGGCAAACAGATAGGCAGGCAGGGGGTTAAACTGTGTAAGACACAGCTGTAGTGCTAAAGATGTGTGGAGTGCTTCATCAATGTGTGTCAGACATGTCAAAGCACGATACCTTTACTAAAGCTGGCGCAGCTGTTCTGAGCTTACTCTAGCTGTCAGTCACTAATAACCATCAATATTACAATAAAGTCAAGAATATCACAGATTGAAATGGCCATTGAACAGCAGGACATCTTGCAGATTGTGCCTTTTATAAGGTGTGCCTTTAAATTGACAGTTATATTCAACGACCTTGTACGGAACCTGCTTTTCCTCCGTCCAAATGTGATGAATGAAGGCTATGATATTTCCACATTGTGTTCACCATTTAAAAAGCATAAAGGCCTTCCCATAGCATGTCCATGGTAGTGTGCCTGGTTTAACCTCTGAATATGACCTTTGACCTCTCACACATTGAAAAGCCTTATCACCTTGTAGCAGGAGAGATGTGGCACAAATATCCAACATTAGAGCGATTCCACAAGAGATTGGTCCAAAGATATTTATGGTGCTTTGGATCTTCCTGAAATGAAATCCTTAGGAAGGTATACAAAATGAGAGCATCCTCACCGATTGCATCACTGCTTGGTATGGCAACAGCTCGGCATCCGACCATAAGGCGCTACAGAGGGTAGTGCGTATGGCCCAGTACATCACCGGGGCCAAGCTTCCTGCCATCCAGGACCTCTATATCAGGCGGTGTCAGAGGAAGGCCCAAAAAATGGTAAAAAACTCCAGTCACCCAAGTGATAGACTGTTCTCTCTGCTACTGCAAGGCAAGCGGTACCGGAGCTCCAAGTTTAGGTTCAAAAAGCTCCTTAACAGCTTCTACCCCTCCCCTTTGTTTTTACACTGCTGCTACTCACTGTTTATTATCTATGAATAGTCATTTTACCCCTACCTGTACAAACTTTTACTTTAATTTATTTAGTAAATAAAGCTTAACTCTATTTTCTCAACTGCAATGTTGATTAAGGGTTTCTAAGAAAGCATGTCACGGTAAGGTCTATCTACACTTGATAGACCAATTATTTCAATTATTTCTCAATTTGATTATTGAGAAATAATTGATTTAAAGTTGAGAAATGTGTGACATTTTGGCTTTAAACACGTCTTCTTTTAGACAGTAAAATTATTATCCTGTAGATGCTACAAAGCTAGTCCTGGTGTCATTTGAAACCACCCCCTGTGTTCTGTTTTTGGGAGCTAACTTGCTTACCACTTTTTCCATGTGGTTTCTTCCTTCACAGACTCCATGAAATGATGACCTCTTCCTAAATATTTGGTCAAATGATACATTTTGTGTATGGTTTCCTAGACAAAAGGGCGGCTCAACTTACCCCTTCGGCTCAAATTACCCCCATAACTCAGCTTACCCCTATAACTCAGCTTACCCCTATAACTCAGCTTACCCCACTCTCCCCTACTCAAACTTTGACATCACAACACAGAACAATTCTGAGAACAGCTAAACTATCAATCAAATGCAATCAAAGGTATTTTATAAAGCCCTTTTTACATCAGCTGTCATGTCTAACCTTTAGTATTTGGGTACACATGCCAGTATATGACTTGCATTCACGGATAGGGTTTGGTGGGAAAAACAATATGAATCACAATTGATTTTTATCAAGATTGTTGCTTTTGTCCCTTTTCCTCTCTACAAAAGGCCTTATGTATGAAATGTGCAGGGCTGAAAAAAAATCTGGCCATGTTTTCCAGGATTTGGCCAATATCCTTATTCAGACTTACTTGTTTTGTGAGTATTTTCAACAACTGCCATGTTCCCCAGTCCCACTCTATTTTGCTTTCATTATTCATACATTTCTCTTCACATACAGTGGGGAGAACAAGTATTTGATACACCGCCAATTTTGCAGGTTTTTCTACTTACAAAGCATGTAGAGGTCTGTAATTTTTATCATGTGAACACTTCAACTGTGAGAGACGGAATCTAATACAAAAATCCAGAAAATCACATGTATGATTTTTAAGTAATTAATTAGAATTTTATTGCATGACATAAGTATTTGATACAGCAGAACTTAATATATGGTACAGAAACCTTTGTTTGCAATTACAGAGATCATACGTTTCCTGTAGTTCTTGACCAGGTTTGCACACACTGCAGCAGGGATTTTGGCCCACTCCTCCATACAGACCTTCTCCAGATCCTTCAGGTTTCAGGGCTGTCGCTGGGCAATACGGACTTTCAGCTCCCTCCAAAGATTTTCTATTGTGTTCAGGTCTGGTGACTGGCTAGGCCACTCCAGGACCTTGAGATGCTTCTTACGGAGCCACTCCTTAGTTGCCCTGGCTGTGTGTTTTGGGTCATTGTCATGCTGGAAGACCCAGCCACGACCCATCTTCAATGCTCTTACTGAGGGAAGGGGGTTGTTGGCCAAGATCTCGCAATACATGGCCCCATCCATTCTCCCCTCAATACGGTGCAGTCGTCCTGTCCCCTTTGCAGAAAAACATCCCCACAGAATGATGTTTCCACCTCCATGCTTCACGGTTGGGATGGTGTTCCTGGGGTTGTACTCATCCTTCTTCTTCCTCCAAACACGGCGAGTGGAGTTTAGACCAAAAAGCTCTATTTTTGTCTCATCAGACTACACGACCTTCTCCCATTCCTCCTCTGGATCATCCAGATGGTCATTGGCAAACTTCAGACGGGCCTGGACATACGCTGGCTTGAGCAGTGGGACCTTGCGTGCACTGCAGGATTTTAATCCATGATGGCGTAGTGTGTTACCAATGGTTTTCTTTGAGACTGTGGTCCCAGCTCTCTTCAGGTCATTGACCAGGTCCTGCTGTGTAGTTCTGGGCTGATTCCTCACCTTCCTCATGATCATTGATGCCCCACGAGGTGAGATCTTGCATGGAGCCCCAGACTGAGGGTGATTGACCGTCATCTTGAACTTCTTCCATTTTCTAATAATTGCGCCAACAGTTGTTGCCTTCTCACCAAGCTGCTTGCCTATTGTCCTGTATCCCATCCCAGCCTTGTGCAGGTCTACAATTTTATCCCTGATGTCCTTACACAGCTCTCTGAGTCTTGGCCATTGTGGAGAGGTTGGTGTCTGTTTGATTGAGTGTGTGGACAGGTGACTTTTATACAGGTAACGAGTTCAAACAGGTGCAGTTAATACAGGTAATGAGTGGAGAACAGGAGGGCTTCTTAAAGAAAAACTAACAGGTCTGTGAGAGCCGGAATTGTTACTGGTTGGTAGGTGATCAAATACTTATGTCATGCAATAAAATGCTAATAAATTACTTAAAAATGATACAATGTGATTTTATGGATTTTTGTATTAGATTCCGTCTCTCACAGTTGAAGTGTACCTATGATAAAAATTACAGACCTCTACATACTTTGTAAGTAGGAAAACATGCAAAATTGGCAGTGTATCAAACACTTGTTCTCCCCACTGTATGGCTTTCTTATTACAGATAAATCAATCTAAGCAAACAACGATCTGCTGCCTAAAGCCACAGGACAAATTAGCTAACCTTTCCACCAAACAGACTAATTAAGTTCCTGCTGTCCATGCTTATTCAAATTATTTGGCACTCATGGAAAAGTACCGGATGTAGAGATGTGGAGAAACAATTGACATAGGCAGATGGCATAGGCTAATATGATATTTGACATAGTGCGTTCTATTGCAGGCCACTTGATGGTTAAAAGGGACATCCAAAATTGAAGTTTGTCTAACGTTTTAAGACATAAAGTTGTCTAATGTCAAGATGAATCCCCATCCCATGCCATAGATTGTGTGATCCAGCTACGTTCCTCAGCCTTATGCCTCAACCCTAACTGAATGAACAACACAAGCATTGTATAGAATTCAAATGTAACATGATATGGTGCTAATGTTTTTGGTTCATTTAGAGTTGTGGAATACAGGTGAATCTACAAAATAGATGGCCTGAGACATGGATTTATCTCAACATGAGACCACAGTAGCTAGGTTTCCATCCAATTGGCGACAGATTTTATTGCGGATATTATATAAAATCTGCATAAAACAATATGCACCTTTTCTCAACAGAGATGTGTCTGTCTGTCTGTCTGTCTGTCTGTCTGTCTGTCTGTCTGTCTGTCTGTCTGTCTGTCTGTCTACCTGTCTGTCTGTCTGTCTGTCTGTCTGTCTGTCTGTCTGTCTGTCTGTCTGTCTGTCTGTCTGTCTGTGTTTCCATCAAACATACTTATTGCAGATAAATTGTTTCTCCACATTGTTTCTCCACATACGTGATGACGTAGTGCACCTAAAAATTACTTTTGCGGTTAAATTCCCATGTATCGAATAAAAAATACAGTGCCTTCAGAAAGTATTCACACCCCTTGACTTTTTCCACAATTTGTTGATCTACAGACAATACCACATAATGTCAAAGTGGACTTATGAATTAACAATGAAAAGCTAAATGTAGCTAAATGTGTTACGTCAATAACTATTCAACCTCTTTGTTATGGCACGCCTAAATAAGTTCAGGAGTAAAAATGTCATTAAAAAGTGTCATAATAAGTTGCATGGACTCACTCTGTGTGCAATAATAGTGATTAACATGATTTTTGAATGATTACCTCATCTCTGTAACCTCCACAATTATCTGTAAGGTCCCTTAGGCACCTACCCTTTGAGCATGGTGAAGTTATTCATTACACTTTGAATGGTGCATCAGTATACCCAGTCACTACAAAGGTACAGGTGTCCTTCCCAACTCTGTTTGCCTAAAAGGAAGGAAACCACTGAGGGATTTAATCATGAAAACGGTTAGAGAGTTTAATGGCTGTGCTAGGAGAAAACAGAGAATGGATCAACACAATTGTAGTTACTCCACAATACTAACCTAAATGACAGAGTGAAAAGAAGCAAGCCTGTGCAGGATAAAAATATTCAAAATAATGTTTGCATTAAGTCAAAGGTAAGGTAAAACTGCAAAATACAAAGCATTATGTTTGTGGCAAAATCGAACACATCACTGAGTACCACTCTTCATATTTTCAAGCATGGCGGTGGCTGCATCATTTATGGGTATGCTTGCCATCGGCAAGGACTAGGGAGTTTTTAGGATAACAATAATTGGAATAGAGCCAAGCACAGGCAAAATCCTAGAGGAAAACCTGGTTCAGTATTTTTTCCAACAGACACTGGGAGACAAATTCACTTTTCAGTAGGACAATAACCTAAATCACAAGGCCAAATATACTCTGAAGTTGCTTACCAAGATGCCATTGAATGTTCCTGAGTGGCCTGGTTGCAGTTTTGACTTAAATTGGCTTGAAAATCATTGGCAAAATTTGAAAATGGCTGTTTAGCAATGATCCACAACCAATTTGACAGAGCTTGAAGAATTAAAAAATAACAATGGGCAAATAGTATTTAATCCAGGTGTGCAAAGCTCTTAGATACTTACCCAGAAAGACTCACAGCTGTAACTGTGATTCTAACATGTATTGGCTCAGGAGTGTGAAAAACTTAGGTACATTTATATTTTTGTATTTAATTTCCCCCCAAAATTCTTACATTTCTCAAAACATCATCATCATTATGTGGTATTGTGTGTAGATAATTGAGATTTCGTTTGTTTTAATTCAGCCTCAAACACAACAACATTTTGAATAATATGTCAAATGGTATGAACAATTTCTGAAGGCACTGTCAATGGGTTTCCATCGCATTTTCAACACTGCTGATGATTTTGTCACAAAAACCTGCGTTGTATAGCGAATGTAATCAAATAATCAATCAATCAAATGTGTATACAGTTGAAGTCGGAAGTTTACATACACTTTAGCCAAATACATTTAAACACGCTTTTTCAGTTCTGCCCACAAATTTTCGATAGGATTGAGGTCAGGATTTTGAGATGGCTACTCCAACACCTTGACTTTGTTGTCCTTAAGCCATTTTGCCACAACTTTGGAAGTATGGTGGGCGTTGTAGATTTCGAAGACCCATTTGCGACCAAGCTTCAACTTCCTGACTGATGTCTTGAGTTGTTGCTTCAATATAGCCAAATAATTTTCCTGCCTCATGATGCCATCTAGTTTGTGAAGTGCACCAGTCCCTCCTGCAGCAAAGCACCCCCACATGATGCTGCCACCCCCGTGCTTCACGGTTGGGATGGTGTTCTTCGGCTTGCAAGCCTACCCCCTTTTTCCTCCAAACATAACGATGGTCATTTTGGCCAAACAGTTCTATTTTTGTTTCATCGGACCAGAGGACATTTCTCCAAAAAGTATGATCTTTGTCCCCATGTGCAGTTGCAAACCGTAGTCTGGCTATTTTATGGCGATTTTGGATCAGTGGCTTCTTCCTTGCTGAGCGGCCTTTCAGGTTATGTCGATATATGACTCGTTTTACTGTGGATATAGATACTTTTGTACCTGTTTCCTCTAACATCTTCACAAGATCCTTTGCTGTTGTTCTGGGATTTATTTGCACTTTTCACACAAAAGTACGTTAATCTCTATGACGGCTGCATGGTCCCATGGTGTTTATACTTGCGTGCTATTGTCCAAGCTGTTTAAAGGCACAGTTAACTTAGTGTATGTAAACTTCTGACCCACTGGAATTGTGATACAGTGAATTATAAGTGAAATAATCTGTCTGTAAACAATTGTTGGAAAAATTCCTTGTATCATGCACAAAGTAGATGTCCTAACCGACTTGCCAAAACACAGTGATTGTGGAGGGTGCAACTGATCAACACCTCAGGAGTAAATGTCAGTTGGCTTTTCATAGCCAAGCATTCAGAGTTAGAGACAGCAGGTGCGGTCAAGAGAGAGAGTCGAAAACAGCAGGTCCAGGACAAGGTAGCACGTCCAGTGAACAGGTCAGGGTTCATAGCCGCAGGCAGAACAGTTGAAACTGGAGCAGCAGCATGACCAGGTGGACTGGGGTCAGCAAGAAGTCATCAGGCCAGGTAGTCCTGAGGCATGGTCCCAGGGCTCAGGTCATCCGGGAGGAGAGGGAGAGAGAATTAGAGGGAGCATACTTAAATTCACATAGGACACCAGATAAGACAGGAGAATTACACCAGATATAACAGACTGACTGAAGGAAAATGAAAAGAGGATCAGCGATGGCTAGAAGGTCGGTGACTTCAACCGCCGAACGCCGCCCGAACAAGGAGAGGGACCAACTTTGGCAGAAGTCACCGACCTTCTAGCCATCGCTGATCCTCTTTTCATTTTCCTTTGGTTTTGGCTTGTCTTCCATCACACCTGGTTCCAATCCCATCAATTACATGTTGTGTATTTAACCCTCTGTTCCCCTTCCTGTCCTGGTGGGTGATTGTTTATTGTAAGTGCTTGTGCACGTCTGTCCTGGTGTGTGTTGGGTTATGTACCCATTTATTTTATTATTCTGTTTTCCAGTGGGTTTTGTAAATAAACTGCGCCATTGGAAACACAGTTATTTCTCTCCTGCGTCTGACTTCTCTGCCGTCATTTCGCACCCATAACACCCCGACACATAAACTATTGCAGCATAAATACTGGAGGCTGAGACAGGAGGAATCGGGAGACACTGTGGCCCTGTCAGATGATGCCCCTGGACAGGGCCAACCAGGCAGGAAATAACCCCACCCACTTTCCCAAAGCACAGCCCCCACACCACTAGAGGGATATCTTCAACCACCAACTTACTACCCTGAGAAATGGCTGAGTATAGCCCACAAAGATCTCCCCCACGGCACAAACCTGAGGGGGAAGCCAACCCGGACAGGAAGATCACGTCAGTGACTCAACCCACTCAAGTGACGCACCCCTCCTAGGGACTGCAAGGAAGAGCACCAGTAAGCCAGTGACTTAGGCCCCGTAATAGGGTTAGAGGCAGAGAATCTCAGTGAGAGAGGGGAACCGGCCAGGCAGAGACAGCAAGGACAGCAAGGGCGGTTTGCAGCCAAGCTTCGATCATCATGTCAACAGAATAAGACAGAGCATCAAGCTCATCTCCTTCCACTTTCAGCACTCTGTGAAGTTCATCATAACTTATTTCATCTGTAGCCTAACAAACTGCATGGTTTCCAGACAAGTCATAGTGGGAGGACCACACACCACGTGATTCCAAATGTACTTTGATAGGATGGTAATTATAGAAATATTTGCACATGAAGGCGTTTCCTCTGCCGTTTCTTGCATAATTGTTTTTACAGACACAACATGTTTTAAACAATTATAAAATTGTACCGGAATTTCCTGTTTCCATCAGCCCGTTCTTGACTTTTTTCATGTCTCAGGTAATTCATCCGCATGAAATGGTTGGGTGGAAACCTGGTTATTGAGGTCTGAAAACATCTGACAAACTTTGATTTTGGAGTGTAATGTCTCTTTAAGTAATGTCTCTTTTAATGGCAAGTGCATGTTAATTTGGAGAGCATTTACATGGTGTTGGAAAGGGTCAGTTGGATGTACCAGACGTTTGGAAAATGCATGCTTGTTGTTATGACTGCAATATAACCACACAGACATACTCCTTTGAATATGTGTATTTTGTGTCACCCTAAATATAAAGGTGCCAACCGTTTCCAACAGTATTGATTCCAAAGTTAAATCTATTTCAAGGATTTCATTTTATGGATAAAGTGTTTAATCATTCAATAAAATACTTAATTAGAAATCAAATGCCTGCTAGCCCCTAGAACGAGCTAATCAGTTTCAATAATTGACACATTTCACGTCTCAGAGATGTAGGTGTTTTGTCTGAATGGGCACAAAATCTAAATGCATTATCCCTTCAGGAGACGATATGGATTTGTGCCCTCTAACCCAATACCCTTTTAAGACCCAACTAGGTTGTGTGAATGGGACAATGAGGATCGTTTAGTTATTTTTTACATGGCGCACAATATATGAAAATATATGTATTCAATCAAATGTATGCATATGAAGACCATTAAAGGGAAATAAAAGATTTAAAAGGAAAAAGGCATTGCCATTGAGTTGCCAGGTTGATTGACTTCCCCCACACAGCTTTAGTATGTCAAGATGAGAGTTAAAAGGAGCTTAGAATCCATGATGTTTATTGGTTCTCTTAGATCTGCTGTATGTGGGCATCAGAGAGACTGATCTGCTCTCTGTGGGCATCAACGAGACTGAGCTGCTGTATGATGGCATCAGATAGACTGATCTGCTGTATGTGGGCATCAGATAGACTGATCTGCTGTATGTGGGCATCAGATAGACTGATCTGCTGTATGTGGGCATCAAAGAGACTGATCTGCTGTATGTGGGCATTAAAGAGACTGATCTGCTGTCTGTGGGTATCAGAGTGACTGATCTGCTGTATGTGAGCATCAGAGAGACTGATCTGCTGTCTGTGGACTTCAGAGAGACTGATCTGCTGTCTGTGGACATCAGAGAGACTGATCTGCTGTCTGTGGACATCAGAGAGACTGATCTGCTGTCTGTGGGCATCAGAGAGACTAATCTGCTGTCTGTGGACATCAGAGAGACTGATATGCTGTATGTGGGCATCAGAGAGACTGATCTGCTGTATGTGGGCATCAAAGAGACTGATCTGCTGTCTGTGGGCATCAACGAGACTGATCTGCTGTCTGTGGGCATCAACGAGACTGATCTGCTGTCTGTGGGCACCAACGAGACTGATCTGCTGTCTGTGGGCATCAACGAGACTGATCTGCTGTTTGTGGACATCAAAGAGACTGATCTGCTGTCTGTGGGCATCAACGAGACCGATCTGCTGTTTTTGGGATTCAACAAGACTGATCTGCTATCTGTGGACATCAGAGAGACTGATCGTCAGCTGTGAGCATCAACGAGACTGATCTGCTGTCTGTGGGCATCAACGAGACTGATCTGCTGTCTGTGGGCACCAACGAGACTGATCTGCTGTCTGTGGGCACCAACGAGACTGATCTGCTGTCTGTGGGCATCAACGAGACCGAGCTGCTGTCTTTGGGATTCAACGAGACTGATCTGCTGTCTGTGGACATCAGAGAGACTGATCTGCTGTCTGTGGGCATCAACGAGACTGATCTGCTGTCTGTGGGCAACAACGAGACTGATCTGCTGTCTGTGGGCATCAACGAGACTGATCTGCTGTCTGTGGGCATCAGAGGGACTGATCGTGGACTGTGAGCATCAAAGAGACTGATCTGCTGTCTGTGGGTATCAATGAGACTGACCTGCTGTCTGTGGGAATCAACGAGACTGATCTGCTGTCTGTGGGCATCAACAAGACTGATCTGCTGTCTGTGGGCATCAACGAGACTGATCTGCTGTCTGTGGGCATCAGAGAGACTGATCGTGGACTGTGAGCATCAAAGAGACTGATCTGCTGTCTGTGGGCATCAAAGAGACTGATCTGCTGTCTGTGGGCATCAAAGAGACTGATTGTGGGCTTTGAGCATCAAATAGATTGATCATGTGCTGTGAACATCAAAGAGACTGTATTGCTGTCTGTGGGCATCAAAGAGACTGTCAGCTGTGGGCATCAAAGATTCTAATCATGGGCTGTGTGTATCAAAGATACTAATCGTGGGCTGTGGACATCAAAGAGACTAATTATGGGCTGTGAGCATCAAAGATACTAATTGTGGGCTGTGAGCATGTCACTGCAACTCGCAAAACTGACTGGGTTGAGTGTTTTTACAACCCATGGGACACACTAGACTAGACAGAATCACATCTCAAATTGCAGGTTACAACAAGTACAGGTTGTTGTTGTTGCTTCCAGGATGTGAACCACAAGAGAGAGGAAACATAGTGTATATACGCTTAGGAAAACATAGGTAATGGGCTGAACACTGGGTATGAATACCCTCTTCAATGCAATAGTTACTTTTATAATGCTTCGTTAACACATTTATAATGCCTTGTGAGCTATGCAAAATGCATTATAATGCATGACATAGGTGCTAGTAATAGCCTATAAACAACTATGATTGCATTTATAGTGCCTTATGACCAAGCCGTTTATGAAGCAAAGTCTTACAACATTGTTGTGAGGTCACAACCCACACAAACACAAACTTCACATGGGGTCACATGCGAGCCCCTTAAACTCACCCGCCAGTGGCTGAGGCGCTTTTACATATCTCAAACGATATGCTTCAAAGTGTGTGCCATCAAACTGAAGGCCTGCTCATGTGAAAGGGAAATGAATGGACAAATTTGTTTTGCATGGCCCATTGGTCAAATCGCCACCCACCGGGGCACTGGGCCGTGCAAATCAAACTTGCCCAATCCCTCCATAGTAAATCACAGGAACACGCAACACTACAAATACAGTGTGACACTGATTATGTCGGGTGAGCTTTTCCCCTTAGTAGGTCCACTCCTAAATTCTGAAAAACAACAAAACAGCAGCCCTGCTACTGGGGAAATGTAACCACTCTAAAATTTGTAGATGGGTCTTGGATGCAAGGACTGAGAAATGGGCTCAAATTATCACAGTGGGCCTTTAAAGGGCCAATCAACAGTTGAAACACTGACAACCCTGTGGGTTAACTGCCTTGCTCAGGGGCAGAACGACAGCCTGGGGATTTGATTCAGCAACCTTTCGGTTACTGTCCCAACACTCCTTCCCACCAGGCTACCTGCCACCCCTAGGCTATACAGTGTTTGTTTACATTTATTTGTTTACAAATATTTGTTTTTAAAAAACAGTATATTTTGGGCTCTGATGGGGTACGATATTTGAACTAAGCTCATGGGGCATTTATATTCTTCAAGAATCAATGGGTACATATCAATAAGTCCAAAAATGGATGTAGCAACTGAAGATTTCCCCTTTAAGGAGGCACCAAGGCTTGAGAGGATGGCTAGAATGGAGGATAGTGTGCTTTGTTTTTTAAACGAGTGTAGGCTCATCTATGTGGCTATAAGGTTTCACAGCCTTTATCCTGTTCTATTTCTTTTGCGTCTGCTGCTTTGAGATAGCGGAGCTCCTTTTGATTTCTTGACTGAAAATCTGAGCTAGCTTTGTAACATCGATCTTGCAGAAATATAGATAAGAACAGAGCAATAAGATGGTATCTTATAAATAAATAATGCTATTTGGGGCTGGCTATTTCCTCCTTTCCCACAAATGGGTTCCTGCTGACCTCATCAGTGCATAGTTTCTACTGTACAGTTTCTACTGTATCTACTGTACATATCAGATACTGGCGTATCATAATAGAAACCTGCGACACAACAACACATCACTTTTCCATTTGAATGGCATTCTGATATGTTGTGGCCGAAATAAACCATTTTTCCAATAATATATAATAGAATATGTCATTTAGCAGATGTTTTTACCTAAAGCGACTTACGGTCATACATATTTTATGTATGGGTGGTCCCTGGAATTGAACCCACTATCCTGGCTTTAAAAGTGCCGTGCTCTACCAACTGATCTATAGAGAATCACCAATAAAACCAAAAATATTTTGTTGTACAACATTGGTAAGCTCAGGACATCGTTTTTAGAGCTGACAAGTTGACACTTCAGTGGGCCTTTAAACATGACTTAACATGGACTGAAATGAGATGCAAGCAAATTTGACTTGATTTGATGTAACTAATGCTAGCTCAGCTTACCATGTTCCCTTACCGCTTCCAAAGAACACTGTACAGTACATTTGGGAGGTATTGTATGCGTAATGAAATCTTTCAGTCTTGTTTTCCTATTCCTAAGTCATTGAAGTAACAGGGGAGTGTTTGTGTTCAGAGTCCAATCCCCAAAATTACAAAGTTACACTTTCTTAATTATACCAATGCACATGATGAGTCTGACTCTAATGTACGGTAAAAGTTTTTCTACAGTAATACACTCCCGAGAGTGATGTCCCTGGGCCCCCTGGCTCTCCCTGCCCCACTTCCTCTACTTCCTGTCGCCTGCCCAAATTGTATTAATAAAAGGCCCCGGTCAACCCCTATCACCCCCAGTCAGGAGTCAAGCCTGGTTACCAACTGGACCGATGATCCGTGCAGCCACAGCCCAGGACATGTCCGGGATCATGCCTGTGTCTGGCTGACTGTGGGGGGAAATGGCATTGGACCCCCCCATCCGCATTGCCTGGAGCCTAGGGCCTGGGGCCTGAAGAATGGAGCTTGGTGTTTGAAGTGTTCACATTGCTTCTCACAGAAGCTTTGTCAACTTGCTTGTTGATCATTGCTAGACACCCATTTTTAAGTCTTGCCATAGATTTTCATGACAATTTAAGTCAAAATTGTAACAAGGCCACTCAGAAACATTCAATGGCATCTTGGTATGCAACTCCAGTTTATATTTGGCCTTAATTTTGGGGTTATTGTCCTGCCGAAAGGTGAATTTGTCTTTGTTTTGCAAAGCAGGCTGAACTAGGTTTTCCTCTAGGATTTTGCCTGTGCATAGCTCTATTCTGTTTATTTTGATCCCCGACCAAAAAACCTTAATCCTTGCCGATGACAAGCATACCCATAACATGATGCAGCCACCACTATGCTTGGAAACATGAAGAGTGGTACTCAATGATGTGTTGTGTTGGATTCGCCCCAAACATAATGCTTTGTATTCAGGACAAAAAGTTTATTTCTTTGCCAAATTTGTTGCAGTATTACTTTAGTGCCTTATTGCAAACAGGATGCATGTTTTGTTCTGTACAGGCTTCCTTCTTTTCACTCTGTCATTTAGGTTGGTATTGTGGAGTAACTACAATCTTGTTGATCCATCCTCAGTTTTTTCCTATTACGTCCATTAAACTCTGTAACTGTTTTAGAATCACCATTGGCCTCATGGTGAAATCCCTGAGTGGTTTCCTTCCTCTCTGGCAACTGAGTTAGGAAGGACGCCTGTATCTTCGTAGTGATTGGGTGTATTGATACACAATCCAAAGTGGCTGTTCACTGGACATCCTACCTTGTCCCAGGCCTGCTGTTTTGGACTCTCTCTCTACCACACCTGCTATCTCTAACTCTGAATGATCGGCTATGAAAAGCCAACTGACATTTACTCCTGAGGTGCTGATCTGCTGCACCTTCTACAACCACTGTGATTATTAATATATGACCCTGCTGGTCATCTATGAACGTTTGAACATCTTGGCCATGTTCTGTTATAATCTCCACCTGGCACAGCCAGAAGAGGACTGGCCACCACTCAGAGCCTGGTTCCTCTCTAGGTTTCTTCCTAGGTTCCTGCCTTTCTAGGGAGTTTTTCCTAGACACCATGCTTCCACACCTGCATTGCTTGCTGTTTGGGGCTTTAGGCTGGGTTTCTGTACAGCACTTTGTGACATCGGCTGATGTAAAAAGGCCTTTATAAATACATTTGATTGATTGATTAATAACTTCACCATGCTCAAAGGGATATTTGGTGTCCTGATATGGGTGCCATTCTTTGCAAGGCATTGGAAAACCTCTGGTCTTTGTGGTTGAATCAGTGCTTGAAATTCACCACTCGACTGAGGGGCCGTACAATTATCTGTATGTGTGGGGTACAGAGACGGTGTAATCGTAAACAAATTATGTTAACCACTATTTTTGCACACAGAGTGAGTCCATGCGACTTGTTATACTGTATACTGTATAATGTATTATTAAAATCAAAACTCTAAAAACAAAATTCCATTTGACATTGTGGGGTATTGTGTGTAGATCAATGACACAAACTCTAAATTTAATCATTTTTAAATTCAGGCTGTATCACAACAAAATGTGGAAAAAGTCAAGGGGTGTGAATGCTTTCATAAGGCACTGTAAGTTCATGAAACCCAATATTGCAAGCTCTGATATTGCTAAAATGTTGATTACAGGTAGTCAGTTGTCTGCCCTAAATACACAAACAAACAGCATTAATTAGTCTTGGAAATATAGACCTATAAACACAGAGATACAATAGGCAGAAATATCAACTATTAATATTTAAGATGCATGTAAGCATTACATTTTGGTAGCTGAATAATAGACAACTTTAACTCAAATCAAATCAAATTGTATTCATCACATACAGCCCCTACTCTGCAATTTAGTAAGGGGGCCATGACAGATTATCTTTGTGACGACCCTAGATTTAGCCTCAAATCCAAAATGGTGTCCAAAATCTAAATGGCTTCCATAATACCATTTGATGGTAATCACGTGTAAATATGAATTTTGTAGATGACAGGCTTTTTTTTCCAGAATTGTGTACAACACTCATGTCCATAAAGAATGTTTTGGTATAAATCTATTTTATTCTGAATCCAATATGGCCAACATAATTACACTCAAATGCCTTCACCTGCATATAAATTGCCCAGGTGTTATTCTGTCTTTAAAATGGTTTCATAAGACTCTTTCATGACACAAGCACATAGTTGGGTAACTAGTATGACCAGGTTGTACAGCTAACAGTAGGGGTTGTAGTTCTGGAGCCTGTCCAGGTTGTACAGCTAACAGTAGGGGTTGTAGTTCTGGAGCCTGTCCAGGTTGTACAGCTAACAGTAGGGGTTGTAGTTCTGGAGCCTGTCCAGGTTGTACAGCTAACAGTAGGGGTTGTAGTTCTGGAGCCTGTCCAGGTTGTACAGCGAACAGTGGTGGTTGTAGTTCTGGAGCCTGACCAGGTTGTACAGCGAACAGTGGTGGTTGTAGTTCTGGAGCCTGACCAGGTTGTACAGCTAACAGTAGGGGTTGTAGTTCTGGAGCCTGACCAGGTTGTACAACTAACAGTAGGGGTTGTAGTTCTGGAGCCTGACCAGGTTGTACAGCTATCAGTAGGGGTTGTAGTTCTGGAGCCTGACCAGGTTTTAGTGCTAACAGTAGGGGTTGTAGTTCTGGAGCCTGACCAGGTTTTAGTGCTAACAGTAGGGGTTGTAGTTCTGGAGCCTGACCAGGTTGTACAGCTAACAGTAGGGGTTGTAGTTCTGGAGCCTGACCAGGTTGCACAGCTAACTGGTAATTCTGGGCAAGCTGCAGAGCAGGATCATTCCTGTATGTTTGACAGGGTATTCAGGGCTGTGTGGTGATCAATTTCAATTTCTACAACAGTTGGGTGCAGGCACTCAACAGATGCAGCTTGCATGCCAGCAAGACCCATTGACTACCCAGAATGTTACCTCAGCCTGAATGATGCTGAGGATACTCCAGTAGTGGAATGGCTTGTGTTCTGGTTGTGAAGGAGTCTGTGAAATGTCTGTCACAAACAGAACTCCGCTTAGATCTAGTCACGCCCTGACCTTAGAGAGCCTTTTTATGTCTCTATTTTGGTTTTGTCAGGGTGTAATTTGGGTGGGCATTCTATGTTCTGTTTTCTATTTTTTTGTATTTCTATGTTTTGGCTGGGTATGATTCTCAATCAGGGACAGCTGTCTATCGTTGTCTCTGATTGGGAATCATACTTAGGCAGCCTTTTCCCCTTTTGTCATTGTGGGAAGTTGTCTTTATTATGGGCGCTCTAGCCCTTGTCGGCTTCACGGCCGTTTCTTGTTTTGTTGGAGACATAATAATAAAGATATGAACGCTCACCACGCTGCGCTGTGGTCTTCCTTTAACGACGGCCGTGACAGATCTTTCCAACACCTAATTGACCTGTGGTTGGAATTATATACAGTTGAAGTCGGAAGTTTACAAACACTTAGGTTGGAGTCATTAAAACTTATTTTTCAACCGCTCCACAAATTTCTTGTTAACAAACTATAGTTTTGGCAAGTTGGTTAGGACATCTACTTTGTGCATTACACAAGGAATTTTTCCAACAATTGTTTACAGACAGATTATTTCACTTATAATTTACTGTATCACAGACTGTCTGGAAGAAGCTATGTGCCAGCTCAACCGGAACAGGATAAGGGTGCACCGGAACATCCCAATGTGCATCACAAATGCAGTGAGCCAGTGGAAAGTCATTTTGGATTCAGGCAGACGTTTTAGGCTAGCAATTAATCAAAGCTCACTTCTAAATAATGAGGTGATTATGAGCCCAATCCTGGAGGCACAAGTTATACTACAGTGGGGGCAAGATGTAGAGTTCGGGAGAGGGTGTCTGAGTCCAGGGTTGGATGCTCTTTCCTTTCGTCAGAGCCTCGCAGTTGCCTCATTGATCCTCAGAGGCTCATGACTTAGAATACTTGGTTTTGCCATGCCAAGCAGTCTGTTGCCTTATCTATATCCAGACAATGGGCTTTTAGTGTCATCATGGCTGGCCTACTGGATTACCAACATTGTTGAATTACACAAAAAAATACTCTTGAGTACAGGTACACAAATCTGAAAGATGTTTCTAATTTAAAACACATTATTAAACCACCATTTAATGGTATTGTGGCAGCCATATCCGTCTCAGCCCACTTGTTTTCCTTAGAGACGATTAGATTATCACAACATCAAAAAACCTGTGTAACTGTATGCATTTTTGTCAGACAGGACCACACAGCACTGAATGAGAACACATTTGGCATGGAAAGGTATCTGTTAAACAGTTACCAAAAAGTAAATCTTACATTCATCATGCATATTCATAGTTGTTATTTCAACCTATTTTATCTGTGTGTTTACAGGTCTATATTTCCAAGATGCATTAAAAGTTCTTTGGGATCGGTTTCCCTTCCACGGGACAGTTGCGCTAACGTAGGCTAATGCGATTAGCATGAGGTTGTAAGTAACAAGAACATTTCCCAGGACATAGACATATCTGATATTGGCAGAAAGCTTTAATTCTTGTTAATCCAACTGAACTGTCCAATTTACAGTAGCTATTACAGTGAAATAATACCATGCTATTGTTTGAGGAGAGTGCACAATTTTGAGCATAAACAGTTTTTAATAAAAGAATTAGGCATATTTGGGCAGTCTTTATACAACAGTTTGAACAGAAATGCCATGGTTCATTGGATCAGTCTAAAATGTTGTACATACACTGCTGCCATCTAGTGGCCAACATGCACATTGCACCTGGGCTGGAATAATACATTATGGCCTTTCTCTTTCATTTCAAAGATGATGGTACAAAAAAAACATTATCTTGTACCAGATCTATTGTGTTATTCTCCTACATTCCTTTCACATTTCCAGTATTTCCTTTCAAATGGTACCAAGAATATGCATATCCTTGCTTCAGGGCCTGAGCTACAGGCAGTTAGATTTGAGTATTTCAGGTGAAAATTGAATAAAAGGGGAAAATCCTAAGAGGTTTTAAGATATAATGTTGTTTGTGTATGTAGGGAAGACAACTGACTGCTTGTATTCAACATTTTTGCAACATCAGAGCTTGCCATATTGGGTTAACTGAGTTTAGATGGCCCATCCCCCCTTCCACCTAGGCATTATTCTGGACTTTTTGAGTTTGTGTCACAATATTTATCAATTTACAAACTTTCATGTAAAATATTTTTTCACAACCATCCATTTAATAAATGGGAGACATTAGAGATGTGAAAATATATATCTCAAAATCGAATCCCCTTTTTGAGGATTGGCCACTAGCCTATAAGGACTTCCTATCATCACCAATGAGAGGTGAGCATATCAGATTGATGTTTCCTTTGTTGATGGACTCTGCTGCATTTCAATTGAACTGAAATTAATCATTTTGGGGGGGATTTTGGATTTAAATTACTGCTTAGCTTTTTTCTGTGTTTGTGCATATTTAGATGCTCACTGTCTACATACAGTACTGCTTGCTATACTGCGGAAATGTCAAGGGGTGAAATTATGTCCTGCATGGTACCCAATCCTGCTTTAATTTAGCACATCTTTTCACGAAACAATGGGTCCTTTTGTTGTTCTACTTTTGGAGTGCTTGAAGGATCCCCACAAGAGCTTGGCCTAAGTTACACTTTATCTTGGCCAAAATACAGCCCGTAAATGTCTTGTCCTGGTTTGCACGACAGCACTCTCACTAATGTGAAAGTATTTACTGCGATGTGGACATTTTCGTGGTTTAAATTTATCACAATCGTCAGGGCTACGTGGAAAAACAATTTTTAAGAGGCACCTTTTTGGAATTAAATGTCATTGATTCATTGATCGTATCGACCGTTTCAGAGCCTGTGGTCTTTGGACCACAATGGAAAGGGCTCAGTCTCGGTTCAATACACTGAGCTGAATATTGAAGATAAAGCTATTTTTAACATGCCCCACATGTGCAATAAAACACTGACTGCACCAGGAACTGCCACAATGTTACAAAGACCATAGAGAATCAGTGTTTAAGATATGTTCTAATATTCTCTTCCATTTTTATGAATTCAGGTTTATTCCTGTTGCATTCCCAACATGCTGTGCGTGCGTCATTCATGATTGTTCATGAAATGCCTTGAGACACTAGCTAGATTCTAGGCGATGACACAGCAGGGGGAAAAAGTGTTTGTAAGCTATTATTCACTCCCAAAACTTATCGGTGCACACATCGAAATCGCCAACGTCACAGGACGAGATAAATACAGTGACATGGTGAAACAAAGGGGCAGGGGAGTGCACATCCTTATCGTAGCGGGAACAACATTAAATCAAAATGAGGACCAACAGGAAATAATAAAAGCTGATAAAGATAGCCTTCAGTTTCTATCTGAGCCCTCAGTCAGCACTCCCTTGCAGACCTGGGTTCAAATTGCATTTGAAATCATTACAAATACTTTAGCTTTGCTTATTTGAGCTTGTCTGTTGCAATACAACCAATAAAAATGTATCTAAAAAGTAAACCCTGCCCATCAGGCACCACAGACAGGCTAAAGCAAACACTTAAAGTCTATTTGAATGATTTCAAATGGCTCCCTTGGCAGTTGATTGAGCATCACACTCGTCATCTATTGGTCCCCGGCTCCCATTGACGTATCACAGACCAGATTCTAGGATATGACACTGTGGATCCTATTTGATTGAACATTGTAATTATTCAATTTTTCTCCAGCTCCCACTGACAAAGCCTATCAGAGAGCGAGAGATCATAGGTTGTTATGACACAGTTTTTACTGGAATTTTGCAACCCTAGCCTGCCATGCTTATCTCTAACTGAACCTTCATAAGCATGACTGATGATCTTATTAACTTAGGAGCGGACTCTTAAATTGTTGGCTGATGCTTGTAGATGTACCTTTATTTGGCTTATAGACAACCTGCCAAGTACACATCTTCAACTTCCATGAATTACAAATGTAACAGAGTGGTCCAACCATTCACATATGACAATCCATGACCATCACTGTAAGTATAAAATAAAATAAAGTATGCATATCAAACAATGGCTAGTCATGTCTCTCACCCAGTGTACTGTATAGAGTTGCAAAGTGAGGCTCTTCTACGAAATGTCTTGTGGATGAAATAATAGTTGACTGACATTTAGGCAGGTGTGAAATAGCCTTGAGCAAAAGCCAAGCCGAGCAGCAGGCATAAGAGATAAGAAATTACAGATTGCTTGTCAACAGGGACATGCCAGTACTGTTAGTCTAGCTTTTTGTGTCTGTAGCTCTGCATGTTATGGAAGCTCATTCCTGCCAACAAAAAAAGGACAATGTCAAATCAACTCAATATTGTATTAGTCATAATAGCTGAATACAACAGTGAAATGCTTTACTTACGAGCCCCTAACCAACAATGCAGTTAAAAAAAATATGGAAAATAATAAGAAATAAAAGTAACCAGTAATTAAAGAGCAGCAGTAAAATAACAATAGCGAGACTATACTGTATACAGGGGGGTATCGGCATAGAGTCAATGTGTGGGAACACCGGTTATTTGAGGTAATATGTACATTTAGGTAGAGTTGTTATAGTGACTACGCATAGATGGTAACAACAGAGAGTGGCAGCGGTGTAGAACAGTGGGAGGGGGAGGAATGGAAATAGTCTGGGTAGCCATTTGATTGAATGTTCAGGAGTCTTATGGCTTGGGGGTAGAAACTGTTTAGAAGCCTCTTGGACCTAGACTTGGCACTCCGGTACCACTTACTGTGCTGTAGCAGAGAGAACCACCTATGACTAGGGTGGCTGGAGTCTTAGACAATTTTTAGAGCCTTCCTCTGACACCGCCTGGTATAAAGGTCCTGGATGGCAGGAAGCTTGGCCCCAGTCATGTACTGGGCCGTTCGCACTACCCTCTGTAGTGCCTTGCGGTCGGAGGCCGAGCAGTTGCCATACCAGGCAGTGATGCAACCCGTCAGAATGCTCTCGATGGTGCAGCTGTAGAACCTTTTGAGGGTCTGAGGACCCATGCCAAATCTTTTCAGTCCCCTGAGGGGTAATAGGTTTTGTCATGCCCTCTTCACGAACATCTTGGTGTGCTTGGACATTTTAGTTTGTTGGTGATGTGGACACCAAGGAACTTGAAGCTATCAACCTGCTCCACTGCAGCCCCGTTGATGAGAATGGGGGAGTGCCCAGTCCTCTTTTTCCTGTAGTCCACAATCAACTCCTTTGTCTTGATCACGTTGAGGGAGAGGTTGTTGTCCTTGCACCACATGGCCAGGTCTCTGACCTCCTCCCTATAGGTTGTCTTGTCGTTGTCACTGATCAGGCCTACCACTGTTGTGTCATCAGCAAACTTAATGATGGTGTTGGAGTCGTGCCTGGCTGTGCAGTCATGAGTGAACAGGGAGTGCAGGAGGGGACTGAGCACGCACCCCTGAGGGGCCCCTGTGTTGAGGATCAGCGTTGCGGATGTGTTGTTACCTACCCTTTCCACGTGGGGGCAGCTCGTCAGAAAGTCTAGGATCCAGTTGCAGAGGAAGATATTTAATCCCAGGGTACTTAGCTTATTGATGAGCTTTGAGGGCACTATAGTGTTGAACGCTGAGCTGTCAATGAATAGCATTCTCACATAGATGTTCCTTTTGTCCAGGTGGGAAAGGGCAGTGTGGAGTGCAATAGAGATTGCATTGTCTCTGGATCTGTTGGGGGCATTATGCAAATTAGAGTGGGTCTAGGGTTTCTGGGATAATGGTGTTGATGTGAGCCATGACCAGCCTTTCAAAGCACTTCATGGCTACAGATGTGAGTGCTATAGGTCAGTAGTCATTTAGGCAGGTTACCTTAGTGTTCATGGGCTCAGGCACTATGTTGGTCTGCTTAAAACATGTTGGTATTACAGACTCGGACTGGGAGAGTTTTAAAATTTCAGTGAAGACACTTGCCAGTTGGTAAGCGCATGCTCAGAGTACATGTCCTGGTATGTTGACCTGTTTAAAGGTCTTACTCACATCGGCTGTGGAGAGCGTGATCACACAGTGTTCCGGAACAGCTGGTGCTCTCATGCATGTTTCAGTGTTATTTGCCTCGAAGAAAGCATAGAAGTAGTTTAGCTCGTCTGGTAGGCTCATGTCACTGGGCCGCTCTCGGCTGTGCTTCCCTTTGTAGTCTGTAATAGTTTGCAAGCCCTGCCACATCCAACGAGCGTCAAAGCCGGTGTAGTACAATTCAATCTTAGTCCTGTGTTGCCGCTTTGCCTGTTTGATGGTTCGTCGGAGGGCATAGTGGGATTTCTTATAAGCGTCCGGGTTAGAGTCCCGCTCCTTGAAAGCGGCAGCTCTAGCCTTTAGCTCAGTGTGGATGTTGCCTGTAATCCATGGCTTCTGGTTGGGGTATGTACATACAGTCATCAGTGCACTTATTGCTGAGGCCAATGACTGATGTGATGTAGTCCTCAGTGCCATCGGAGGAATCCCGGAAATATATTCCAGTCTGTGCTAGCAAAACAGTCCTGTAGCTTAGCATCTGCTTCATCTGACCACTTTTTTATTGATCTTGTCACTGGTGCTTTCTGCTTTAGGGGGATAGAATTATAGTCAGACTTGCCAAATGGAGGGTGAGGGAGAGCTTTGTATGCGTCTCGGTGTGTGGAGTAAAGGTGGTCCAGAGTTTTTTCCCTCTGGTTGCACATTTAACATGCTAATAGAAATTTGGTCAAACAGATTTAAGTTTCCCTGCATTAAAGTCCCCGGCTACTAGGAGCGCCGCTTCTGGGTGAGCGTTTTCTTGTCTGCTTATGGCGGAAAACATCTCATTCAATGCTGTCATAGTGCCAGCCTCAGTCTGTGGTGGGATGTACAGCTTCGAAAAATACAGTTGAAAACTCTCTAGGTAGGTAGAGTGGTGGTAGATAGTGTGGTCTACAGCTTATCATGAGATACTCTACCTCAGGCGAGCAATAGCTCGAGACTTCCTTAGATATCATGCACCAGCTGATATTTACAAAAATGCATAGTCCGCCGCCCCTTGTCTTACCAGACGCCGCTGTTCTATCCCGCCGGTACAGCATATAACCAGCCAGCTGTATGTTGATAGTGTTGTCGTTCAGCCACGACTCCGTGAAGCATAAGATATTACAGTTTTGAATGTCCTGTTGGTAGTTTAATCTTCCGCGTAGGTCACCTATTTTATTCTCCAAAGATTGCATGTTTGCTAGCAGAATGGAAGGAAGTGGAGGTTTATTCGATCACCTACGAATTTTCAGAAGGCAGCCTGCCTTTTTCTCTGCCTCCTCTTCACGCAAATCACGGGGATCTGCGCCTGTTCCCGAGAAAGCAGTATATCATTCAAGTCGGGTTCATCAGACTTGTTAAAGGAAAAAAATGATTCTGCCAGTCCATGGTGAGTAATCGCAGTCCTGATGTCCAGAAGTTCTTTTCATTCATAAGAGATGGCAGCGGCAACATTTTGTACAAAATAAGTAAAAAAACAAGTTATCAACAACGCAAATAAAAAAAATAAAAAACACAATAATTTGGGGACACGCAAAACGTCAGCCTTCTTCTCCGGTGCCATTGTTACCTGTCAATACTATCTCGACATTTCGAGATATACGTAAGGCCAAACATTTCGAGACACTTTCTCAAAATTTGGAGATGGTAGATCATACAGGATGTGTTGTTTTCATTTGTAGCATTGTGTGGGGATTTACATCTGTCCACGTTGCTGAGATCCTCACAGCAAGGCCAAAGGCAAAACATGTGGCGAGCTGACATTTGCCTGAGCACTCTTGATTTGGTTTAATAAAATATTGACAGAAAGGAAGAGGTTGTTAAGACTGATTTGCCTCATGATTTGTCAACTTGTGCACAATGAATATGTGCTTCTGTCTTATCAAGTGAAACATACTGATAACAACCATAGCTAACAACCACAGCACAAATTTGGTATACAGTGCATTCTGAAAGTATTTAGACCCCTTGACTTCTTCCATATTTTGTTACGTTACAGCTTTATTCTAAAATTGATTAAAGAAATGTTTTTCCTCAATCTACACACAATACCCCACAGTGACAAAACAAAAACAGGTTTTTAGACATTTTTGCAAATGTATTAAAAATTAAAAACCAAAATACCTTATATACATAAGTATTCAGACCCTTTGCTATGAGACTCAAAATTGAGCTCAGGTGGATCCTGTTTCCATTGATCATCCTTGATTAGAGTCCACCTGTGGTATATTTTATTGATTGGAAATTATTTGGAAAGGCACACACCTGTCTATATAAGGTCCCACAGTTGACAGTGCATGTCAGAGCAAAAACCAAGCCATGAGGTCGAAGGAATTGTCCGTAGAGCTCTGAGACAGGATTGTGTCGAGGCACAGATCTGGGGAAGGGTACCAAAAAATGTCTGCAGCATTGAAGGTCCCCAAGTTTGGAACCACCAAGACTCTTCCAGAACCTTCCAGAAGGACAACCATCTCTACAGCACCACCAAGGCCTTTATGACTGAATGACCAGACAGAAGCCACTCCTCAGTTAAAATAACATGAGAGCCTGCTTGGAGTTTGCCAAAAGGCACCTAAAGGCTTCTCAGACCATGAGACACAAGATTCTCTGGTCTGATGAAACCAATATTGAACTCTTTGGCCTGAATGCCAAGCGTCACATCTGGAGGAATCCTGGCACCATCCCTACAGTGAAGCATGGGGGTGGCAACATCATGCTGTGGGGATGTTTTTCAGTGGCAGGGACTGGGAGACTAGTCAGGATCAAGGGAAAGATGAACGGTGCAAAGTACAGAGAGGTCCTTGATGAAAACCTGCTCCAGAGTATTCAGGACCTCAGACTGGGTCGAAGGTTCAACTTCCAACAGGACAACAACCCTAAGCACACAGCCAAGACAACACAGGAGTGGCTTCGGGACAAGTATCTGAATGTCCTTGAGTGGCCCAGCCAGAGCCCGGACTTAAACCCGATCAAACATCTCTGTGCAGTGACGCTCCCCATCCAACCTGACAGAGCTTGAGAGGATCTGCAGAGAAGAATGGGAGAAACTCCCCAAGTCAGGTGTGCCAAGCTTGTAGTGTCATACCCAAGAAGACTTGAGGCTGTAATTTTTAGGCTGGGTTTCTGTACAGCACTTTGAGATATCAGCTGATGTACGAAGGGCTATATAAATAAATTTGATTTGATTTGATTTGTAATCGCTGCCAAAGGTGCTTCAAGAAAGTACTGAGTAGGGTCTGAATACCTTTTCATAGAAATTTGCAAACATAAAAAAAAAAAACATGTTTGCTTTGTCATTATGAGGTATTACATGGCTGTAGCTTAACAAAATGTAGAAAAAGTCAAGGGATCTGAATAGTTCCCGAATGATGTCATACCCTACAACTAGGGTCCAGAATTTTACCTTGTTAGGTTAGCCTACCAGATCAGGAAAAACTCTGGGTCCCAGGAAAACAAATCCCCCCCCCCCCCACCACTCTGGGATGCCACCTCTGTAATCACCACACAATGGAACACATTAAGAAAGTAAGGTCTAATATCTTGTCATTTCCAGTCAGTATTATTACATTTTGATATAGGATCTCGCAATTTTGACTTAATTATCTCGAATTCTTTTGATATCTTGCAATTTGGACTTACCTATCTCGAAATGTTGAGATAGTATCTCACAATTTTGACTTACCATACCTATCTCGAAATGTTTTGATAAGTAAGTAAAACTTTTGAGCTACTGTCTACAAATGTAGAGATACACAAGTCAACATTTTGAGTATAAATATTTGGGGTGGCGGGAATTGGCTTCAGTAGCATGTAGCTAGCTGTCTGTTCTGCATTCATTTGTTGCATGTGAGAGGGTTGCCTTATTGCTTAGCCTAAATTCTAAAACGAATAATTGTGACACATATGTTTTTCCTTATAATGCATTTTCCAACAGCAGCACTATTTTAGCTAACGGCTAACTTGCCGTCTACAGTAGCCTCCCTCCCACTCTCTTCTGCATACAGACATACTGTACATACATACGCACAGACCTTAGAACGCATTCAGGCGAGCACGCGGTGGGAGGGCGGTTGGAAGGGGTGGTG
This sequence comes from Oncorhynchus kisutch, assembly GCF_002021735.2. Lineage (NCBI taxonomy): Eukaryota > Metazoa > Chordata > Actinopteri > Salmoniformes > Salmonidae > Oncorhynchus > Oncorhynchus kisutch. The sequence continues at coordinate 15,042,314 of NC_034185.2, forward strand.
CTGAAACGAACAGCTCCGAGAGAAAATGTGCGCTTGGGCAAATAAAGTCATCAGAGAGCTTTCGGCGCGCCACTGTCCCTGTTGATAGAGCCAGCCTCGCAATGAACCAGCCGAGCTCCCCATCCTCAAGATTCGCTTTCACAATTTTGGAGCCCGTCTACTCACCCTGACCATGAAGAGACAAAACGTGAGGACCCTTGCGCTCATCATTTGCACGTTCATCTACCTGTTAGTCGGTGCGGCTGTCTTCGATGCCTTGGAATCTAAGAAGGAAACGACTCAGAAGAAGAAAGTGTACGACAGAAAACAAGAGCTTAGGAACAAATACAATCTCACTAAACTCAACTTCGATGAACTCGAGGAAGTGGTGTTGCAGCTGAAGCCTCATAAAGCCGGGTTACAGTGGAAATTCGCTGGATCATTTTACTTCGCAATCACTGTGATCACGACCATAGGTAAGATTTATTAAACAGTGACGTAAATCTTACCTGAATATGTTGCACTTGATTGTGCTTCATAAATCAAAGCAAAAACCTAGGTAGGCTATGCATAGGCTACCATCCATCGCTTTGCAAGTTCGGTAAGTTATTCAAACTATTGCCTTTACGACCTTGTTGAAGATGACATCATGTTTCATGTATTTTTAGTTGACAATCAATATTATTTGCTTCTGTCTATTAGAACACATTATTATTATTAGCAGAGGCATGTCTGAAGCAAACAGAGAAATACATTTCAAATGCATTTACAGTATATTTCTAAATGGTTGCATGAGAGTTTGCAGCGAGTTTGGGACTCGTTAAGATCAACTGTATTATTATCTGTGTAATAGTGAGATATCATCGCAAACGTGGTGTTTAATCGTGTTATGACCCTGCTGCTTTTTGGATGGACTTCACAAAACATAACACTAACACTAAAGCTTTGGAGTATGTCTTACAAAGCAATCCGTCACAACCCTAGAACAAATATGATCGTTAACAGGTTGCAGTCCTAATCCTCTCAAGAGCCGTTGGACTAATAATGGCTGTTCAACAGCATCAGGTGCAAATGCTCAGCCTAACCAAAAGGTGGTCTTCTAAAAGTCTCTACGAATAATATTTTGTATGTTAATCAAAATCATCTCATCATAATATTTAAATTTGAAAGTGCTAGTAAAAACCAGGCCCGGTGTATTATAAGCTCAGTAGACAGGCTAATGTCAACTGCCCCCTTTGGATATTACCCCTAATGACATAAGGATAGGAACATTTTTGAAATAGAAGAGAATAGTCTGGCCTCCTTTTTCACATGACCAAGAATAAAAAGGAGTCAATCTTTGGAAAATGACTGGACATGTGTAACCATTAGGGGTCTTGCTACAGTATTTGTTTTCCGCGGGTGATTTGTTTTTACTGCCTAAAGACAAATGTAGCCTACATGATTAGGAAAATACACTCACCCTCATCCCCCACTCACCCTCATCCCTCACTCACCCTCGTCCTTCACTCTCCCTCGTCCTTCACTCTCCCTCATCCCTCACTCATCCTCATCCCTCACTCCCACATTTCCCACTATCACCTGTTATCCATCAACCTCACTAACTCACTCACATTCTCTCTCATACACACACAAGCTCACCCCTACCATCACCCTTTACCACCCTTATACCTCACCCTCACTTTTATTCCCCACCTCACTCTCAAACCCCCCCTCCCTACCATCACCCTCACCCCCAGCCTGTCCCATGCCCTCATCCCAGTCCTCACTTCCACCTCAGCCTTCGCTCTGTATGGAGCCACTTGGGCCAGTTGTAGCTGGTGACCCAGGGTGCTGGTGGTAACCCTACCACATGTAGAGGACTAATTGGATGCAAACCCGATCCGGGGGGCTGAAACGGCATGCTGTAATTGTGAGCCCACCGGGCTGGCAATGACACAGTGTTTGGCTTTTCACTCCGCCATTAAATATTGATGGCAACACCAGAGCTGTAGTGTTTAACTGGCCTCTCATCCACACTACTATATTGTGTAGTGTATACTGTAGTCACACAATGACACACAGTCATGACCCCTCTCACTGACACAATGACACACAGTCATCATGACCCCTCTCACTAACACAATGACACGCAGTCATCATGACCCTCTCACTAACACAATGACACGCAGTCATCATGACCCCTCTCACTAACACAATGACACGCAGTCATCATGACCCTCTCACTAACACAATGACACGCAGTCATCATGACCCCTCTCACTAACACAATGACACGCAGTCATCATGACCCCTCTCACTAACACAATGACACGCAGTCATCATGACCCCTCTCACTGACACAATGACACGCAGTCATTATGACCCCTCTCACTAACACAATGACACGCAGTCATCATGACCCCTCTCACTGACACAATGACACGCAGTCATTATAACCCCTCTCACTAACACAATGACACGCAGTCATCATGACCCCTCTCACTAACACAATGACACACTGTCATGACTCCTCTCACTCACACAATAACGCAGTCATGACCCCTCACACTCACACAATAACACAGTCATAACCCCTCTCACTCACACAATAACACAGTCATGATCCCACACACTCACACAATAACGCAGTCATGACCCCTCTCACTCACACAATAACACAGTCATAACCCTTCTCACTCACACAATAACACAGTCATGACCCCACACACTCACACAATAACGCAGTCATGACCCCTCTCACTCACACAATAACACAGTCATAACCCCTCTCACTCACACAATAACACAGTCATGACCCCTCACACTCACACAATAACGCAGTCATGACCCCTCTCACTCACACAATAACACAGTCATGACCCCTCTCACTCACACAATAACGCAGTCATGAACCCTCACACTCACACAATAACGCAGTCATGACCCCACAAACAATAACACAGCCATGACCCCTCACACTCACACAATAGCGCAGTCATAAACCCTCACACTCACACAATAACGCAGTCATGACCCCACAAACAATAACACAGCCATGACCCCTCACACTCACATAATAACACAGTCATGACCCTGTGTGTAGTCACACCGAACCATATCACAGAAGACGTAGACACACAGCTACAACTTTAGTGAAACCCCATAACCTGGACACAAAACCCCAAGGCACATTTGTTAGTGTTTAGGAAACGGAGGAGAAGAGCATCCAGCATGGTGGTGAAAACCTGTGCATTACACACTCTGCTCTTCTATTGTACATGCAATGATGTGCAATGATATCAGAGGGATATAAACCTAAACCTAACCTATTGTATGAAGTAATTTCTTTGTTAATTTCTTTGCAAATGGATGTGGCAGTTTCAGCATTACTGATTCCAATTGTAATATTTATTTTGTTGGTAAAGCCACAGTCTCTTTATATGGATATATGGACATTTTTTATCTTTATTATTTTTATGCACTGATGAAAGAAACATCACATGATGCAAAATGTCTCACATTTCACAACTTTAATTAGTTAGTATATTAATTAGTTAGTATATGTATGAGCAGTGTTGATATATATGCTGAACAAAAATATAAATGCAACATGTAAAGTGTTGGTCCCATGTTTCATCAGCTGAAATATAGATCCCAGACATTTTCCATATGCACAAAAAGTTGATGTCAAATTTTTTGCTAAAATGCGTTTACATCCCTCTTAGTGAACATTTCTCCTTTACCAATATAATCCATCCACCTGACAGGTGTGGCATATCAAGAAGCTGATTAAAGAGCATGATCATTACACAGGTGCACCTTGTGCTGGGTACAATAAAAAGCCACTCTAAAATGTGGAGTTTTGTCACACAACACAATGCCACAGATGTCTCAAGTTTTAAGAGAGCATCCAATTGGCATGCTGACTGCAGGAATGTCCACCAGCGCTGTTGTCAGAGACTTGAATGTTAATTTCTTTACCTTAAGCTGCATCCAATGTTGTTTTAGAGAATTTGCCAGTTCACTACTGTTCAAAAGTTTGGGTCCCTTAGAAATGTCCTTGTTTTTCAAAGAACATCCATTTTTTTGGTCCATTAAAATAAAATAACATTAAATTGATCAGAAATACAGTGTAGACATTGTTAATGTTGTAAATGACTATTGTAGCTGTAAACGGCAGATTTTTAATGGAATATCTACATAGGCGTACAGAGGCACATCATCAGCAACCATCACTCTTGTGTTCCAATGGAACGTTGTGTTAGCTAATCCAAGTTTATCATTTAAAAAGGTTAATTGATCGTTAGAAAACCATTTTGAATTTATGTTAGCACAGCTGAAAACTGTTGTCCTGATTAAAGAAGCAATCAAACTGGCCTTCTTTAGACTAGTTGAGTATCTGGAGCATCAGCATTTGTGGGTTCGATTACAGGCTCACAATGACTAGAAACAAAGAACTTTCTTCTGAAATCGTCAGCCTATTCTTGTTCTAAGAAATGAAGGCTATTCCATGCGAGAAATTGCCAAGAAATGTAAAATCTCGTACAACGCTGTGTGCTACTCCCGTCACAGAACAGCGCAAACTGGCTCTTACCAGAATATAAAGAGGAGTGGGTGGACCCGGTGTACAACTGAGCAAGAGGACAAATACACAAAAATTTGCTTTTCTTTAAAAAATAAGGATATTTCTCAGTGACCCCAAACTTTTGAATAGTAGTGTACATCCAACCGGCCTCACAACCGCAGAACACCTTTAACGATGCCAGTCCAGGACCTCCACATCCGGCTTCTTCATCTGCGGGATCGTCTGAGACCAGCCACCCGGGCAGCTGATGAAACTGTGGGTTTGCACAACTGAAGAATTTCACAAACTGTCAGAAACGTCTCAGGGAAGCTCATCTGCGTGCTCGTCGTTCTCACCAGAGTCTTGATCTGACTGCAGTTCGGCGTTGTAACCGACTTCAGTGGGCAAATGTTCACCTTCGATAAGCCACTGGCACACTGGAGAATCATGGTTTCAACTGTACCGGGCAGATGGCAGACAGCGTTGTATAGTGGTGTGTGGGTGAGTGGTTTGCTAATGTCAGTGTTGTGAACAGAGTGTCCCATGGTGGCGGTGGGGTTATCGTATGGGCAGGCAAAACCTACAGACAACGAACACAATGGCATTTTATCAATGGCCATTTGAATGCACAGTGATACCGTGAAGAGATCCCATTCATGCCATTCATCCACCGCCATCACCTCATGTTTTAGCATGTCACAAGGATCTGTACGCATTTCCTGGAAGCTGAAAATGTCCCAGTTCTTCCATGGCCTGTATACTCACCAGACATGTCACCTTTTGAGCATGTTTGGGAAGCTATGGATTGATGTGTACGACAGCGTGTTCCAGTTCCAGCCAATATCTAGCAACTTCGCAGAGCCATTGAAGAGGACTGGGAAAACATTCCATATACCACAATCAACAGCCTGATTAACTCTATGCGAGGGAGATGTGTTGCAGTCCATGAGGCAAATGGTGGTCACACCAGATACTGACTGTTTTTTGATCCACGCCCCTACTTAAAAAAAAAGGTATCTGTGACCAAGAGATGCAAATCTGTATTCCCAATCATGTGAAATCCATAGATTAGGGCCTGATGAATTTATTCAATTGACTGATTTCCTTATATGAACTGTAACTCAGTAAATCTTTGGAATTGTTGCATGGACTCTACAAGGTGTTTGAAAGCGTTCCATAGGGATGCTGGCCCATGTTGACTCACACATCTATTTAGGCGAGGTGCTGGCTAGCGGAGTAGAACACTTGAAAAATTAAAGGAGAGCCGCACGCTCTAGGAGCTCAGATGCAATAATTGAATAACATAATATCCAACGTTTCGACAGACAAGCTGTCTTCATCAGGGTATAATGGCAAACACTGCGGGGTGACTAGTTTATATAGTGTCAAAGGACACACACAGGTGTCTGTAATCATGGCCGGGTGTGGCCTGATATTATTGGTTATTTCTCAGATATAAAAATAACATACCAAAAACATGAATGGATAGCATACGATCGTAGATACAATTTGGCAACAGAGGCCTACAAACAATCACAATAATCACAATAATGGCTTCAGATTTAAAGTCTACGTTCAGACTGAAGGGAGCAAGGGTCTTTAAATTAAAGATCCAGGCAGCCTCTCGGTTTAACAATAAATTCTCGAGGTCGCCCTCTCTCCTAGGGAGGGTGACATGTTAGATGCCGATATAACGTAGGGACGAAATCGAGTGGTTTGCTTCTAAAAAGTGGTGCTACGGTGCTCTGAGATTTGTACTTTTAATTCACACTTTGTTTTACCCACATAATTTTTACCACAAGGGGAAGTTATAAGATAAATAACTGCCTTAGCGGAGCATGTGATAACACCTTTAATTAGGATCTGTTTCCCTGTTTGGGGATGTTTGAAGGATCTACATTTGAAGTCGGAAGTTTACATACACTTAGGTTGGAGTCATTAAAACTTGTTTTTCAAACACTCCAATCATTTCTTGTCAACAAGCTATAGTTCTGGAAAGTCGGTTAGGACATCTACTTTGTGCATGACACAAGTCATTTTTCCAACAATTGTTTACAGACAGATTATTTCACTTATAATTTACAGTATCACAATTCCAGTGGGTCAGAAGTTTACATACACTAAGTTGACTGTGCCTTTAAACAGCTCGGAAAATTCCAGAAAATTATGTCATGGCTTTAGAAGCTTCTGATAGGCTGATTGACATCATTTGAGTCAATTGGAGGTGTACCTGTGGATGTATTTCAAGGCCTACCTTCAAACTCAGTGCCTCTTTGCTTGACATCATGGGAAAATCAAAAGAAATCAGCCAAGACCTCAGAAAGAAATTTGTAGACCTCCACAAGTCTGGTTCATCGTTGGGAGCAATTTCCAAACACCTGAAGGTACCACATTCATCTGTACGAACAATAGTATGCAAGTATAAACACCATGGGACCACGCAGCTGTCATACCGCTCAGGAAGGAGACGCGTTCTGGCTCCTAGAGAGGAACGTACTTTGGTGCGAAAAGTGCAAATCAATTCCAGAACAACAGCAAAGGACCCTGTGAAGATGCTGGAGGAAACCGGTACAAAAGTATCTATATGCACAGTAAAACGAGTCCTATATCGACATAACATGAAAGACCGCTCAGCAAGGAAGAAGCCACTGCTCCAAAACTGCCATAAAATAGCCAGACTACGGTTTGCAACTGCACATGGGGACAAAGGTCGTACTTTTTGGAGAAATGTCCTCTGGTCTGATGAAACAAAATAGAACTGTTTGGCCATGATGACCATCATTATGTTTGGAGGAAAAAGGGGGATGGATGCTTGCAAGCCAAAGAACACCATCCCAACCGTGAAGCACGGGGGTGGCAGCATCATATTGTGGGGGTGCTTTGCTGCAGGAGGGACTGGTGCACTTCACAAAATAGATGGCATCATGAGGTAGGAAAATTATGTGGATATATTGAAACAAAATTTCAAGACATCAGTCAGGAAGTTGAAGCTGTAAATGGGTCTTCCAAATGGACAATGACCCCAAGCATACTTCCAAAGTTGTGGCAAAATGGCTTAAGGACAACAAAGTCAAGGTATTGGAGTGGTCATCACAAAAACCCTGACCTCAATCCCATATAATTGTTTTTGGCAGAACTGAAAAAGTGTGTGCGAGCAAGGAGGCCTACAAACTTGACTCAGTTACACCAGCTCTGTCAGGAGGAATGGGCCAAAATTCACCCAATTTATTGGGGGAAGCTTGTGGAAGGCTACCCAAAATGTTTGACACAAGATAAACAATTTAAAGGCAATTCTTCCAAATACTAATTGACTGTATGTAAACTTTTGACCCAACGGGAATGTGATGAAAGAAATTAAAGCTGAAATAAATCATTCTCTCTACTATTATTCTGACATTTCAGATTCTTAAAATAATGTTGTGATCCTAACTGACCTAAGACAGGGCATTTTTACTAGGATTAAATGTCAGGAATTGTGAAAAATTTAGTTTAAATGTATTTGGCTAAGGTGTATGTAAACTTCTGACTTCAACTGTAAATGTATAAATGCCATTGCATTGAGCACAGCCATTACACTTGACATTTTACACTTGTAGTTTCCATCCAGTAGGGGCACAAATAGATGTTGTGCAGGGATATCTTGGGGTGTTAAATCAGAATTTACCAATTGATCTTTGAGATTTTTGCCCCACAAGAATACGACCAAGGGAGGGTCAGAAAACACATTACTGATACTGTCATTGGATCTTAGAATATGCCAATGTTTGTGAATGATTCCCTTCATTTGTTCAGAGCACTTTGAATAGCGGGTAGTTAGAACGCAAGAATGTTTCTTTTTGCGAGACTGTCCTTGAAAAAGATCATGTCTCGGTTTGTTTAGGATTTTCTCAATGGCAGTATTAATCTGACAATTTTTGTATCCCCTCTCCTTGAATTTTCTTTGCGTCTCAGCCAGATTTCTGTTGAAATCTGATTTTTTTTTGCTAATTCTTTTGACTCTACAGAATTGGCTGTAGGGAAAACTGTTTTTCAAGGGTATCGGGTGACAGCTATCAGCCCTGAAAAAACTGTTAAGATCAGTAGGTTTCCTGTAAAGATAAATGTATAGAACATAACCTCCATAAACTCAGAAGATCAAAGAAACTGATTTGACGTGTGTCAGCTTGCATAGTAAATCTTAGATGCTCAGAACAAGAGTTAAGAAAAACATGGAATGCCTGGAGCTGTTTTGCATCACCCCTCCATAGAACAAAAATATCATCAATATACCATTTCCAAATAATGATGTTAGGCAAGAAAACATTCACTGCAATGCTTCCCACAGTTGTCAAGTTGGCTGGAAGTCCTTTGGGTGATTGACCATTCTGGATACACACGGGAACACACAGGAAAACCCAGCAGAGTTGCAGTTCTTGACACAAACCGGTGTGCCTGGCACCTTCTACCATTGTCATGGTTCCACCTGTCAACAGAGGGCGGCAGAGACCGTCCTAGAGACATTAATTGACACTCAGGTGTGTCCTACTACTCATTATGATTTACCTGTTAAAAAAGGTGTGTCCTACTACTCATTATGATTTACCTGTTAAAAAAGGTGTGTCCTACTACTCATTAGGATTTACCTGTTAAAAAAGGTGTGTCCTACTACTCATTATGATTTACCTGTTAAAAAAGGTGTGTCCTACTACTCATTATGATTTACCTGTTAAAAAAGGTGTGTCCTACTACTCATTATGATTTACCTGTTAAAAAAGGTGTGTCCTACTACTCATTATGATTTACCTGTTAAAAAAGGTGTGTCCTACTACTCATTATGATTTACCTGTTAAAAAAGGTGTGTCCTACTACTCATTATGATTTACCTGTTAAAAAAGGTGTGTCCTACTACTCATTATGATTTACCTGTTAAAAAAGGTGTGTCCTACTACTCATTATGATTTACCTGTTAAAAAAGGTGTGTCCTACTACTCATTAGGATTTACCTGTTAAAAAAATGTGTTCTGGTTTCCTTTGCAAAAGCTTGAATATTTTGTCTTGACAATTCACCCACTGAAGGACACACATACACAATCAATGTCTCAATTGTTTCAAGGCTTAAAAGTCCCTTTTTAACCTGTCCCTCCTTTATCTACACTGATTGAAGTGGTTTTAACAAGTAACGTCAATAAGGGAACATACAACAATTTTAACGATTTTACTGAGTTACAGTTCATATTTTCATATATAAGGAAATCAGTCAATTGAAATAAATTCATTAGGCCCTAATCTATGGATTTCACATGATTGGGCACAGCCATGCGTAGGCATGGGAGGGAATAGGCCCAGCCAATGGGGCACAGCCATGCGTAGGCATGGGAGGGAATAGGCCCAGCCAATGGGGCACAGCCATGCGTAGGCATGGGAGGGAATAGGCCCAGCCAATGGGGCACAGCCATGCATAGGCATGGGAGGGAATAGGCCCAGCCAATGGGGCACAGCCATGCGTAGGCATGGGAGGGAATAGGCCCAGCCAATGGGGCACAGCCATGCGTAGGCATGGGAGGGAATAGGCCCAGCCAATGGGGCACAGCCATGCGTAACCTTTATTTAACTGGCAGTCAGTTAAGAACAAATTCTTATTTACAATGACGGCCTAGGAACAGTGGGTTAACTGCCTTGTTCATGGGCAGAACGACAGATTTAACCTTGTCAGCTCGGGGATTTGATCTAGCAACCTTTTGGTTACTGCCCAACGCCCTAACCACTAGGCTACCTGCCGCACTTGGGAACCAGGTCCAACCACTGGGGCACCAGGCCCAGCCAATCAGAAGGAGTTTTTCCCCACCAAAGAGCTTTATTATAAGACAGAAATACTCCAGTTTTGTCAGCTGGTCTCAGATGATCCTGCAGGTGAAGAAGCCGGATGTGGAAGTCCCGGGGTGGCGTGGTTACACGTGGTCTGCGGTTGTGAGGCCTGAGACCACCATGATCGCTGGAGGTGGCTTTTGGTAGAGAAATTAACATTCAATTATCTGGCAACAGCTCTGGTGGACATTCCTGCAATCAGGTGGATGGATTATATTGGCAAAAGAGAAATGCTCACTAACAGGGAGGTAAACAAATGTATGCACAACATTTGAGAAAAATAAGCTTTTTGTGCATATGGAACATTTCTGGGATCTTTTACTTCAGCTCATGAAACATGGGACCAACACTTTACATGTTGCCTTTATATTTTTGTTCAATATACATCACTATAAGGTTCAAGAGTTTGGAGGAAAAAGGAAAATGGCACATGTGGTCCTTTGTAAATGCCTCTGAGAGAACATCTAAGGATGATCATGGAAAATGGTTCAGTGACCTCTCCACGGAACACAGAAGGATTCTGTGATAGAACCATACATCTGTGAAACCCCCCCCCAAATAACAGGGGGAGTGTCTTGCTCTCTTGAGTAAATCTCTGTTCCGCTCCCCCTTAAAGACCCATTTCTAAGAACTCCTTTATTAAATCATCCTGACATAGTATTAACCTGCTAAAGATAAGTATGTGTTTCCACCATTGGAAAGATTCAGTATCCACCTCCTGAGAAAGATTGGTTCCAGCATGTTACTAATAACTCAGTATAAATGCCTGTCTGAAGTGGGGAAGGGAGAGAAGACAGGAAAGGAGTAAGTCTAAGTAAGGCTGCTAGTAGGAATGAGTCTTCACTCTGACGATACTAAGAGAGGGGGAGGTGGTGTCCACTCATCTCCTGGGAAAGATTGTTTCGATGGAAGGAATCCCACAAGGGGAGAATAAATAAGCAGCCAGTTGGAAAGCACTCTGCGAGTCTCAGAAGAGCCGGAGAGAGCTGGGGAGAGAGCTGGGGAGAGAGCCGGGGAGAGAGCAGGGGAGAGAGCCGGGGAGAGAGCAGGGTAGAGAGCCGGGGAGAGAGCCGGGGAGAGAGCAGGGTAGAGAGCCGGGGAGAGAGCTGGGGAGAGAGCAGGGTAGAGAGCCGGGGAGAGAGCAGGGGAGAGAGCCGGGGAGAGAGCCGGGGAGAGAGCAGGGGAGAGAGCCGGGGAGAGAGCTGGGGCCTCTTGGCACTGGGACGGTTTTGATCAAGTCTGGGGGAACGTTCACATCATAAGCCCCCGCTGGCATCACAGAGCCATGCCAGGCTGTCATTCCCACATCACTTAACACTGGCTGGCTGAACACTGACTGAATGAACACTATTGACTGCCTATAAGCAACTCGGGCCTATAGAGCATCCATCCATCCATGAGGCTAGGAACAAACTGAACAGCAGATAGCAGCGTTGTCGAAAGCAGAGCTGGTGCTTTTTTTTTTTTGCCCACCGTGTATTGTGTTACAATAGATGGCAGGGCTCACCTGCGACTGTGCCTATGATATAAAGGAGCTATGGCTGTGTGATAGAATCATTTACAAAAACAAGGTGATTCCAGGCCACAGACTCCCTGGGTTATTCTCCCTGGGCAGCTGTCTCTGCTCTGCCTATCCCTTTGATATAGCAGTAATTTCATGCTCAGCAAAATGTGGAAGTCATTTGCATTTGTTTAATTAGGACAGTGTTTTTTATTGTGGGTAAGGCCTTTTCTGTGGTACATTATATGCAGAGACAGTAAATGGTTCATAATAAATGTAAGATCAAAACATCTCCACTGTGCTGCTTTTAATTCAGTGACGCTGATTCAAGGAAATTATCAAACCCCTATCCCCTCACCTTTGACCTTTTGTTTTGTCTTAGTAACAATTAGCATACAGAACAAACAAATTAGCCATGTAAATACACTCCACGTTTATTCATACATAAGTGTTCATTTATCATCATAGAGCATAATGGATTGTTTCAAGTCATGAACTGAATTTAAATTATTGTTCTGAATATTCTGGAGGAATAATATAATAATATGCATTAATAATATACAGTAATAATCTACTCTGTTGCTCATTTCACTTTAACTCATGGATAGAGACCAACTCTTCCATCCTGCATTTTGTTTTTACATGCAAGGTCCATTTCTATGTTAGTCTTGCACTGTGCATGTGTTCTATGCTGTATATGTTAACTGTAATGTACATGGCTGAATACATAATGCTCAGATGTCTGTATGCTTTAGGTCCAGTGTACAGGAGTAACTGGTACCCTTTTGATCACAAGACGGCTCAATATGTTAAGAGATTTCTGCCAATCAGAGAGATGCTGCTGTTGATCCATGACAATCTAGTCATCTGTTGAGAGATGAGAAAGAGGGACTGGGTCCAAGAGAAAGCAGGTGGTCTGCTGAGGACTGACAATAAGGACTGACAATGAGGATTGTTTAGGAATGTTTAGGTATGACGTATGATAACCTCTATCCATTCATTGCTTTTGTTACATGTGTTATGTAACTATACTAATTATTTAGCTTTTCATTCTTGGTTCCAAGTCATTATATTGATGGAGTATGCAGATCAAACATTTTCTGGGGCCCGAAAATTTTAATAATAGTGGCTTGTTTAGAAAAACAAAGTCGGGATTGCAGTCACTCTTTGTTCCTAGACTGCTTTCAATGTAGGGCTATCTAAATATGTAATTTTCTCTAATCTATCCTTTTAAGACTTTAAATGTTAAAAAAACACTTTCAGCGGTTCCATTTCGATGCCAGCACCTCACCCCATTAGCTGTACCTTCCTCTTTCATCCTGAATCACAACACTCCCTCCAAAAGATGACAAGGCACTTATCCTCATTTCAGAAAATAAAATGATAACCGTGAGTACTTGCTGAGGCATGATGAGTGAGCATTATATTATCAGCTGTATTATTAAGAGCCGATAGTGGCCTCCTAGCCCTGGCTTCCTCAAGCCCTTACATAAAGTCAAATGAAAAACATAACAAATAACCTTGCTTAACCTGATGCTGTGCTCTCCAGCGAGGCACTGCCTCCTTTTGCTAATGATCAAGACACACTAAGATTAAAAGTGACAAGGCCTCAGGAGCTCTGAGTGTCAGTGGCACTAGGCTGGAGAAGAACCAGTCAGAGTCAGGCAGTACCCACTCCTAATACTGTACCAGCAACAAGCCTGGCATAGCCCTGGCATGGCAGAAAAGGGCCATCGTCAAATAGATGAAAACACATTCACACCATGGAGGGTCAAAATGACACACCTCTCATGTAACCCACTCAGAGCTTAAAGGAAATTAATCCTTGTCACCTCAGTATCTGATTTGTCAAAATATTTAATGGATTTTCAGTGTCACATTTTCAGTACAGTGGAGAGCGAAAAAATAATGAAATGATGCAGACTATTTTGGGTTGCGAAAGCTCGTTCTGCCGAGAGACACACGTGTGAAACTGAGTATATCTGGAGAATGTGTTCATGATCAGCTGACATGTTAGCAGAATGTCTGTCAGTTGTGTTTTTTCTTTCAACAAAGAATGAGTTCTTGATTACCTTGTTAAACAAAAAAAGGACCATGTTCATTCATAAGACTATGAGCTAGCGGGATCTGATCAGCTTTAAACTAGACAAAATAGGATCTAAATCTCTCTGAGACATTTGCAAATTCAGGTTTGTTCAAGGGATAAGTAAATACAATTCATCAACTGCAGTCAGGCAAATCACCATAATATTGTATCATTTTCTAGCCTTCCAGTTCAGTCTGTTTAATCCGATTTAAGAACTTGGTTTTCCATGTGGCGTTTTCTGAATGAAAAAACGGATATAATCTCATGGCCCCAGAATATTGAATTATGGGCCGCTCGTCTACCCAGAGCTTACACACACACACTCTCTCTCTCTCTTAGTGACTCCTGGACAGGTATAGCTAGCGATATGATTTATGTGCTAATCCTTTGAGTGGAAATGTGATATTAAGAGAGTGCCGTCACAGAAACAAGATGTCTAGAAAACGCAAAAAGTCAGTGAAGTTCACCATGCGTTATATTATTTTCTGGGAAAAATAAAAACATTTGATTGATTTGATGGAGGGGGAGTTTTTTGATACCTTACAATAGTTTTTGGCAGGTAATGTCCTCTATAAACTGTCCTTCATGGAACGTAACTACATTGTACCTGAAAGTACAGCACAGAGCATTTAAAATATTAAACCCGTATCTCAAACTTTCCTTTGGATTTGTGTCGTAGATATTAGAATGTTTTAGTGTAAGTAGCCATTGATTGAAAGCCACTGAACAGAACATACCCTAGGGCTAGACAATGTAAGCCTTTTGTTGTCTGTCTGTCCAGCTACGCTCACAGTAATCAAATGACTGTCTTTGGGATAACATTTGGTTCCTCTGTAAAGTTTCTCCTCCCGTGACCTTAAATGGAAAGGTATTGGAAACTTATACAGTAGCTTACAGCCAGTAACGAATTGTAAGTAGCAACTGAGTAGAACAGTGTTTTAGGACAGTGTTTTCCAAACGTATTCTCGAGTACCCCCAGCCAATTCCACAATTGAAGTATCAGCAGCACACCTGATTAAACAAACCAAGGGCTTGAGGATAAGTTGAGCAGTTGAATCAGGTGTGCTTGTAATACAACAACACAACACAACAGTGGTAGGCCTGATCACAGACAACGACGAGACAGCCTATAGGGAGGAGGTCAGAGACCTGGCCGGGTGGTGCCAGAATAATAACCTATCCCTCAACATAGCCAAGACTAAGGAGATGATTGTGGACTACAGGAAAAGGAGGACCGAGCACGCCCCCATTCTCATCGACGGGGCTGTCTTGGAGTAGGTTGAGAGCTTCAAGTTCCTCGGTGTCCACATCAACAACAAACTAGAATGGTCCAAACACACCAAGACAGTCGTGAAGAGGGCACGACAAAGCCTGTTCCCCCTCAGGAAACTAAAAAGATTTGGCATGGGTCCTGAGATCCTCAAAAAGTTCTACAGCTGCAACATCGAGAGCATCACTGCCTGGTACAGCAACTGCTCGGCCTCTGACCGCAAGGCACTACAGAGGGTAGTGCGTACGCCCAGTACATCACTGGGGCTAAGCTGCCTGCCATCCAGGACCTCTACACCAGGCGGTCAGAGGAAGGCCCTAAAAATTGTCAAAGACCCCAGCCACCCAGTCATAGACTGTTCTCTCTACTACCTCATGGCAAGCGGTACCGGCGTGCCAAGTCTAGGACAAAAAGGCTTCTCAACAGTTTTTACCCCCAAGCCATAAGACTCCTGAACAGGTAATCAAATGGCTACCCGGACTATTTGCATTGTGTGCCCCCCCAACTCCCCCCAAACTCTCTTTTTACGCTGCTGCTACTCTCTGTTTATCATATATGCATAGTCACTTTAACTATACATTCATGTACATACTACCTCAATTGGGCCGACCAACCAGTGCTCCCGCACATTGGCTAACCGGGCTATCTGCAATATGTCCCGCCACCCACCCCTCGCCAACCCATCTTTTACGCTAATGCTACTCTCTGTTCATCATATATGCATAGTCACTTTAACCATATCTACATGTACATACTACCTCAATCAGCCAGACTAACCAGTGTCTGTATGTAGCCTCGCTACTTTTATAGCCTCACTACTGTATATAGCCTGTCTTTTTACTGTTGTTTTATTTCTTTACTTACCTATTGTTCACCTAACACCTTTTTTCACTATTGGTTAGAGCCTGTAAATAAGCATTTCACTATAAGGTCTGTTGTACCTGTTGTATTCGGTGCACGTGACAAATAAACTTTGATTTTATTTGAATAGAACACATCAAGTACATGGATTTCTCTGGGGGAACTTGGGAAGATGTTTGGGAAACACTGGAGTAAGATAGATAGCAGTGGTGGAAAAGTACCGTATTGTCATACTTGAGTAAAAGTAGAGATACCTTAATAGAAAAAGACTCATGTAAAAGTGAAAGTCACCCAGTTAACTACTACTTGAGTAAAAGTCTAAAAGTATTTGGTTTGAAAGATACGAAAGTATCAAAAGCAAATGTAATTGCAAAAATATACTTAAGTATCAAAAGTAAAAGTACAATTATAAATAATTTCAAATTCCTTATAGTAAGCAAACCAGATGGTACCATTTTAAATTTACAGATAGCCAGGGGAACACTCCAACACTCAGAAATAATTTACAAATGAAGCATATGTGTTTAGTAATTCTGCCAGATCAGAGGTAGTAGGTATGACCAAAGCTGTTTGCTTGATAAGTGTGCGAATGGGACCATTTTCCTGGCCTGTTAAGCATTCAAAATTTAGTGGTGTAAAAGTAGAAGTTGTCTAGTAAAGTACAGATACCCCAAAAAACGACTGAAGTAATACTTTAAAGTCGTTTTACTTATTAAGTACTTTACACCACTGATAGATAGAGATGGAGACAGACAGAGGTGGAGAAGGATGTGGAGATGGAGGTGGAGGAGAAGTGGAACTAGAGATAGAGGAGGAAGTTGAGATAGTGCTGGAGATACCTAGTCAGTTGTCCAAATGTGTCTTCTGCATTTAACCCAACACCTCTGAATCAGATAGGTGCAGGGGGCTGCCTTAATCAACATGCATGTCTTCAGCTCCTGGAGAACAGTGGGTTAACTGCCTTGCTCAGAACAACATATGTTTACCTTGTCAGCTCAGGGATTTAATCCAGCAACCTTCCAGTTACTGGCCCAACACGCTAACCACTAGGCTATCTGCTGCCAGGTGGAGAAGGAGATAGTGGAGATAGAGACAGATGTTTAAGTGGAGATGGAAGAGGTTGAGACAGTGGAAATAGAGGTGGTGGTAAGGGGGATATCTAGTCAGTTGTCCAAATGTGTCTTCCACATTTAACCCAACCCCTCTGAATCAGAGAGTTGCAGGTGCCCAGGGAACGGTGTGTTAACTTCCTTGTTCAGGGGCAGAACGACAGATTTTTACCTTGTCAGCTCGGGTTTTCGATCCAGACACTAGGCTACCTGCTGCCAGGCGGAGATAGAGGAGGAGGAGCTAGAGGTGGAAATAGAGATATAGAGGTGGAGGTGGAGATACAGGTGGAACTAGAGATGGATGTGGAGATGGAGGTGGAGATTGAGGTGGAGGTGGAGATAGTGGAGGGGGTGGAGGAGGAGGTGGAGATGGAGGTGGAGATTGAGGTGGAGGTCGAGATAGCAGTGGAGATAGCGGTGGAGATAGAGGTGGACATAGAGGTGGAGGTGATTATAGAGGTGGAGCTGAAGATAGAGAGGGAGGAGGAGATAGAGGGGGAGGGGGAGATAGACGTGGAGATATATGTGGAGATAGTGGAGGAGGTGTATATAGAGGTGGAGTTGGAGATAGAGATGATGATAGAGATAGAAGTGGAGGTGTAGATAGAGTTGGAGATAGAGGGGAAGTGGAGATAGAGGTGTAGGTGGTGGAGATGAGGTGGATGAGGTGGATATAGAGGTGGAGGTGGAGATAGAGGTGGAGATAGAGGTGGATATACAGATAGAGCTGCAGATAGAGGTGGAATTGGAGATGGATGTGGAGATGAAGGTGGAGATAGAGTGGAGGTGGTGGAGGAGGAGGTGCAGAAAGAGATGCAGATAGAGGTGCAGATAGAGATAGAGGTGGAGATAGCGGTGGAGATGGAGATAGAGGTGGAGATAGAGGTGGACATAGAGGTGGAGGTGGAAATTGAGGTGGAGGTGATTATAGAGGTGGAGCTGAAGCTAGAGAGGGAGGAGGAGATAGAGGTGGAGGTGGAGATAGAGGGGAGGTGGAGATAGCGGTGGAGATGGAGATAGAGGTGGAGATAGAGGTGGACATAGAGGTGGAGGTGGAAATTGAGGTGGAGGTGATTATAGAGGTGGAGCTGAAGCTAGAGAGGGAGGAGGAGATAGAGGTGGAGGTGGAAATTGAGGTGGAGGTGATTATAGAGGTGGAGCTGAAGCTAGAGAGGGAGGAGGAGATAGAGGTGTAGGAGGTGGATATGGAGGTGGAGATAGAGATGGAGGGGGAGATAGAGGTGGAATTGGAGATGGAGATGAAGGTGGAGATAGAGTGGAGGTGGTGGAGGAGGAGGAGGTGCAGATAGAGGTGCAGATAGAGGTGGAGATGGAGATAGTGGAAGAGATGGAGGAGGGGGTGGAAGGGAGGTGGATATAGAGATGGAGGTGGAGATAGATATGAAGAAAGAAGTGGAGATAGAGATGAAGATTGTGGTGGAGATAGAGGGGAGATAGAGGTAGAAATTCTGGTGGAGGTGGACGTGGATGAGGTGGAGTAGGTGGTGATAGAGGAAGAGAAGGTGGAGGTGGAGATAGAGATAACCCATGAGTAGAGGGCTGGATTGTGTAAACGAAAAGGAAGAATATTACAAACTGCATGCTGCTGAAGATGGTGTCAGAAACCGCAGGCGATGTTCGTGTGTCTATCAACTGAGTCTCTGTCCACAAGTTTTAAGGCAACGCCTGAGAGAGGTAATATACCCTACATATACATATTTAATCTCCAGCCCTCTTGCTGGTTATTTTTCCAGACACGTTCAAACCCTTCATCTGAAATTCTGAATGATCTAAAAAGCACTTCTGTTTTACTGTGCTGCAAATGTTTGTGTGTGTGTGTGTGTGTGTGTGTGTGTGTGTGTGTGTGTGTGTGTGTGTGTGTGTGTGTGTGTGTGTGTGTGTGTGTGTGTGTGTGTGTGTGTGTGTGTGTGTGTGTGTGTGTGTGTGTGTGTGTGTGTGTGTGTGTGTGTGTGTGTGTGTGTGTGTGTGTGTGTGTGTGTGTGTGTGTGTGTGTGTGTGTGTGTCTGTGTCTGTGTCTGTGTCTGAGTGGTGCAGTGGTCTAAGGCACTGCATCTCAGTGCAGGAAGCATCATTGCAGGCCCTGGTTCAAATCCAGGCTGCATACCATTTGGCCATGATTGGGAGTCCCATAAGGCGGCGCACAATTGGCCCAGCGTCGTTCCGGTTTGGCCAGAGTAGGCTGTCATTGTAAATAAGAGTTTGTTCTTAACTGACTTGCCTAGTTAATAAAAATATACTCAGAGCTGTGAATATGTGTGTTCTGCAAGTGATGTCTTTCATGAAGCTAGGGATGGAAGGGTGATTGTGTTTGGGATGTTGGGAAGGACAATGTGGTAATCCCTAGGAACAACTATCTCTCTCAGCACAGTGTATCAGCCGGTTAAAGAAAACAGTGAGACATCATAGTGTGATGGAATAAATCATTCTCTCACACAGACAGGCTGCTCTCATTTCACTTTTAGCAAGAAGCTGGCCTTATCACTATTAGCTAGAAACTTTTTGTGTCTATGTTATTCTCTATCACACACACACACACACACCTCTCACACCACTATCAGCCAAGGCAGTTTTAATATCGATGCCCTGGCAATTCTGTGGTCCTGTACCTCAATGCAATAGAGTTGGCAAGTTAAGCACACTATCCCAGTGCTTGACTATCCTCACAAACCCTCGTGCTGCAAAACAGAGTCTGCCCATAGTGTGTGTGGAAAGCTGTTAGACGTCTCTGAGACGTTGCCCCTCACTGCATCCCAAATGGCAGCCTATCCCCTATATAGTGCACTACCCATAGGGCTCTGGTCAAAATAGTGCACTACATAGGCGATAGGGCACCATTTGGGACGCAAACCCTGTGTGTTTATGATCCAGTAATGGACGACCATCATTTGCTGTCTTTATCATAACAAACTTGGGATGGCCTTCTCACAACTCACCACCTTGTACACAGTTCCAACTGTCTACAGGTTCACAAGATGTTCAATGTTAAAAACAAGGTTGTGTTCGGTCGCTATGGTAACAGAGCGTATTTTCCCTATCCTTTACAAAGTGCAATGCATTAGAATGATTTTTCCTAATTCCTCGTTAGGTTTCTTCCTAGGACCCTGCCTTCTAGGGAGTTTTTCCTAGCCACTGTGCTTCTGCCTCTGCATTGCTTGCGCTTTGGGGTTTTATCTGTAAAACATTTTGTGCATTACAGCTGGTGATGTAAAAAAGTGCTTTATAAAATAGATTTGATCAATTAGGCCTGGGGTGAAAGTAGAGTTCATTTATCCCTGTTATGAGACCTATATGTAAGTGCACTTGCATGTACACCCCAAAAATGTATTGTCCTAATCATAGGATCTCTGTGGACCTAGTCGTAAAGATTTGTCATTTAACTTCTAAAATGGATGATCTTTTATTGTGTCATAAACACAACCAGTCATTATGTTTTCATCTGATAGCCAAACAATCACTTCAAAGGTGCTCCTTTACTAGGCACGTTCATCCACTCGCAACATATTTCCAGCCTCCAAACAGTGGTTTACACAAAACACCAAAAAGTGTATTGACATTAGGCCAGAATTTATACATCCACTGCTGTCCGTGGGCATCTCGGTGTCAGCCACTCGTCTTTGCCTTGGCAAAAATGTTGTGTTCTCATCAAACCACATCGCATTTTGTAGCGTAGAATTTATGCGTCCACAAATTAACAGGTCATCTATGGCACTCAATGGTAACTTTGGTAATTTATACTTAAGTATATATATTTTTTAAAGTATTCATATGGTATATTTTTTTATATGTGTGTCCATATTGTCCTTGAGTTTCTAGGTAGAGCATATGGTTCAAGAGAAAAAAGCCTAATTAATGAAAAAAGCATCTTATCAACTATGGTATTATTTTCGAATAATTTTTTTAATAATAACTTTTTTCACAACTGCCACCAGTTTGGCACTAAAACATTTACAACAAAGACATATTAACATAGTAAAATAAATAAAAGTGTGTAAAAAAAGAAGAAGATTATAATTTGAATAATGTTTTTACAGATTATTTTATATATTTTACATGATAAGGCCACATAGATGGCCAGAGATAATTACAGACACCTGTGATAATCTGAAGTACCCCAAAAGGCCACTAGATGTCATGTGGTAAAATTCCCTAAAAACCTTGAAAGTTACCAAAGTTCTGATAGTTTACTAGTAAACTTCAAAGTTACCAGTTATATACTCTCCCTTTGAAAGTTACCAGTAATATACCCTCCCTTTGGAAGTTACCAGTAATATACTCTCCCTTTGAAACCTTAGCTGCGATTGTCTTCTCCTTCAACAACTATATGTTCCATTTTGTTTTTGCATTTGATTTAAGCTCTGTGAGCCACCTTTGATGCAGGAGACCGTCACACACACTAATGATAATAGCAATAACAGTAATAGGTGAACAGTGTTTACCCCTGGGGGCTGAGGGAGTAGGGAGCTTATGAACACATCGATTTTCTGTGACTGAAAGGGACAAAGGGAAAGGAGCACTGACACACAGGCCTAACTGAGATGTTCCTGGGTTCCAGTAGCGGTCTGGAAAATCCTGGATTGAAATAGTATTTGTTTATGATCAAATATTTGATCAAATACGTTAACTACGGTTGATTTAGCATGCTTGGCGCAATGGAACACAATGGAATAGTCCGAAAAGTTTAAATCCCGTCCATTGGGCACTCTAGGCAGGCTCAATCAAACGCTCAAAGTATTTTAAGGAAAATAAATACTGTTAGGACCCAGATGTGGGCTTGGAGACCTCCATTAGATATCACTCTGATATCATGGCTGTGGATAGGAGAGAAGTGGTGAAAGTGGCTTGTCCATTCCTTTATTCCCTGTCTTTTCATCCATTTGGATATGCATGGTGGTGAAAAAAGGTTGTCAGGGTCAGGGCTTGTCCCTAGTAACGCAATCAATTAATCAATCAATCAATCACATTTATTTATAGAGACCTTACTTATAACAGTAGTTGTCACAAAGTGCGTATACAGAAACCGAGTCCAGAGACCGAGCCGAGACAGAGACCAGGAGTGGGACAAGGGGTTCGAGACCGAGCCAAGACCGAGACCGGGAGTGGGACAAGGGGTTCGAGACCGAGCCAAGACCGAGACCGGGAGTGGGACAAGGGGTTTGAGACCGAGCCAAGACCGAGACCGGGAGTGGGACAAGGGGTCCGAGACCGAGCCAAGACCGAGACTGGGAGTGTGACAAGGGGTTTGAGACCGAGCCAAGACCGAGACCGGGAGTGGGACAAGGGCTCCGAGACCGAGCCAAGACCGAGACCGGGAGTGGGACAAGGGGTTCGAGAACGAGCCAAGACCGAGACCGGGAGTGGGACAAGGGGTTCGAGACCGAGCCGAGACCGAGACCGGGAGTGGGACAAGGGGTTTGAGACCGAGCCAAGACCGAGACCGGGAGTGGGACAAGGGGTTCGAGACCGAGTTAAGACCAAGACCAGAAGACCAAGACCAGAGTCCAATTTAAGACCATGATTGTAATTTTGTCAAATCACCTCCATAATAAGAGTTCAAAATGTCCGGTATTTCTGTGTTCATATTTCAGAACAACATATGGATTCTTTAGACATTCAGAATAGTGAAAAAATGCATGCTGAGGTAAAATAGAGCCACTCTACAAATGATTACTAACCCAATGGGCCTTCTATGCCTTCAGAGAAGGGCTAAGGATTTATAAAATAATTATTCTAATAATAATTTGAATTCTATAACTATTTTCAATTATGTTCTGATTTAATTTCTTCAGTTTTTGTTGGAAAGGAAAGGGTTAACACCGAAGAGAAAAAAATATCCATTCAGGATTTTTCTTTGCTGTCTCTGGGGGGATAAATCTAGCTAGCTAAGTCAGCCATTGGCTAGGCCTTTAGAAGGTAAATAAAGACATCTGCCATTCAACTGTATTAGGGCAAAAATGTTTGGAAACTTCTGCCTTCTTGAAGGCCAACGTGTCATTGCGTAATAGCGAGCAGTAGTTTTCCCACGGTCTAGCTAGCTAGCTTTTGTTGTCTTCTAGTTTGCAGCGGCTGCAGAAGGTATTGTTGCTAATTCGTTAGCCCTTTTCAAGAATAACGTTCAACAAGAAGTTAAGTTTCAAATGATCATCTGGTGAGTGGAACTGTGTTTTTTATTGCAGTGCGCTCACTGTTGTTAGCCATCTCATTGAAAGTAACTTATGTGTGTGAAACATTGATGCATTTAAAGTGGAACTGACAGAAACATGAAATCTTATTCAAATCTGTTCATATACTGTACACCCCCAGGAAGAATATAACACTTTCTTAAACATTTTCTGACAAGCGACAACTTAAAATTACCATATATAAGTGTTCATAAATTCTTATGTTTAGGAATGATCTATACTAATGCGTTTGCGAAAATTCTATAGCAATATAGAGTGGTAAAGCGGCCATGTATTTGGCCAATTAATAGACACCGCAGTAAATAAAACCGAATAAAAACATCTGACTTGTCCAGGACTGGAGTCTACACTGATGGGTTCGCTATAACCAATCAGAGCTACAGTAGGCCTATATACAAACAAGCCATTTGCCAAACGGACCTGCCATCATTCATTTGGAATTGGACTGTGTGTTTACAGGCAGATTCACAAATTCACTCTGGCTATCTACTCCGATTTCAAAGCACTTTATGTGAGTGTACCAGAGCGCAGAACTGATTCATTTACGAACGCGCAACACCTGCTGAATATGACCGGTGTCAGTAAACATAGGCTAGCTAGCAAGCTAGCCAACTTGGGTGATTGGTTGGGACAAGCATGCATTGGCAGGCAAGCTGCAGAAGGACAAGGAGGCTACAATTCCCAATCCCTTATCAGTGCAATTTTGACGGCCAACAAGCTGAAAAAGTGTTTATCTAATATTCCATCATTAGATTTTAGCTCATCTTTCTCCCGCTAGCATTAGTTGTTGACCTTGTTGTTGTTGAGGTGCATAACTGAGGGAGAGAGAGACGACCTTTTCATGGTTGTAAGAGGTCTCCCATGATGTTTACATATTTGCAGAAATCCATTCAGGTGTATTTTGTGGCTTTTGGTGAATGCATTCTAATGATCTAAAGTTCCCATCTGCTCTATGACAGCAGTCAATAATGCTTAAACCACATCGATCTGATTGGGTGGGCCTGTCAGGGCCTGGCTCCCCAGTGGGTGGATTGCGATTGTGTTGGCTACTTTGTGCATGATTTCTCCATTGTACTACATAATTGACAAGTCTTATACCTCCACTACACCACTTTGATGCACATCAGTAGGGATTAAGAAATGAGTATATGCAATGCCCACTGACAAAAAAGTGGGTATACAGTTTATACCTGCATATACCCTCCACTACAACACTGACCCTTTGTGTTTTACAAAAAGTGCTCTGTCATACATGAGTGCGCTGGTATTACGGTTGCTGTCCTTTCAGAATCACGAACCTGTCACACAGCCCTTATGAAAAAAGAAACTGCAGTAAAAGTGCAGTAATTGCAGTAAAAGTGCAGTAATTGCTGTCGACTGTGGTATTTTGGACGCATTAATTGCAGAATAACTTCAGTTTAGTGCAGTTTAACTGCAGTTTACTGCATTGTAACTGCAGTTACACTGCAAAATTACGGCAGTAAAAAGAACAGTGCTATATTTCTGCAGTATTTGCAGCATACTGCAGTTACACTGCATTCTAACTACAGTGTACTCCAGTTACACTGCACTCTGACTGCAATCTTTCTTGTAAGGGACTGAAGGCCTCTAGGTTCGCGACTGCACAAACATGTCTATAATAGATAAGGCTGTTAAGATATTCATGTTTCAAGAAAGGAGTGTATATATTTGGCCTGCTGAAGGGTTTGTATGCGCTAACAGAATGGAAGCTGATAATTAGGAGTTTTTTCCTCCGCTGGTCTCGGCTGGTCTCAGAAAGAAATGACGAGTCCTCGCTGTCCGAGACCAAGTCAAGACCGAGTACAAATGTATCGGACACCGAGACAAGACCGAGTCACTCAATATGTGGTCTCGAGACAGGACTCGAGTACTACAGTACTGTTACATGTGTTAGACTATAGACAGAGGAGGAACAATTGCGGTTCATATAACCGCTAAATAAGATCCGTTGCTTGATTTAATTGCATGTCAAGTCATTATGCAGGGGCCCTATAATAGGCTTGTGCAATGCTATGTGATAGCTTTTACATTTGGCTCGGAGCCAAGCAAGAGAGGTTTTGGGTATCCATGACTCTGTTATAGAGCCTTTGTGATACAGCATCAGCCAGCTGTCATGAATGTGAGTATTTGTGCGTGTGTGTGTGTGCGCGTCTGTGCCTGAGCCTGCCTGCCTACCTGCTGTCGGTGTGAGTGTGTGTGTGTGTGTGTGTGTGTGTGTGTTAGGGATGTGTCACGGATGTGTCACGCATGTGTCTGTTTTGGTACAGTAAATGCCCCTGGTGCTACCCAAACTGCGTAGCCTAGACAACTGTCATGGCTGCCTGTCTATGTGTTGATACACCGGCTCATTGATCTAAAACAGTGAACCCATCAACTCCTGAAGAGACCTGCTGGCACCAGTCCACCCACTCAACCAACCACTCTGGGTCCGTTTTCCATCCCAATTCCCAGACCCCTCTTCCCTGTCCCCACCACATCCAGTGAAGGTGTAAGTACTATTGGCTACCTATCAACCTTGGAAACAGTATCTCTTTCATCCAGGAGAGCTCTACATTGTTTTTATTCTTATATTTGTGACAAGAGTAGAAGGATCGGAGTGTGTCTGCCAGTCTGCCAGAGAGAGGGAGAGGGAATGAAAGGGGGAGTGAGAGAGAGAGCCAGAGAGAGGGAGAGGGAATGAAAGGGGGAGTGAGAGAGAGAACCAGAGAGAGGGAGAGGGAATGAAAGGGGGAGTGAGAGAGAGAGCCAGAGAGAGGGAGAGGGAATGAAAGGGGGAGTGAGAGAGAGAGCCAGAGAGAGGGAATGAAAGGGGGAGTGAGAGAGAGAGAGAGCATTGGAGAAAGAGCGAGCCAGAGAGAGGGAGAGAGAAAGAGTGAAGCACTATCCATTTTTTTAAAGCATTTGACTGAATAAAACATTAACCGGCTGCACAGTGAAAATTACTCAATCACCAATCAGCCGGGCCTGTGAAGATGTCAGTCATTAGACATTAGACTACTTCATTCCTCGGTTCCCTATATTTACACGTGCGTGATGCACGACATGCATGTTATGTTAGCGATCACGTGTGTCACAGTCAAGGGTTCACAGGTGGGTGCCTGCCATGAATAGCCTGCTGGATGCGTTCAATGGTAATGGGTACAACACACATGTGCACATCACCGCTCAGCCCCACATGTAATCTGTGACAGGGCTATGCTGATGTAACAGTATAGCTTCCATCCCTCTCCTCGCCCCTACCTGAGCTTGAACCAGGGACTCTCTGTACACATCGACAACAGCCACCTTCAAAGCATCGTTACCCATCGCTCCACAAAAGCCACGGCCCTTGCAGAGCAAGGGGAACAACTACTTCAAGGTCTCAGAGCGAGTGACGTCACCGATTGAAATGCTATTAGCGCGCACCCCGCTAACTAGCTAGCCATTTCACATCGGTTACACTGACACTGCAGGAAAACAGGGGTCACTTATTACTCAACATGGGGAGGTGCTTATTAAGGTGCTTTTTTTCAAGTCTTATAATGCATTATGACTGCATTATATTGTATTATAAGACATGAGTGCCTATAATCTGTCATACGTGTCTATGACACTCCTGTAATGTCAGGCAGTTGAATGTGTTACATAGAGACAATGCCCTTTTATTATAATCAAGCATTCTACATGTCAGCTTTAACTAAAGCGTTACCATTTCTTAGTATCATGTCATAAAGACCCTGACTAAATTACAGCTATTTTCAGTACATTGTAGAATTGCTACAAGCCTTATAAAGAGACATTATAAGGGCTCATAAGTGCTTATAACAAGTAATAAAACATACCTGTCAAAGTTAACTAAAGTGTTACGAAGTGTTTTTCCTGGTCAGGCCACATTACTTGTTTTGGAATGTCCTGACCAATATTGGCAATGCTTGAAGTGGAGTGTAGTGCTTACAATGGCCAGAAGGCTTTAGGCATTACTAACTCTGCTGTAATCCTGAAGAAAAAATATATAATGACTTCATCTCGAAATATTATAATGCAAATATTCTTATAGTTTGATATGATTCTATGCAATCAAGGTCCTTAAATGTAGAACTTAAGCATGTACATATGCTTTCACATACATACACAGTGACATAACACATATTTTCATTAAAAACGTTATTTTTATTAATTAATTAATATTATTTCATCCTTCCACAAGATATAGTCCCGACACAAATCTAGGGTTGCTAGAGATGTGACCCAGTCGTTCAGTCTTTTTGTTCTGTATCTGTGGACCTTACCCAGTCGTTCGTTCTAAATGTTCCACTGGCTAGCAACGTTCTTATCCCTTGCTTGCTAGCTAGCCAACTTCCGCTAACTTACAGTAATGTCAAAAAGAATAACAGGAAAGTAGCTGCATTTGTTTTTATTTAAGCTTTTTTCAAGTGACATTTATTTGGATACGTCCATAACAATGAGCGAATAAGGCGCGATTTCGACTGACATAGTACATGTGCTCATTCGTCAGGACACTGTTGTTCAGAGGAGCTAGCTAACAACACAGCTACAATATCCCAATCACTTCAAACTGAAGCCGGAAAGAATGCAAATTAGCTACGTTTCATTGTACCTTTTATCAATAGATTTTTTGTTGTTGTATATATATCCGTAAAAATGATGCCGGCTGATTCATGATTTCGACTGGCTGAGAAACGCTGTCTGCTTGTCTGTCTCGTTCCGACTCATTCATTACTATGGGACAGCCCGAGATCGAATTTGAATATTGAAACAATGTTGCAAATGTCGGAGAGACAGACAGTAAGATTTATACAAATCTCTGCTGTTGAAAACCTAAATGTTAGTCTAACAGAAATGTGAGATAATTTCTAGATGCTTTTAATAGTGGAGATCAAGTTTATAACTTCCCTGCCTAGGCTGATGAGACAGTGGATTGCGCAGTCAGATGGAACAGAGTAAATAGGCATTTTAACGTCATAGATTTAGCCGGTGGTAACTTGTGGAATAGACACCGGCTGGAATGAGGTTTTAACCAATCAGCATTCAGGATTAGACCCTCCCATTGTATAAATGCACGCACACACACACACACACACAGGATGTCACAAATGGGATGCTTGAAACGGAAGTGGCCATCAAGATACCTGTCTAAAAGCCTGGAAAGAAACCTCTACACACAGTCAGTACAGTATATAAGAAATGACAACAAATTTGAGCCTTCCTCACCACTAGATTGAGTGGTTAATAATTAAAGTAACTACTGCTTTGTATGGAAATAGAGAGCGAATTATAGAACATGATTATTTACTGTTTTTGGACTCTATTTTAAACTGACTGGAACTATACACTTCTTCCTATCTTCTCCCCTAACCCTCCCTTCTCTTCCCCATCTTTCCACCATCTCTTTCCACCTCCTGTCTTCTACATACGTACCTGAGCCTTAAATGTACCCTGGGCCCTGTACCGGTGGATGACAACGTGTCCCAATCCACTGTGTGTCAGGTCTATAAATCATGTGACTGATTAATCACTTAATCCTTCCTGGGATCTCACACTCTGCTCGGAATGCCTGGCTTGATGACCTCATGGAAAACCGGGATCTGCCAAGGTTTCCTCTTTTATTCCCTGAAAAGGAACCGACGGAGAAAGTGTATGGAAATAGCCCCCTGTCATTTCATCATGTTTTCATAGTGACTGTAGGAAATAATGGCCCTGCCTGATTACTGATCTAGACTACTAGAGGACTGACTGACACAGCCTGATGTAGACTACTAGAGGACTGACACAGCCTGATCTAGACTACTAGAGGACTGACTGACACAGCCTGGTCTAGACTACTAGAGGACGGACTGACACAGCCTGATCTAGACTACTAGAGGACTGACTGACACAGCCTGATCTAGACTACTAGAGGACTGACTGACACAGCCTGATCTAGACTACTAGAGGACAGACTGACACAGCATGATCTAGACTACTAGAGGACGGACTGACACAGCTTGATCTAGACTACTAGAGGACGGACTGACACAGCCTGATCTAGACTACTAGAGGACTGACTGACACAGCCTGATCTAGACTACTAGAGGACTGACTGACACAGCCTGATGTAGACTACTAGAGGACTGACTGACACAGCCTGATCTAGACTACTAGAGGACTGACTGACACAGCCTGATGTAGACTACTAGAGGACAGACACAGCCTGGTTTAGGCTACTAGAGGACAGACACAGCCTGGTCTAGGCTACTAGAGGACAGACTGACACAGCCTGATCTAGACTACTAGAGGACGGACTGACACAGCCTGATCTAGACTACTAGAGGACAGACACAGCCTGATCTAGACTACTAGAGGACAGACACAGCCTGATCTAGACTACTAGAGGACAGACAGCCTGATCTAGACTACTAGAGGACAGACAGCCTGATCTAGGCTACTAGAGGACAGACACAGCCTGATCTAGACTACTAGAGGACAGACACAGCCTGATCTAGACTACTAGAGGACAGACACAGCCTGGTCTAGGCTACTAGAGGACAGACACAGCCTGGTCTAGACTACTAGAGGACAGACACAGCCTGGTCTAGGCTACTAGAGGACAGACACAGCCTGGTCTAGGCTACTAGAGGACAGACACAGCCTGGTCTAGACTACTAGAGGATGAACTGACACAGCCTGATCTAGACTACTAGAGGACTAACTCACACAGCCTGATCTAGACTACTAGAGGACAGACAGCCTGATCTAGACTACTAGAGGACAGACAGCCTGATCTATACTACTAGAGGACTGACTGACACAGCCTGATCTAGACTACTAGAGGACAGACTGACACAGCCTGATCTAGACTACTAGAGGACAGACACAGCCTGGTCTAGGCTACTAGAGGACAGACACAGCCTGGTCTATACTACTAGAGGACAGACACAGCCTGGTCTAGACTACTAGAGGACAGACACAGCCTGGTCTATACTACTAGAGGACAGACACAGCCTGGTCTAGACTACTAGAGGACAGACAGCCTGGTCTAGACTACTAGAGGACAGACTGACACAGCCTGATCTAGACTACTAGAGGACAGACACAGCCTGGTCTAGACTACTAGAGGACAGACAGCCTGGTCTAGACTACTAGAGGACAGACAGCCTGGTCTAGACTACTAGAGGACAGACACAGCCTGGTCTATACTACTAGAGGACAGACACAGCCTGGTCTAGACTACTAGAGGACAGACAGCCTGGTCTAGACTACTAGAGGACAGACAGCCTGGTCTATACTACTAGAGGACAGACAGCCTGATCTAGACTACTAGAGGACAGACACAGCCTGATCTAGACTACTAGAGGACAGACAGCCTGATCTAGACTACTAGAGGACAGACAGCCTGATCTATACTACTAGAGGACTGACTGACACAGCCTGATCTAGACTACTAGAGGACAGACTGACACAGCCTGATCTAGACTACTAGAGGACAGACACAGCCTGGTCTAGGCTACTAGAGGACAGACACAGCCTGGTCTATACTACTAGAGGACAGACACAGCCTGGTCTAGACTACTAGAGGACAGACACAGCCTGGTCTATACTACTAGAGGACAGACACAGCCTGGTCTAGACTACTAGAGGACAGACAGCCTGGTCTAGACTACTAGAGGACAGACTGACACAGCCTGATCTAGACTACTAGAGGACAGACACAGCCTGGTCTAGACTACTAGAGGACAGACACAGCCTGGTCTATACTACTAGAGGACAGACACAGCCTGGTCTAGACTACTAGAGGACAGACAGCCTGGTCTATACTACTAGAGGACAGACAGCCTGATCTAGACTACTAGAGGACAGACACAGCCTGATCTAGACTACTAGAGGACAGACACAGCCTGATCTAGACTACTAGAGGACAGACACAGCCTGGTCTAGGCTACTAGAGGACAGACAGCCTGATCTAGACTACTAGAGGACAGACAGCCTGATCTATACTACTAGAGGACAGACACAGCCTGATCTAGGCTACTAGAGGACTGACTGACACAGCCTGGTGATGAGAGCAACATGGGTGCTGAATGGTCTGCCGTAGGAGCCTGGAGCCGGCAGAACGGGTAACTGAGTTAAACCTAACCCAAAACAGTGCCGCGCTGCCAATGTGCTGTCTCTCCTCTCGGCTTCACATTGGCTTGCAGATAATAAATGCTCCTGGTGGACCTTCATCTGGTCACAGATCACTGGCTGGCATAAACATGAGAGCCATCCGGCCCCTGGCTCCTATCAGCTGAAGTCACTTGTGCACATGGAAAATTATGTGGGCTTGGAATGACTACTTTCTACTAGCGTCAACAGATATGTCATGAAGGAGGTTGGTTTCGTCATTGAATGACCCAGTGGGCAAAACTAGTTGTACAGTTTCTGGTTGTAACGACCCCGGGCTGGTATTTGTCATGTCTGGTTGAATGAGCTGAACCAGGGAGTTGATGACAGAACAACTCAGTTGACACTAGTATTTATTAAATACTTTTTCTCCTGGATCATTGTGTTGCAATGTGTAACTGCGCTAAATAGAAACTATATTACATAATTCATGTTTTAGATATCCTACCTCTAAAAAGACCCTACCGCCTCTCCTTTTTCCTCTTTTAGCTGATTGAACATTAATGAAGCCAGTAAAAGTTTGTACAGTTTAGTTTTTTACTCAGGATACATGATTAGACTCATTGACTCTCGAATTGAATTATTATTCCAACTAATCCACATTCCAAGCGTTCTTGGTCTCACAGTGTATACGTGGACACCACCGAGAGCCCTTTGAGAGCAGCTGTTTTGCAAGGGTCTCTTATGGGTCAACATCTCGCTGGGCTAATGGAGTGAAGGGAAGGGGGGTGAGAGGGGAGGGAAGAGAGGGCCAGCGCCGTGTTGGAGTGCATGAATAAACAATCAGGGGGTTGTTTGGAGTTTGAGTTGTCCATGATTAGAAATTCATGTCGGGTCTCCTCCGGGGTCTATTGTTTAAATTGGTGAGGGGGAGACACATTAGGTCTGGGAATGCTATACTTAACTTGTAATGGTTTCGTGGCAATACGAAGTTCTTAGCCGAAGTCTACGTACCTTCATCGGTCATTGGTCAACAGTAGAGATTCTTCAATTAAGTGTTTGTTTTCATGCAACGATAGACGACTCGTTTTCATGCTAATTTATTCAGTTGAGAATAGTGCACCAAACATCTTAGATTTAAAATTGCGCAACTATAATCTTCAAAATTAATGACAGATTTCTTGAGTTATCTGAGATTCATTCTGGCTACTGCATCTCGAGATGGACAAACAGTACTATTGCCGTTTTTTTTCAAACAAAGGTATTTTAAGGAAGTACTGTATGTGAGCTCATTTGTTTGGCTAGGTGCCAGTCGAACCGAGCATTTGGAGCAGCTACCATAGAGCGATACAGTTGCTAGGCAGGCGCAACTGGCCTAGGTCCCAGCCTGGGTCTCACACTGTACATGTTATAGACATTCTAGCATTGTCATACTACACTGTGCTGTTTAGCATGGCACAATGAACCAACACAGAGAGGAGTTGTCTGAAGCATAAACGGACTGTAGCACCAGGCTAAAACACATTGGACTGGAGCACCAGGGTAAAACACAATGGAC
Source organism: Oncorhynchus kisutch (assembly GCF_002021735.2). Lineage (NCBI taxonomy): Eukaryota > Metazoa > Chordata > Actinopteri > Salmoniformes > Salmonidae > Oncorhynchus > Oncorhynchus kisutch. Next base: position 15,075,368 of record NC_034185.2, read on the forward strand.
TGGAGCACCAGGGTAAAACACAATGGACTGGAGCACCAGGGTAAAACACAATGGACTGGAGCACCAGGCTAAAACCCAAAGGACTGTAGCACCAGGCTAAAACACAACGGACTGGAGCACCAGGCTAAAACAATGGTCTGGATGATGCATGATGAGAGTTTAGAGATGGTGTAGGTGTAAGACATGTTAAATGGGTGTGCTGTTATAAGATTACACGTTCCCACTAAATACGGTATCTCACATGGGTCAAATGTAAACAGGTCACAGTGACAATATGACCAGACTAGATTGAAGTGGCCATCAATTCTGGAAAACTGGGCTAGCTAATATGGCTGAGCAGCATCGTAAAGCTATGGGACCTCCTAACAAACTCTACTATCATTGCAGATATTCTTTGTTTATTGAACCAACAGGTGTCCCATATTTTACAGTCCCTCTGACGTCTAAAGTTGATCCAACCACCGCCACACACAGATTATTTTAGCTTCCCGCTGTGGCAGTTAAACATCCAGCATCCAGTCTGGCATATGTCTCAAGGGAGCTCCAGATGTCTGAGAACATCTAGTCAGGGTTGAAGTCCAGAGTCAAATAAAATAAAATCACATTTTATTTGTCACATGCGCTGAATACAACAGGTGTAGAGTGAAATGCAGTGAAATGCTTACTTACAAGCCCTTAACCAACAATGCAGTTTTGAGAAAATCCCCAAAATGTAAGAGATAAGAACAACAAATAATTAAAGAGCAGCAGTAAATAACAATAGTGGGGCTATATATACAGGGGATACCGGGGCTATATACAGGGGAGTCAATGTGTCAATGAGCAGAGGGCACCGGTGTCGAGGTAATTGAGGTAATTATGTATAGTTGAAGTCGGAAGTTTACATACACTTAGGTTGGAGTCATTAAAACTAGTTTTTCAACCAATCCACAAATGTCTTGTTAACAAACTATAGTTTTGGCAAGTCGGTTAGGACATCTACTTTGTGCATGACATTTTTCCAACAATTGTTTAGAGACAGATTATTTCACTGTAGCATAATTCCAGTGGGTCAGAAGTTTACATACACAAAGTTGACTGTGCATTTAAACAGCTTGTAAAATTCCAGAAAATGATGTTATGGCTTTAGAAGCTTCTGATAGGCTAATTGACATCATTTGAGTCAATTGGAGGTGTACCTGTGGATGTATTTCAAGGCCTACCTAACTTTGCTCGACATCATGGGAATTTTCAAAAGAAATCAGCCAAGACCTCAGAAAGAATTGTAGACCTCCACAAGTCTGGTTCATCCTTGGGAGCAATTTCCAAATGCCTGGAGGTACCACGTTCATCTGTACAAACAATATGCAAGTATAAACACCATGGGACCACGCAGCCGCCATACCTCTCAGGAAGGAGACGCGTTCTGTCTCCTAGAGATGAACGTACTTTGGTGCGAAAAGTGCAAATCAATCCCAGAACAACAGCAAAGGACCTTGTGAAAATACTGGAGGAAACAGGTACACAAGTATCTATATCCACAATAAAACAAGTCCTATATCAACATAACCTGAAAGGCTGCTCAGCAAGGAAGAAGCCACTGCTCCAAAACCGCCATAAAAAAGCCAGACTACCTTCTGTACAACGGTTTGCAACTACACATGGGGACAAAGATCGTACTTTTTGGAGAAATGTCCTCTATTCTGATGAAACAAAAATGGAACTGTTTGGCCATGATGACCATCCTTATTTTTGGAGGAAAAAGGGGGAGGCTTGCAAGCCAAAGAACACCATCCCAACCGTGAAGCATGGGGGTGGCAGCATCAAGTTGTAGGGATGCTTTGCTGCAGGAGGGACTGGTGCACTTCACAAAATCGATTGCATCATGAGGAGGTAAAATTTTGTGGATATATTGAAGCAACATCTCCAGACATCAGTCAGGAAGTTGAAGCTTGGTCACTAATGGGTCTTCCAAATGGACAATGACCAAGCATACTTCCAAAGTTGTGGCAAAATGGCTTAAGGACAACAAGGTCAAGGTATTGGAGTGGCCATCACAAAGCCCTGACCTCAATCCCATATAAAATTTGTTGGCAGAACTGAAAAAGCGTGTGCGAGCAAGGAGGCTTATAAACCTGACTCAGTTACACCAGCTCTGTCAGAAGGAATGGGCCAAAATTAACCCAACTTATTGTGGGAAACTTGTGGAAGGCTACCTGAAATGTTTGACCCAAGTTAAACAATTTAAAGGCAATGCTACCAAATACTTAGAGTGTGTGTAAACTTCTGACCCACTGGGAATGTGATGAAAGAAATGAAAGCTGAAATAAAAGCTACACTGTACATGTAGGTAGAATTATTAAAGTTTCTATGCATAGATAATAACAGAGAGTAGCAGCAGCGTGGGGGGGCAATACAAATAGTCTGGGTAGCCATTTGATTAGCTGTTCAGGAGTCTTGTGGTTTGGGGAAGAAGCTGTTTAGAAGCCTCTTGGACCTAGACTTTGTGTTCCAATACCGCTTGCCGTACTGTAGCAGAGAGAACAGTCTATGACTAGGGTGTTTGGAGTTGTTGACTATTTTTAGGGCCTTCCTCTGACACCGCCTGGTATAGAGGTCCTGGATTGCAGGAAGCTTGGCCCCACTGATGTACTGGGCTGTATGCACTACCCTCTGTAGTCGGAGACCGAGCAGTTGCCAATACCAGGCAGTGATGCAACCCGTGAGAATGCTCTCGATGGTGCAGCTGTAGAACCTTTTGAGGATCTGAGGACCCATGCCAAATATTTTCAGTCTCCTGAGGGGGAATAGGTTTTGTCGTGCCCTCTTCACGACTGTCTTGGTGTGCTAGGACCATGTTAGTTTGTTGGTGATGTGAACACCAAAGAACTTGAAACTGCTCCACTACAGCCCTGTCGATGAGAATGGGGGTGTACTCGGTCCTCCTTTTCCTGTAGTCCACAATCATCTCCTTTGTCTTGATCACGTTGAGGGAGAGGTTGTTGTGCTTGCACCCCACGGCCAGGTCTCTGACCTCCTCCCTATAGGCTGTCTCATCATTGTAGGTGATCAGGCTTTTGTGTCATCAGCAAACTTAATGATGGTGTTGGAGTCGTGCCTGGCCGTGCAGTCATGAGTGAACAGGGACTACAGGAGGGGACTGAGCACGCACCCCTGAGAGGTCCCCGTGTTGAGGATCAGCGTGGTGGATGTGTTGTTACCTACCCTTACCACCTGGAGGCGGCCCGTCAGGAAGTCCAGTATCCAGTTGCAGAGGGAGGTGTTTAGTCCCAGGGTCCTTAGTTTAGTGATGCTATTTGAGGGCACAATGGTGTTGAACGCTGAGCTGTAGTCAATTAATATCATTCTCACATACAGCGGGGAGAACAAGTATTTGATACACTGCCGATTTTGCAGGTTTTCCTACTTACAAAGCATGTAGAGGTCTGTAATTTTTATCATAGGTACACTTCAGTTTACATTGGTGCGTTACGTTCAGTAATGTTTTGCTTCCAAAACATCCGTGTCACGTAGAGTAGGCCAGAAGGCTATACTGGAAAACCTAACCTCTATACAAATAAAAAGATGGCGGAGCCGCAAAAGTTCTTCTGTGCAAGGGTGTTTATTTACAAAGTGATTCCGGAACAAAAACAACCGTACTGCCATCAAACATATACCTTATGGGACAGCTAAAAACAATGATGCCCCATCCACAGCGCAATCCAAAATGCCTCTCCATGAACTAAAAGCGAGGCTCCTTTTGTAGGGCTAGCTCCTCCCCTCCGAACAATTAACACTAATTAATTAAGCAATTACCTAGTCAAACCTACATTTTCCATTAACTAAACATACTAAAGGATATACCTGGCAAAACGTTTTTTATGAAACAATATCCCAATATAACATTTACAACATTACATCACTACTGACAGTGTCTTTCAATATGCCCATTTACATGAATGAACCATTCGGGACAGGCACTACAAAGTCAGCCCAATTCCCTTAGCTCGGGTCCTTATCCAGCATACCCGGAAGTTACAGAGTTGGAGAGAGAGAGGAACAGAACAAACAAACAACGCGCTCATCCATAACATCGATAAGTAAAATACATATTGCTTATATTAAATATGAACATTGACATAAGTGTGAAATGTATGTACTAAGATAGAGAAGTCAACCACATTGTTAACTTATCTGATAACGGAGCAGGGAGGAGTGATGAATGTGTGCGTGCGTTAAAGAACCAAAAGCTGCCCGAGGCCAGTGACGGACTTCTACGTCACAATCCGGTGATTTTGCAGAGAGCCACATCAATTTACAGAAATACTCATAATAAACATTGATAAAAGATACAAGTGTTATTCACAGAATTAAAGATATACTTCTCCTTAATGCAACCGCTGTGTCAGATTTCAAAAAAACTTTACGGAAAAAGCAAACCATGCAATAATCTGAGTACGGTGCTCAGACGACAAATCAAGCCAAAAAGATATCCGCCATTTTTGAGTCAACAGAAGTCAGAAATAGTATTATAAATATTCACTTACATTTGATGATCTTCATCAGAATGCACTCCCAGGAATCCCAGTTCCACAAAATTTGTTCGATAAAGTTCATCTTTATATCCAAATACCTCCTTGTTGTTATAACGCGATCAACCCAGTAATCCAAATTCATGACGCACGAGCAGACGAAAAATAAAAAAAGTTCTGTTGCAGTCCGTAGAAACATGTCAAACAAAGTATAGAATCAATATTTAGGATGTTTTTAACATAAATCTTCACTAATGTTCCAACCGGAGAATTCCTTTGTCTTCAGAAATGCAATGGAACTCAAGCTAACTCTCACGTGAACGTGCGTCACCAGCTCGTGGCACTCTGCCAGACCACGACTCAAAGAGCCCTTAAGCCCCCACTTTACAGTAGAAGCATCAAACAAGGTTCTAAATACTGCTGACATCTAGTGGAAGCCTTAGGAAGTGTAATTTGACCCCATAGACACTGTGTTTTCAATAGGCAAAGAGTTGAAAAACTACAAACCTCAGATTTCCCACTTCCTGGTTGGATTTTTCTCAGGTTTTCGTCTGCCATATGAGTTCTGTTATACTCACAGATATCATTCAAACAGTTTTAGAAACTTCAGTGTTTTCTATCCAAATCTACTAATAATATGCATATATTAGCAACTGGGACTGAGTAGCAGGCAGTTTACAAATACGTTTTACAAATATGCATAGGCCCCCACCCCGTGTTTTACCTGAGGCTGCTGTTCTGTCCTGCCGATAGAGTGTATAACCCGCCAGTTGTATGTTGTTAATGTAATTGCTAAGCCACAACTCGGTGAAACATAAGATATTACAGTTTTTAATGTCCCATCGGTAGGATATATGTGCTTTCATTTCATCCTATTTATTTTCCAGCGCTTGAACGTTAGCTAGCAGAACAGAAGGCAAGGGCAGATTAGCCACTCGTCGCCTGATCCTCACAAGGTATCCTGATCTCTTTCTGCGAAACCTACGTTTCCTTTTCCAGCGAGTCACGGGCATCTGGGCCTGGTTGGGTGTCCGTAGTATATCCCTCGCGTCCGACTCATTGAAGAAGAACTCCTCGTCCAATTTGGTGTGAGTAATCCAAGTTCTGATGTCCAGAAGCTCTTTTCAATCATAAGAGATGGTAGCAGCAACATTATGTTACTTTTATGTTACAACATGAAGTTACTAACAATGCGAAAAAACAAACAAAATAGCATGGTTGGTAAAGAGCCGATAAGATGGCAGCCCTACCCTCCGGCTCCATCTTTTTTCATGACTCTACCTCGGGCACTTCTGCTGTCATGGTCCCCCCCTCCTCTGGGGCTTGTCTATACTCCCTCTTATTGTATATTGATGGCTTGCAATCTTGATGGATGAGTGTATGTGTGTATCATGTCTTCACATGTAATCTTTATAGTCCTTTTCAAGTCCCATTTGTTTACATTGCCATGGGAAAATACTTATGACCTAATACCTTAACATACCTAATGCCTATTAAGCATTGCCTAATGTCTGCAATTTCATGTTATGCCTTGAGCACATGGACAAGGTTATTTGATTTCCAGCTCCTTGCCAGACCTGGGTCAGTATGAAATACACCTTAGCCTTTTCACAAATGTCTCCTAAATGGATTTTTGATAGATTCATCACCCTCTTTGAGAATCCCGGCCCACGATGCAAGGTGATGTGCTCTGCGGGTTAATAAATAGGTTGCGTTCCTCGTCTTTATGGCGAGAACAAAATGTGCTCCGTAATCAATGGAAATGTAATAGAGCGACCGGGGCAGAGGGTCCTAACAGGCACATAATGCCCTCCTTTGATGTGATTTCAAAGCCTCTTTTTATCTCCATCCAATTAATCAGGATAATCAAGACGGTTAGATGCGTCAGGTGGATGCCTCGGAAAAGCACACATCACTTGCAAGGGAACCAGTCTCAACACTCTTATGTGTAGACCAGGCTGAACCTTTGAACCCACTGACATAGCCACAAAAGGTGACCAAAGTCCCATATACAGATCACATTGTTTCAAACCCGACTCCAGGTTTTGTAGGGAAAACGTTTTGGGAGATATCAGAAATTTTGTTGAGAAAATCCGCATGAAGGTTAATATGGCTCAACGCTGCGTAAAGCCGAGCACAGGCCTGGTAAAATGAATATGGCGGATTAAAAATTGTGAAATCAGAGTGATTGCATAACAACGCAGTCCTGTACCTCAAGGCTAAGGGTAAAGTGGCACGCAGACTCTTAGGGCTGCCGAAGCTATTTGGTCTCTCTGAAATCCTTCGTATCGCTTTGCCTATATGATGGTATACTTTTAGGAGTTTTTCTCTGCTGCCCCATGTATGACAAATATATTGTTGTCCTTACAAAATCTTTCACCTAACCTACACAATAAATTGTAAAGTCTATAAACTTCTCTATAAGGCTGAATCATCATAATACAACCACTTCACTGTTTTAGGTCTTCCAATAAGGGACTGCTCCATTGCTGGGGTGAAAACAAGGTGGTGTGTAGGGTGCACCTGGGTGTTGTGACCTTCATCAAGTTCTGTCTTCTCCTAACTCTGAGCCCCTAATTAGTATTTTTAAGGCCCCAATTGCGTTTAGCCTGTTTTCACAATTTTCATACTTTCATTCAGATGGTAATTGTGGAAATTGTATAATGACACAATCAGCTCTGGTGCCCCATTTGTGGCGTCTCGCTTTGATGTGTCGTGTTTGGTTAGTAATTCAGAAACTAAGTATATAGTTCATTTTAGGACAAAGTGGCCTTTCTTTCACTGGTAATGAACATTCCCAGATGGTTATATATGGTTAGTATAGTTAGGGAGGTGTTGTCTATTTATTTTTCTTTCCACAATGTGTCTAAATTCCTTTTTTCTTTCTTTGGTCATACCAATCTGCTGTGACTGATGTGATAAAGCCCGAGGAGGTGTGGTACTGTATGTGGCCAATATACCACAGCTAAGGGCTGTTCTTTACGCAAGACGCAACGCGGAGTACCTGGTCACAGCACTTAGTTGTGGTATATTGGCCATATACCACAAACCCCAAAGGTGCCTATTGCTATTATAAACTGGTTACCAACGTAATTAGATCAGTAAAAATAAATGTTTTGTCATACCCATGGTATACGGTCTGATATACCACGGCTGTCAGCCAATCAGCATTCAGGGCTCGAACCACCCAGTTTATACTGTTTCAATAAGTACTGAGTAAACAATAGATGGAATCTAATGCTTTTGCTGGTCGTTTAGAATTCCAACCCGAGTTAAGCGTGCGTAAATGGAACATGATTCCAAATGTATACACTTTTCTCTATATGCCTATGCTGACCTTGCTGGCGCTATTCGTTCGGAGTGGAGATCTAAGAAATGAACGTCTACAGTTATTCTGGCCATGACTTAATTCCCTCATAATTCCTCCAACAGGTCGAGCGAACCTGCCGGGTTCCAAGTGGAAAAAGCATCTACCTTATGTTTTCTCATAGAAATAACAGCATTCTCCATGCACTGTAATTTATACATTGATGAGCTATTTATAATAGCTAGGTAAATTAGTAATCTGTCTTGGAGAAGGGGATTGTAAATACAACTAAATACAAAATAACAATTGTTTTAGATGATTTTTCCTTATGATCCCAGGAGACGAATGTGAAACCAGTCATATGGAAGCAAACTGAAAATCATACCAACATGACTTTCCACTGTGAAGTAGACAATAAAAACCTGTGCCGTTTTTCCGAATACTTATTGCGTACCCTCAATTTCCGTGGATGAAATTTGGAGACCCAAGCTATAGGCTTCTGTAGGGCTGAATCTGCTGAGGTGATGAAGTCTGGACACCCAAGCTATAGGTTTCTGTAGGGTTGAACCTTCTGAGTTGATGAAATGTTGAGACCCAAGCTATAGGTTTCTGTAGGGTTGAACCTTCTGAGTTGATGAAATGTGGACACCCAAGCTATAGGTTTCTGTAGGGTTGATGTACACGCTTTAGAATGTTATAATTATATGCCTTGGCTTTATAATTTCTTTTATTTTACAATTTGTATCATGTTAAATATTAGCCCCTATTGGGAGCCATTGTCAGTAATACGTTTAGAACTGTCACTTTAGTGTTAGTTTCCTTACATTTTTAGCTTATGTTTTGAAACATTCCCTTTGGTTTACCTTTCTTTCCTCTGTCACGTACTTGTAGTTGCTGAGGGTCGCTAGCATTAGTGTTAGTCTAACGTTGTGTAATAATTTGAATCATTATGGAACTCAGACCATGTAGCAGGTTAAACGTGGAGCCTGGAGCACGGTTCACCATGACTGGACCGTTGTCATACAGTTCCATGATTAGTGAGGATTAAGGTAGATTTATAGGACTATTATTCAACCTCTATTGTACACTTTTTTCTACTTTCCAATATTTCATGGTTGAACAATTGATTATGGCAACATTCAGGATGAATCAAACCACTATTTTTGAATGACCAATGTATTTTGTGCCTAAAGGCTCTCCAAATCTTAAAAAAAAAACATTATTCATAAATACTTTCCTAACCCTAAATAATATACAAGATCTGAGTATTTTTTAAATCCACCAATTGGTGCTGAAAATAAGACGAATATGTTTGTATTGACATGTCTTTCTTTCACTGAACCCTAATATTCTGAACCTCTCTCCATATATTCTAGTGAGTCTGTAAAGAATATTCCAATTAAAGGTACACCAAATTTAAAGGGATGGCTTTAGATAAATGTACTGAAACCCCAATTGAATGAAAACTACACGAGAAGATCTGTTGGCCAGCAAGTGGGAGGTTTTTTTAGCGGATTAATGTCATTTATTCAGCATGCACAAGGGAACCACACCTGCAAACTCCGTTCAGGTAAGTCTGAATATCAACTACTGAGAAGGAAAGGCGTGCGTAGGAAAGGCATAAAAAATGCCTGAATAAAATCAGAGGACCTTTTTCTGCATCCAATAGCTGGTCATGGGTTCATAGGTCGGTCGGATGGTCAGTCAGTCAGGCAGGCGTCAATCTAATCTCTTAGTCGACAGTTAGTGGACGCGTTACCTGCCATATAGGGTGATGGCGCACTTCTCCTCTCCCAGTGACTGTAATCAGTTTGGACAATGTGAGTGGGCCCTGGAGGAGCAACCGCTGCGTGCCAGCCAGAGTCAGCCAGAGCCACTGACACATCCTGAGTCATCATGTCGGGGCGAGGGGACACAGGCACAGGGTAAAGGGGGCGTGTTGTTGTGTAACAGGGGCCTCCCCACACTCCCACTGCGGGGGCTCCCAGCCCTGTCGCCTCCAGCTTCACTGCCCGATAGTGACGAGCCGCCCGACTGTCACTCCAAACCTCCCTGTGTCCTGTGGAGTTGTTCCTTGGTCGTGACAGCTCCTGACAGCCCCGGGATTCAACCAGCGCCTCCTCAACTGTCACCTGAGAGACTTGGTTCAGCAGCACAAGATGCCCCCGAGGCCTGGGAGTACTTATACTTATTCTATCATCTATAGTGTACAGTGCATTCAAAAAGTATTTAGACACCTTGACTTTTTACGTTACAGCCTTATTCTAAAATCGATTAAAATGTTTTTATTGTCTCATCAATCTGCACACAATACCCCTATTTTAAATAAATTTGCAAACATTTCTAAAAACCTGTGTTCGCTTTGTCATTATGGGGTATTGTGTGTAGATTGATGAGGATTTTTTGAATTCACTCCATTTAGAATAAGGCTATAATGTAACAAAATGTGGAAAAAGTCATGGGGTCTGAATACTTTCCAATGCTCTGTACAAGGACTGTTGAAGGACTGTGTGCACTGTGCATTACAGAGTCCAACAGAGTACTGAGACTGTGTACCAAGCTCTGCACGGTCATTTACAGAGCAGTTCTACAGTTATACCATCCTGGGTGAAGAACTCTGAAGAGTAGTACCCAGGACACAAAGGATATACAATATAAATATTTCCGTAAGTAGTTATGTTGGCGCTACACAGCCATTTCCATTCGACCTCGGTTGAGGAACTGTGGAAATGAACATTGACATGGGGGGGGGGACCTTGAAACCCTCGGCTAGGCTGAACACCAACATCAGCAGACTAGACATAAGGCATTCTGCATGAGCTACTGCTTAGAGGTCTAATGATGCATGTGGATTGCCTGGCCAGGAGGGAGTTTGTCGTCCAGACGTAAGGTAACAACAGCAGCTTTGACTAGGGGCTATGCTGAATTATGAATACAGCAATGAGCTAATACATCTAATGTTGCAAAGGAGAAGTAAAGAATCATTTACATAACCACGACAGCAGTACAATTTTCTTGAAAATACCAATCGAGGTCGCACCCAAGGTTAATGACAACAGAACCTGTTGATCAGTTGGTGAAGTAATCCCACCTTCATCCCTTGGTACAGTCCTTCTCAAGGTTGACAACATGTAGCATATCAATGGAGTGAGGGAAACGGTGTGAGATGGGTGGAGCTGCAGGGAGCGACCTGTGACATGTGGTGCCCGGTGTGACAAAGCGTGAGGATTAGAAGACAATGAGAGATTAGGACTGGCTGCCGGATGGTTGACACAACAGCCCTGGCTGATTGAGCCGTTACATTCAGTACATTTAGTGAATGAAACATAGAACATTTCAGACGTGAAAATATTGCCATTTACTTGATAAATTCCAGTGTCGATCAATCTCATTATTCATTTTTGTTAAACAGTTTAGTTCTTACAGATGTGGTCAAATATATTGGCATATTTGCACGATTCACTATTTCTTCCTAAATTAATTGAAATTGAAAAAACTTTTGTTGTTCACGCGTATTTGTTTGATTTACAACCACAGAGGGCCCCACAAAAATTATAATCTTAACTGAAATTGAGATTATTCACTTCAAACCAAATTAAGTTATCGCACCTGTGGTAAGTGGCAGGTACCTACAGTGTAGAAATATCAATTCGACACGTTTTGAAAAGAGAAAACAGAACATTCTGCTCCATTAAGGCCACTCCATCTCCCCTATTGGACAAGGTGAAGAAAGATAGAGATGGAAAACTCATTGGAAAATAACACAAGATCTCAGGATAGAGAGAGAAATGCTTTAACGCACAGTAGATGGAACTAAAAATAGCTAAGTGTCGTCAGGAGGTTAAAGTTATGGCTTCTCATTTCGGGGATGCAGAGCCAAAGCCCAGGACAGCTTTCCCTTTCCAAGAGGCAATGTATCATTCGTAATGGTTGTCTTTTTTTGGCAGCGTGGCGGGTAAGGCTTTAAACTGATTTGCCTTCAGAGAGACAGATTAGTTAACCACACAGGTTGGTGTGACAATAAAACCATATCCCTTGAATTGAAATCAAACGGCAAAGTAATTACTTTCAAACAATTGGACAGTGTTTTCCATTTGCAGCGTCATTGTTATCTAAGACCGGGTTGCAAGGCTCTCGCATGCAACGGGTCTGCTGCCCGTGGAAACACATCTCCCTTGACAACCATGTTATATTACACGTGTGTGTGGGACAGGATGTGTGTGGGACAGGATGTGTGTGGGATGGAGGTTGGCTGCACTTTTGATAGTCAGTTAAAGGTTGATTTTTTAACCTGAACAATACTTCACCTGAAATGTGTCAGGGTGCATGGCAGATCACTCGTTCGGTGGGTTTATAAGTTCGGCCAGCTCAGCAAGTGTCCACGGGATGAGTCATTTCTTAGGAACTGCTGTGAAGTGTTAAAACAAACTTATTCCATCATCTCAAGTGGTTTTAAGTGTCTCTCTCAATAAGTGCAAGATCACTAAAATCGGTTTATCATCTCCTTGCAACCCTTTTTAAGAGAACTGTGCCAATCGTCGAATCATATGTCATTATTTCATTATGACATTGACTTCTAGAGTTGGGCTCTCTGCTTAATTTGGGACTCTCCCTCTGGTATTTATTTGTCTTGGACCAATCCTGTCACACCCTGTTCAGTTGGCCTGGTAATAGTATAATTAATGATAATACAAACCTTGTACACCTACCAGTAACATGATCAAAAACAATGCCCCTAACTGATCTGTATTAAAAAAGAATGAGCATTCATATTGAGAGCAAGTGCATCTCCTCCAAACCCCATGGCTCTCGATCTTATTTAAATATCATAAAAAATGTAAAGTGCTAATTAGAAGCAACTGTCCGTAGTGGTCTATACTCGCCAAACCCCAGAGAGACTGACTCGTTATGAATAATTCAAGGCCTCCCTCTCCCACAAGACATCAATACTGAGCCAATCTCATCACCACTACTGCTGTGCATTCATATCTCCCTTGCATTCTCCCAGAGCCTCTCAACATTAATCAGATGGGCTGTTTTAAGAATATACAATTGTAGTGAATTGGCATTCTCGACCTTCACCTATCTGACCGGGTTTACGATCTCAATTGACTAACTAACTCAACTGACTAACTCAACTAGCTCGACTAACTCAACTGACTCAACTAAGTAACTCAAATAGCCCAACTTAGTAACTCAACTAACTCAACTCAACCTACTAACTCAACTGACTCAACTAAGTAACTCAAATAACTAAACTAAGTAACTCAAATAACTCAACTAAGTAACTCAACTAACTCAAATCAACTGACTAACTCAACTGACTCAACTAAGTAACTCAAATAGCTCAAATAACTAAATTGACTAACTGAAGAAACTGCCTATATTTAGTCTGTTCCATCCCACTGACTCTCTACCCCTGTCTCTTCTCTGTCCTAGGTTACGGCCATGCTGCCCCCAGCACAGACGGGGGGAAGGTGTTCTGTATGCTCTACGCCCTGCTGGGCATCCCTCTCACCCTGGTCATGTTCCAGAGCCTGGGCGAGCGCATCAACACCTTGGTGCGCTATCTGCTGCACCGCCTGAAGAACTGCCTTGGCATGCGGCGCACTGAGGTCTCCATGGTGAACATGGTGGCCATCGGCTTCATCTCCTGCATGAGCACGCTGTGCATGGGTGCGCTCTCCTTCTCCCACTTTGAGGGTTGGAGCTTTTTCCACGCCTACTACTATTGCTTCATCACGCTCACCACCATCGGCTTCGGAGACTACGTGGCGCTGCAGAAGGACCAGGCTCTGCAGACAAACCCCAAGTACGTGGCCTTCTGCTTCATGTACATCCTCACCGGCCTGACTGTGATTGGCGCCTTCCTCAACCTGGTTGTGCTGCGCTTCATGACCATGAACGCGGAGGACGAGAAGCGGGATGCCGAGCAGCGCGCCCTCCTCTCCCAGAATGGCCAGGCAGGAGGGCACAACCACCCGGGCTGCGCCCCCGACCCGCCTTCCTCCTCCTCGGCTGCTTCAGGGTGCAGTGGGGGAGCTGGAGGAACGGGAGGACCAGGAGGGGGCGGAAACGGTGGTGTTGGGGGAGCGGGGCGGGGGCTGCGTAACGTGTATGCGGAGGTGCTCCACTTCCAGTCCATGTGCTCCTGCCTGTGGTACAAGAGCAGGGAGAAGCTGCAGTACTCCATCCCCATGATTATCCCCAGGGACCTGTCCACCTCTGACACCTACATGGAGCAGGGGGAGGCCTTTTCCTCCGACGCCCTCCACCCCCTTCACTCCAACGGCTGCGTCTACAGCATGCACCAACCCCATTCCGTCATCAGTTCTGTGTCCACGGGCCTGCACAGCCTCACCCCGTACAGACTAGGACACAGCAAGCGGCGCAGCTCCATCTAGAGGTCTGGAGGACTCAATGCTTAAAAGAACCAACCCACACCTCTTGTCTACCGCATGGAAGGACCCTAATACTGTTGGACTATTTTCGATGGACTAAACCAAGATCTAAATCAGGGGTGCTCAACTTACAGTCCTCAGGGGATCCCTGTCCTGGGGTGATGTGTTTTTGCCTGGCACTTTTAAATGATCGATTAATGCCACTGATTTTCCAAAAACAAGAATAGGCCTCGAAGACCGAAGTTTTGCACCTGTGAACTATATCCCTGCTATATTTTCAGCATCCCTTCACCGTTTGCCGTATTTAAGGTTGAAGTTATTGCTCTTCACCATGTGCAGATTGTTTGAACGATAAGATGACACGTTACACTGTGAGAGACAAATATTTTCATGCGAAATGGAGGGATTATGTATTTTAAGAAACTGTGCATCATGATAAGCCACATGACTTAACAAAACCTGATTTTAAGTTTGGTGAGTGAAGTTTGTCTCTTTTTCACAAAGAAGAAAGGGACGTATTGAAGTGTTACTCCCAATAATCATCCATTAAATAAATGTAAATATATTTGTAATATGGATACTGTATTTAAGCAATGTACTTACTAGGGAAGAACCAATTTTGTTAGTGAAAGTGTTGTAAAAACTAAATTGGCTCAAGCCAAACACTTTTTATTTGCTTTAGTTTCTTACTGTATTTATCTCTCAAACCACACAACCAATCAGACATTGTGTTACGTTTTGTCATTTTGTTTTTAATGCTTTTTTTCTTGTGTGTATAATTGTTTTACTGTATGTTTGCTATTCATCTGTTTTATGTTTTCATAATAGGGTTTTACTCAGATCATGTGGGCTCACTTTGTGCATAGTAGACAGTCTAATCTTGTTCACTGCTGCACTTTATAACATTATTGTATGCTTTAGGGCGCTGGATACCAGTGCATTACATGGAATTGAAGATCCTAATTTATGCTAACTCACCTGATGTTTTGGTACCTAAATAATATATTCCTATGGATGTCATGCTCTTAAATGTTGTCAGAGGGAGATTTGAAATGGGTTATTTTGGCTCGTAGCCCAGCAGGCAAAAGTGGTTACAGTCACAGTGCCTTTAGAATGTATTCATACCCCATGACTTAATCCACATTTAGTTACGTTACAGCCTGAATTTGGTATAGATTAACAAAACAAAAAACAATCATGTATCACCTATCTACACACAATACCCCATAATAACAACGTGAAAATGTGTTTTTATATATTTTTGCAAATGTATTGAAAGTGAAATACAGGAATATCTCATTTACATAAGTATTGATACACCGTTGCTATGACACTCCAAACTGAGCTCAGGTGCATCCAATTTTCTTTGATCATCCTTGAGATGTCGCTACAACTTGATTGGAGTCCACCTGTGGCCAACTGAATTGTTTGGACATTATTTAGAAAGAAAAACACCTGTCTGTAAGGTCCCACAGTTGACAGTGCATGTCAGAGCGGAAACTATACCATGAAGTCCAATGAACTGTCAACAGATTTTGAGAGATAATTGTGATGAGGCATATGTCTGGGGAAGGGTATAAAACCATTTCTAGAGTGTTGAACGTTTTCAAGAACACAGTGGTCTGCATCATTGGGAAATTTAAAAAAAATATACTACCCAGACTCTGCCTAGGGCTGTCCGTCAGACCAAACTGAGCAACCGGTCAAGGGAGGGGAGGTGACCAAGAACCAAATGACCACTCTGACAGGACTAAGAGTTCCCTGTCTGAGATGGGAGAACCTGCCAGAAAAACAACAGACTCTACATTACTTCACCAATCTGGGATTTTTTGGAGAGTGGCCAGAAGGAAGCCACTCCTGAGAAAAAGACAACAGCACGCCTGGAATTTGATAATAACATGTGAAAGACTCTGAGATCTCTTTGGCCTGAATGCAAAGCGCTGTCTTGAGAAAACCAGGCACAGCTCATCACCCGTCTAACACCATCCCTACCGTGAAGCATGGTGGTGGCTGTATCATGCTATGGGGATGATTTTCAGCTGGCAGGGACTGGGAGACTGGTAAGGATAGAGAAAACAATGAATTGAGCCAAATACAGGCAAATCCTTGATGTGAACCTGATTCAGATTGCAAACAACCTCAGACTGGAGCGAAGATGTACGTTCCAACAGGACAATGACCCCAAGCATACAGCTAAAGCAACACTGGAATGGCTTCAGAACAAGAATGTGAAAGTCCTTGAATGGCCCAGCCAAAGCCCAGACTTGAATCCCATTGAAAATCTGTGGAAAGATTTGAAGATTCTTTTTCACCGCCACTCCCAATCTACCTTAACAGAGCTTGAGAAAATCTGCAAGGATTGGAGAAAATTGGAGAAAATCCCCAAATACAGATGGGTATGTCTGTATCAGCTTTGCACAAGACAACTCAAAGCTGTAATTGCTGCCAAAGATGCTTCTACAATGTATTGCCACAGGGGTGTGAATACTTATGTAAATTATATATTTCTGTATTTCATTTTTAATTTAAAAAAAATTAAATCTAAAAACATGTTTTCATCTTTTCATTATGGAAAAACAATAATTTAATCAATTTTGAATTCAGGTTGTAACACAACAAAATGTGGAATAAGTCAAGGGGTATGAAAACTTTCTCAAGGCACTGTATGTCATTCAAATATATTTCGTCTTTGTTTGGGTTGGTTGAAAAGAGATTTTTCAATGCCAAAATATGACTTCTTGATGACATCAAGAAAAAGGGTGTCTTTAACTGCTTGTAATCTGTTCATTTGCTGACTCCTCAACTAGAAAACAAATTTATAACCAGAAAACAGCATCTTCATGATGTCAGATTCATGATGTCAGAAGGCACATCTTCTTAGGGATAGCCCCCTTTTTTTAGATTTTCGCCTAAAATGACATACCAAATATAACTGCCTGTAGCTCAGGCCCTGAAGCAAGGATATGCATATTCTTGGTACCATTTGAAAGGAAACACTTTGAAGTGTGTGGAAATGTGAATGTAGGAGAATATAACACAATAGATCTGGTAGAAGAAAATACAAAGAAAAAAACAACAGTTTTTTTCTACTACCATCTTTGAAATGCAAGAGAAAGGGCCCACTGGTTGCAATTCCGATGGTGTCCACAAGATGGAAGCATTGTATGTGCAAAGTTTCCGAAGGATAACTTGAGGTATGAGCGAACTACATGACATTTAGTGTGAAGTCACCCAGGTACATTTGGGCAAGTCGTGAAGGAGACATTTGCATTCATATGACATTTTTCTGCAAGAATATCGTACAATCTGTATACTTGTACTTTGATTTAGCTTTTCCAGTATTAGTAGCATGTTATAAGTTCAAAATTTGTAAAACACCCAGTTTTCATAACTTCATACTAATTTTTGTCCAAAAGGAAAAGGCATGCTGTCACACAAGGTTAATAGCTACATTTTCCAACAGATACATGGTTTCTGGATACACCCATAAAGCCCAGCTCATTGGCTATCTAGCTGGATTTGTTTGACCCCGATTGGTGCTTATTTGGCAAATTTAGTAGTTCAAGTGAAGGCCGTCCGCTTCATCAGCGTGCCATGAAGGTTTCGCTCTCTGACCAAATATGTGTGAAGTCTGGTTACGTTCTAGGATCTCTGACGAATACATACGAACGTGATTTGACTGGCTGAAACAATGTTTAGGGTTAGAGTTTCACAGATTCCTTTCTTTGCAAATTGAACGAGTGGGAAAACTAAATTGATTGTGCGTGCTATATGGACCTTTTTAGGATATGAAAAACGATTTTATCTAACAAAACAACACTTCATATTATCTCTGGCACCCTTTGGATGATAAATCCGAGCAAGATTTCAGAATGTAAGTACACATTTCACCTTCAGAGGTGAATTTATCAAAACTATCGCGGTGAAAAAGTGTTTTGTTGTTAGGAGCTCTCCTCAAACAATAACATGGCATTTTTTCGCAGTAAGAGCTACTGTAAATTGGGCAGTGCAGTTATATTAATAAGAATTTAAGCTTTCAGCCGATATAAGACACTTATATGTACCGACATTTGTTGTTTCTCTAAAATCTGCAATCGCCGATCCCTAAGAAGTGTTTTAATTAAGAAGTGTTTTTAATTCAAATCCATCTGAAGTGATTCAATCAAAAAAGAAATCTATGAACCTTAGTGAAATGCTTTTAAAATCCTCAAAAATATAAGTAGCATCTCATGATGTTTTAAACAACGTCTCATTGTTTGATCTCTTCAGCATAAAGACTATTCAGTAAATCACATATTTGTGATCCAGATATCACCTCACACTTTTAAGACTGTCCTATTTCTTTATGAGTTGGATTTTTTATATCATTCTACCACTGATTCGTCTAATCTTCTTAATAAAGTTTATTAATTGGAAATTGACTACAATTTTTTGTTGTTGTCATTTTTATTTATTTGCATCATGATTCGGTGGTACTGGTTACCCAAGTTGAAAGTCAAAATCTCAGTTCATCACATTATTTCTTAACTGCTTGGTGAAACAAAACGGAGACCCACATTGCCTAAAATAGAGCCAGTCATAGACATCTCCTTCACACCTTGAGATCAGCAGAGGGTCACAACCGTAGGTGCTGCTGCATCAGGAAGAGGGTCCATCCCTCCTATGACTACAGCATCTGCCGTCCAACGCCTTCCACACGCCTGCACACACGTTGATACTGCCCCCAGACAAATAGCAGTAGGATTTTCAAACAAAGTTGTCAGCTGAGTATACAAGTCTATTCTCTGCACGTTTGGTGTCTTAAATAGACACTCCAGTTTGTCCAGAAGTAGTGTAATAATGGTCATTTTTAACAGCTTAGCTAAACAACAAGCTAACTTATAAACTCTGAACAACAACAACCATTTAAAAAACAATTGCATTGAGGATTTTACATACTGTAGTTTGTATCACAATCCTATATTAGAAACTAGTTACACTTTACTTAGGGTGTACATTTTTTATGTATTGTTACTTGTTTTAAGAATGTACTGTATGAGTCCCTTAGAATGTATTATAAATCAGTTTATATACTATTTTCTTTGTGTATTATAAGCAGTTCATAGATACTTATGACTTCTAAATCTGATGCATTATAACAGAATCAGCATGTTTCTTCAGTATGGTTTTACAAACCTTTTTCGATAACTTTTTCATAATGTTACGGAAATATGGTCAAGGCAGGGCAAATAAAAGTTTAGGCAACTCCTCCTTAACTGACCAAGCCCACGCCATGACACATTTTACATAAGCCCATGTCAAAGCGCTGACAAAGTCCCACCTTGATTCGAGTGATTCTCCTCTCCTCTCCACTCCCCTCGTCCTCTTTCCGCTCCATTTCCTGTTCGACCTGCCTATGCTGCGACAGGCTTGGCTCCTCCTAATGCGTCTTATGCCATTACCTTGCATCCTTCACTCACTGTTGTCCCGGACCATCGCTCGGTCCCTGTTGCTGTTTGACTTCCTCTCAGTAATCATCAAGGTTGGTTGTTTGACCTCTCTGTCTTTGGCTCACCTCTCACCACCTCACAAACCCAGGGTTGTCATTTTCTTGGAAGAAGGAGGAAATTAATTCTGAAATTCTTCCTTTCATCATTCTCCATTGCTTAAGGATGGAGAAAGTAGCTCTGGACAAAGAAAAAGTTAATAAAATCATCACAAAATCGTTATAAGAGGGGACGTTCAGGATTCTTCAAGTTGATGTAAAAACATGCACATATCACTCACATTGATTTTTAGCTAGCGGTGGCTAAAGTTAACTGAAGTTTGTGGTGGCTGTTTAGAGAAAAGCGAACCATGGAATACAGTTTCCCCTGGTCCATAGACTACTTTCAGGGTTAAAAAACATCTAACATCAAGTTGTAAAATATTTTTGTAAAATCCTTAACTTCCCTTTTAAGCAAAAAGTAACAGCAGACAACAGTACCAAAATGCATTATATTCTTGGTCCATAATAGTCTCTACCAGTCTAATTTGTGCATAGCTCTTGTCAATACTGGATATAGTCGGATTGTACTGTAACTAAGTACATTCTTTGCTCATTTTAAGTCTGTTCATAGGTTTCAACTCTCCTATTTCAAATGTGCTGGTTATTTTACAATGCCATTAAACATTTGCATTCCTAGAACTGCCAGAAATCCCTATTTGACAGAAAGCACATATCCAAGGCTACACAGGTTAAATTCCAACTGGAAATGAAAATGTTCGATGGATGTGATAGTTGTTGATCCAATGGGAGCTGGTCAGAGTGCTAGCAGTTGTTTCAAGCAGCTACAGAGAAACCAGCTGGAAAGCATAATATTTTCACTCTTATTTGATAAGAACAATCTGAAATCATACCATCAATGAGACATGGCCATAATATCAAATCCCAACATTAATTTAGTGAGTGTAAGGAACAAATGTGGAGAAGATAGATTAGTTAATTTTTTCCCCTTCTCTCTCTCTCTCTTTCTTTCTCTCTCTGTCTCTTTCTTTCTCTCTCTCATTCTCTAACTCTCTCTCTCTGTCTCCGCTCCTCCCCTACTTTCATCCCTTGTTGCAACTTCAGAACAGGCTATTATCATTTCACAGAATCATCTTAGCAATGCATCCTTTCTTTTGCGAGTCTCTTAAGAAAAGTGGGGAAACACATTCATTGGAATAAATGAACGCTGGGAGGGTGACGGTGTGGTGAGTGTCGCGGCACTGGTACATTATGCCAGCTTTTAGTTAACACACAACACAGTGATTTATCTGGAGCCTCCACTTGTGACTGTTGATGATTCAGCTCCTCACGTTTCCAGTCTCCGGGCTCGTTGCGTTTAGCCAACTCATTTTCCACAGGAAACAGAAAAACATGTCTGTCTAGGCCTTTATTACAGCAGCACTGAATCTCATTAATGACCTGGCTCTTCTCATTGCCGTTAATCATACAGGCACAAAATGGTTGCTTCAGCCCCTGAAATTCATCCATCCAGGAGAATGGGCCAGATTGGGGTGTAATAACTAATCTTTTCAACACCCACAAATCACACCGTCTTCTTAGTTTTACTCGGTTCTCATGTTTTATGTCTTTGTGTTGGGAGTTTTGGTCCTCACACAAACATAAAGCAGATAATTTGTATGCTGTCGTCATTTTCTTGAGATGAGAAATTCTTATTCGCATTTTTATTCTTATTCGGGACTAATATTCATATTGATATAGAAAGTGAAGAAAGTTTGAATGATTCTACAGAAACATTTGTCATTCACTTTAACAGATAATTGAACCTAAAATTATACATTTGCAATGCATAAAGTCCTGTTTCTGCATATATTCACAGAACAAACTCAACTTATGTTCACTATGTCCGTGTGAAATCAGATGGGCAGTAGGGGATTGGGGAGACTCTGGGGACTGAATGTGTCCCTGTATTGGCAGAGGAGTGGGGAGTCTGGGGAATTAATGTGTCTCTGTCTGTCTGCCTTTCTGCCTTTCTGTCTCTCTCTCTCTCTCTCTCTCTCTCTCTTGCTCTCTCTCACTCTCTCTCTCTTTCCTCCCTCCTTCTCTGCCCGCCTCATCTTCTCCATCTCCTCCTCTCTTCCTTCTCTCTCTCCTCTCTCTCTTTCCTTCTCTCCTCCCTTTCTCTCCCTCCCTGCCTCCTCTCCTCACTCTTTCTCTGCTCTCTCCCTCCCTCCTCTCATCCCTCCTTCTCTCTGCTCTCTCTCTCCCTCCCTGCCTCCTCTCCTCCCTCCCTCTTCTCTCTCTCTTACTCCCTGTCTCCTCTCCTCCCTCCCTCTTCTCTCTCTCTCTTTCACTCCCTGTCTCCTCTCCTCACTCTCTCTCCTCCCTCACAGTAGAGTTCCAGTAGCCTGATTTCCCACTGATGCATTTATATGCAGAGGATCCACTGGACCAGGTATGTGTGTGAGTGTGTGTGTTTGGCATACATGTGTGTGTTTACTTGTCTGTGTGTGCACAGGGGATACGGAGGCTCAGGACAAATAAATGTCATATACAGAGAAGTGTTAAAATAGATCAGATGAATAAGGGCACGTTGACCCCATTCAATCTTATCCGACGCTGCTATTTACTTTCATTTCACACCCATTCAACTGAGCAGGCTGGTCTCGGTGACAGAGTGCTTGGTCGTGAAAGATGGTTCAAATCAGCTGTAATGGGTGATTGTTTAGCTGATGCCTCGAACTCAGAGGGAAAATGGCAGCCAGCGTCAAGGATCCCGGGGAGGGTCTCATCTCATGCGATGGGGTTGACATTAGCCGTGTTATGCAACCGTAACCTCCAGCTTTGAAGTGGGAGGGAGTGGCAGGGGGCTTATGCTATACTGACACAAGATACAGCACAGCATCTGCCCCCTGCCACTCCCTCCCACTCCATTCTCCCCAGCCCACCCCTAGCTGTGTGTGTGTTTGTTGCTGCTGCCTGACACCTCCCCCCACCGTCTTCTCCAGATCCCCCCCATTCTCGCAATCATTCTGCTCCCCTGGCTTCAGAGATGAGCCCAGTGCGGCGGCCCTATGCAGCAAGCTTTTGGCACTAGGCAAAAAAAAAAGTCAGTTTGATAACGCACGTAGCTCGCTCACTCAGCTGAGGTTTGGGGACCACTTACGCACATGATCAAACGGCAGGCATGGTTTTGCAATACCGTCACCACAAGCATTTCAACATTCAGTCGAAGCAGAGGATTATAAGGTAAACATCCTCCAGGACAAATAAATAGAGGTCAGTCGATGTGTCAAAACTGAGTCATACCCAATGAACGGTCTAGATTTACTATCAACACTCTACTGTATGGAACCCTTAAATGAACCACTCTACTGTATGGAACCCTTAAATGAACCACTACACTGTATGGAACCCTTAAATGAACCACTACACTGTCAGAGACCCCTAAATGAACCACTCTACTGTATGGAACCCTTAAATGAACCACTACACTGTCAGGGACCCCTAAATGAACCACTCTACTGTATGGAACCCTTAAATGAACCACTACACTGTCAGGGACCCCTAAATGAACCACTCTACTGTATGGAACCCTTAAATGAACCACTCTACTGTATAGAACCCTTAAATGAACCACTACACTGTCAGGGACCCCTAAATGAACCACTCTACTGTATGGAACCCTTAAATGAACCACGACACTGTCAGGGACCCCTAAATGAACCACTCTACTGTATGGAACCCTTAAATGAACCACTCTACTGTATGGAACCCTTAAATGAACCACTCTACTGTATGGAACCCTTAAATGAACCACTACTGTATGGAACCCTTAAATGAACCACTCTACTGTATGGAACCCTTAAATGAACCACTACACTGTCAGGGACCCCTAAAGGAACCACTGCACTGTCAGGGACTCCTAAAGGAACCACTGCACTGTCTGGAACCCCTAAAGGAACCACTGCACTGTCTGGAAACCCTAAAGGAACCACTGCACTGTCTGGAAACCCTAAAGGAACCGTAGCACTGTCAGGAACCCCTAAAGGAACCACTGCACTGTCAGGGACCCCTAAAGGAACCACTGCACTGTCAGGGACTCCTAAAGGAACCACTGCACTGTCAGGGACTCCTAAAGGAACCACTGCACTGTCAGGGACTCCTAAAGGAACCACTGCACTGTCTGGAAACCCTAAAGGAACCACTGCACTGTCTGGAACCCCTAAAGGAACCACTACACTGTCAGGGACCCCTAAATGAACCACTGCACTGTCTGGAACCCCTAAAGGAACCATAGCACTGTCAGGGACCCCTAAAGGAACCACTGCACTGTCTGGAACCCCTAAAGGAACCATAGCACTGTCAGGGACTCCTAAAGGAACCACTGCACTGTCTGGAAACCCTAAAGGAACCATAGCACTGTCAGGAACCCCTAAAGGAACCACTGCACTGTCAGGGACCCCTAAAGGAACCACTACACTGTCAGGGACCCCTAAAGCAACCACAGCACTGTCTAGAACCCCTAAAGCAACCACAGCACTGTCTGGAACCCCTAAAGGAACCACTGCACTGTCAGGAACCCCTAAAGGAACCGCAGCACTGTCAGGAACCCCTAAAGGAACCGCAGCACTGTCAGGAACCCCTAAAGCATTTTTTTAAATAAATAAATAAAATATTATTGATTAAAAAAAATTAATAAAAATACATTTTCAGACAGTCCATATATATTTTTCAAAGGGGCTATACATTTGGGTGAGTTTTTTGTCTCGCTTGAGTAGCCTCGTTTCACATCCAGAAATAACATTAAACCATCTAGTGTTCAGTGAAATAACAACACAATGTCAAATACAGGTAGCCTAGTCAAATAATTAACATCCAATCACATTAACCATTACTCTCTCGTGGGAATTCCACTAATGGTCCTAACATCCATTCACATTAACCATTACTCTCTCGTGGGAATTCCACTAACGGTCCTAACACCCATTCACATTAACCATTACTCTCTCGCGGGAATTCCACTAACGGTCCTAACACCCATTCACATTAACCATTACTCTCTCGTGGGAATTCCACTAACGGTCCTAACACCCATTCACATTAACCATTACTCTCTCGTGGGAATTCCACTAACGGTCCTAACATCCATTCACATTAACCATTACTCTCTCGCGGAAATTCCACTAACGGTCTGTATGAAGCCAAACGTAGCTGCTGCTCATTCCATTTGTTTGAAAACGGATAAATGGTTAAGAAAAGTAAGGCCCACGTCCATAGAGACACATAGCAGCTCTACCAGTAGTACTGCTACTACCAGCAGTACTACACCTGCACCTGTCGACAACATAAGTTGTTCTGCTTCCACGTGCACATCCAATGCTAGTATCAGTAATTCTACATTTGTTGTAAGTCCAGCTAGCATTGACACTGACAGTTGTGAATCTGATGCAGCCGAAGAGCTACTGCCCCCTTACCCGGGAAAACGCCGAACAACAGACAGGGACGTTGGACCATCAGAGGCACAAATATGATGAGAACTACATTGATTTGGGGTTCACTTATATTGGGAGTAGTGCCTTTCCTCAGCCACAGTGTGTTAAATATACAAAAGTACTATCTCACAACGCGTTGAAACCTTCACTCTTGCGCAGATATTTAGAAACCAAACATGCCAATTTGGAAAATAAGTCTTAGGAGTTTTTTGAGTGAGAATTAAGTCGACTTTCGAGCAGTAAGACATGTATAAAGGCAACAGATACCATTAATAAGAAGGGGCTCGAAGTGTCTGATATGGTGAGCTACCGAGTGGCTAGGACAGGCAGGCCCATACTATTCTGGAGAATTCTTCCTGCTGCCGCGGATATGGTTGGGACAATGCTGGGGGAAAAGGCCCAAAATCCTGTACAGACAATGCTTTCATCAAACAACACTGTTTCACGACGCATCAGTGACATGGCAGGAGATGTTTGAAACAGGGGACAATGCTTTGCATACAAGCCAGTGAATTCTATGCTTTACAGCTGGATGAGTCAACAGATGTGGCGGGCCTGGCACAGCTCCTGGTATATGTCTGTTACAGCTGGATGAGTCAACAGATGTAGCGGGCCTGGCACAGCTCCTGGTATATGTCTGTTACAGCTGGATGAGTCAACAGATGTAGCGGGCCTGGCACAGCTCCTGGTATATGTCTGTTACAGCTGGATGAGTCAACAGATGTAGCGGGCCTGGCACAGCTCCTGGTATATGTCTGTTACAGCTGGATGAGTCAACAGATGTAGCGGGCCTGGCACAGCTCCTGGTATATGTCTGTTACAGCTGGATGAGTAAACCGATGTAGGGGGCCTGGCACAGCTCCTGGTATATGTCTGTTACAGCTGCATGAGTCAACAGATGTAGCGGGCCTGGCACAGCTCCTGGTATATGTCTGTTACAGCTGGATGAGTAAACCGATGTAGGGGGCCTGGCACAGCTCCTGGTATATGTCTGTTACAGCTGCATGAGTCAACAGATGTAGCGGGCCTGGCACAGCTCCTGGTATATGTCTGTTACAGCTGGATGAGTAAACCGATGTGGCGGGACTGGCACAGCTCCTGGTATATGTCTGTTACAGCTGGATGAGTAAACCGATGTGGCGGGCCTGGCACAGCTCCTGGTATATGTCTGTTACAGCTGGATGAGTAAACCGATGTGGCGGGCCTGGCACAGCTCCTGGTATATGTCTGTTACAGCTGGATGAGTAAACCGATGTGGCGGGCCTGGCACAGCTCCTGGTATATGTCTGTTACAGCTGGATGAGTAAACCGATGTGGCGGGCCTGGCACAGCTCCTGGTATATGTCTGTTGCGTTTATGGGGGGTCAATTAAGGAAGACATCCTCTTCTGCAAACCACTGGAAACCAGGACAACATGAAAGGGTATTTTGAAATCCTGTTAAGCACAGGCAAAATCCTTTGCTGTAAGATGATTTAATATTACAGCAGGACAATAACCTAAAACACAAGGCCAAATCTGCACTGGAGTTGTTTACCAAGAAGACAGTGAATGTTCCTGAGTGGCCGAATTACAGGTTTTACTTAAATATCCTTGAAAATGTATGATAAGATCCCTCCTTGTAACACAATAAAATGTGGAAAAAGTCAAGGGGTGTGAATACTTTCTGAAAGCACTGTTGGTCCACTATATTTGTGACCTTACAGTAGCTGGTATTCAGTCCAGTTGCCAGTACAAAAAAAATAACAATTTACAAATTAACATTTTTTTTAACCACACACACTTGTCATATTATTATTATTCATTTTATTTATTTCACATGTATTTATAATGGAAGGGTAGGGTTAGCTGCTATTCAGTCCAGTAACCACACACCCTTGGTAGTTTATGGAAGGGTTAGCTAGTATTCAGTCCAATAACCACACACCCTGGTCATATTATGGAAGGGTTAGCTGCTATTCAGTCCAGTAACCACACACCATTGGTAGTTTATGGAAGGGTTAGCTTGTATTCAGTCCAATAACCACACACCCTGGTCATATTATGGAAGGGTTAGCTGCTATTCAGTCCAGTAACCACACACCCTTGGTAGTTTATGGAAGGGTTAGCTAGTATTCAGCCCAATAACCACACACCCTGGTCATATTATGGAAGGGTTAGCTGCTATTCAGTCCAGTAACCACACACCCTTTGTAGTTTATGGAAGGGTTAGCTGGTATTCAGTCTGGTAACCACACACCCTTGGTAGTTTAAGGAAGGGTTAGCTGGTATTCAGTCCAGTAACCACAAACCCTTGTCGTTTTATCGAAGGGTTAGGGTTAGAGTTAGTTGGTATTCAGTCCAGTAACCACACACCCTTGGTAGTTTATGGAAGGGTTAGCTGGTATTCAGTCCAGTAACCACACACCCTTGTCGTATTATGGAAGGGTTAGCTGGTATTCAGTCCAGTAACCACACACACTCAATATATTACGGAATGGTTAGCTGGTATTCTGTCCAGTAACCACACACCCTTGATATATTATGGAATGGTTAGCTGGTATTCAGTCCAGTAACCACACACCCTTGTCGTATTATGGAATGGTTAGCTGGTATTCAGTCCAGTAACCACACACCCTTGTCGTATTATGGAAGGGTTAGCTGGTATTCAGTCCAGTAACCACACACCCTTGATATATTATGGAATGGTTAGCTGGTATTCAGTCCAGTAACCACACAACCTTGTCGTATTATGGAAGTATCTACTGTACCTGTGAGCAGAGCAAATCAAACACAACTGTACGTCTTGCTCTACACTTCAGCATAACCATCTATTGGAAGCACTAGCAATGGACACAACCCCCAAAACATACAGTGGGGCAAAAAAGTATTTAGTCAGCCACCAATTGTGCAAGTTCTCCCACTTAAAAAACTGAGAGAGGCCTGTAGTTTTCATCATAGGTACACTTCAACTATGACAGACAAAATGAGAAAAAAAATCCAGAATATCACATTGTAGGATTTTTAATGAATTTATTTGCAAATTATGGTGGAAAATAAGTATTTGGTCAATAACAAAAGTTTATCTCAATACTTTGTTATATACCCTTTGTTGGCAATGACAGAAGTCAAACGTTTTCTGTAAGTCTTCACAAGGTTTTCACACACTGTTGCTGGTTTTTTGGCCCATTCCTCCATGCAGATCTCCTCTAGAGCAGTGATGTTTTGGGGCTGTTGCTGGGCAACACAGACTTTCATCTCCCTCCAAAGATTTTCTATGGGGTTGAGGTCTGGAGACTGGCTAGGCCACTCCAGGACCTTGAAATGCTTCTTACGAAGCCACTCCTTCGTTGCCCGGGCAGTGTGTTTGGGATCATTGTCATGCTGAAAGACCCAGCCACATTTCATCTTCAATGCCCTTGCTTTCACTTGTTTTCACTCAAAATCTCACGATACATGGCCCCATTCATTCTTTCCTTTACACGGATCAGTCGTCCTGTTCCCTTTGCAGAATAACAGCCCCAAAGCATGATGTTTCCACCCCCATGCTTCACAGTAGGTATGGTGTTCTTTGGATGCAACTCAGCATTCTTTGTCCTCCAAACACGACGAGTTGAGTTTTTACCAAAAGTTCTATTTTGGTTTCATCTGACCATATGACATTCTCCCAATCTTCTTCTGGATCATCCAAATGCTCTCTAGCAAACTTCAGACGGGCCTGGACATGTACTGGCTTAAGCAGGGGGACACGTCTGGCACTGCAGGATTTTAATCCCTGGCGGCGTAGTGTGTTACTGATTGTACACTTTGTTACTTTGGTCCCAGCTCTCTGCAAGTCATTCACTAGGTCCCCCCGTGTGGTTCTGGGATTTTTGCTCACCGATCTTGTGATCATTTTGACCCCACGGGGTGAGATCTTACGTGGAGCCCCAGATCGAGGGAGATTATCAGTGGTCTTGTATGTCTTCCATTTCCTAATAATTTCTCCCACAGTTGATTTCTTCAAACCAAGCTGCTTACCTATTGCAGATTCAGTCTTCCCAGCCTGGTGCAGGTCTACAATTTTGTTTCTGGTGTCATTTGACAGCTCTTTGGTCTTGGCCATAGTGGAGTTTGGAGTGTGGCTGTTTGAGGTTGTGGACAGGTGTCTTTTATACTGATAACAAGTTCAAACAGGTGCCATTAATACAGGTAACGAGTGGAGGACAGAGGAGCCTCTTAAAGAGTCTGTCATAGTTGAAGTGTACCTATGATTACAATTACAGGCCTCTCTCATCTTTTTAAGTGGGAGAACTTGCACAATTGGTGGCTGACTAAATACTTTTTTGCCCCACTGTATGTGCCAACGTTTTCCAGAAACTCTGCAGAAAGAATGTGGTGTCAGCTCTGACATGGCACCTTGAGTATGAAATTGAACTACAGTAAGTGAAGTGGATTTACCTCCAGTAACAGAATTACGGTAACGGAATTACATCACGGCTCCCTGATCTGTAATACACAGAAATGTACAATTATGGATATGAATGCAATTCTCCTCATGTTTCACAAGTTTGGACATCACAGAGCAGCACACCAAAGTGAAGTACAGTGTAGTGCAATACAGAAGAGCAGAGCACAGAAGAGTAGAGTTCAGTACATTGCAGTAGAGAACAGTAGAGTAGTGGTTCCCAATCAGGGGTACTAGGCCCCCTGGGCGTACTTGGCCTATCCACATGGGCTACTTGAGACCATAGGCTTACTGGTAAAATGCACATGTGGGAGTACTTCAAAGGTACTCCGGGCAGAGCAAAAACTTTTGGGGTGCACAGTAATCAAAAAAGTTTGGGAACACTATACTGTACTCTACTCTACTGTACTATACTCTACTTTTATTTACTGTACTATATTGAATTGTATTGTACTGTACTGTATTGTACTGCACTACTGTATTGTACCGTACTGTGCTCTACTCACTGTACTGTATTGTACTGTATTCTACTATGCTCTACTCACTGTACTTGTACTGTACTAAACAATTTGTCAAACATAATGTATGTCTATCATAGGTTCAGATTCGACACAGTCTGGTCCGGCCAAGGTAGGCTGACCAAATTTCTACTACTTTTCAATGCCCATGGACATCCTTTGTCTGTCGGTGCACAGCCAGCAGTTGAGGATGCTGGTTACAGTAAATGAAAAGAGAGGGGGCTCATGGGTATGTGCCAGAGCTGGAAAAGGTGACATTAACTGGAGAGTGAGAGTGAGAATCAGAGAGAGAGGGGTTGTCCAGACTCAGACTGTTTCAACACTCTTAGTTTGACCATAAGATGACAGAAAAACAAACAAAGAAAACAGTTATGAGCTGAGCATCACAGAATGCCAGTGGAAGGTAGCAGATGACCCTATTGTGGTTTGTGACTATTATGATTTCCCATTGTAGCCAATTCAGTTGCAGTAAATGCATTACCAATTTGGTAATGGAATTATGAGTTTTAATCACTTAATAATTCATAAAAGCAAAACTAGCATAATCACTCCAACTAAATGGTAGGTCTACCATTACTTGTTACTTCTGTGAACTTTCATTATCCTCCCTCTTCATGTGAGTTTATGAGTGAAATCATAAAATACCTTAAAGATATGCAGATTTTTGGTAACAGAATTACAGTCAAAGTCGGAAGTTTACATACACTTAGGTTGGAGTCATTAAAACTTGTTTTTCAACCAATCCACAATTTTCTTGTTAACAAACTATAGCTTTGGAAAGTCGGTTAGGACATCTACTTTGCGCATGACACAAGTAGTTTTTCCAACAATTGTTTACAGCAAGATTATTTCACTGTATGACAATTCCAGTGGGTCAGAAGTTTACATACACTAAGTTGACTGTGCCTTTAAACAGCTTGGAAAATTCCAGAAAATGATGTCATGGCTTTAGAAGCTTCTGATAGGCTAATTGACATAATTTGAGTCACTTGGAAGTGTACCTGTGGATGTATTTCAAGGGCTACCTCCAATCTCAGTGCCTCTTTGCTTGACATCATGGGAAAATCAAAAGAAATCAGCCAAGAACTCAGAAAAACAATTGTAGACCTCCTCAAGTCTGGTTCATCCTTGGGAGCCATTTCCAAATGCCTGAAGGACCATGTTCATTTGTACAAACAATAGTATGCAAGTATAAACACCATGGGACCACACAGCTGTCATACCGCTCAGGAAGGAGACACGTTCTGTCTCCTAGAGATGAATATACTTTGGTGCGAAAAGTGCATATCAATCCCAGAACAACAGCAAAGGACCTTGTGAAGATTCTGGAGGAAACAGGTACAAAATTATCTATATCCACAGTAAAATGAGTCCTATAACAACATAAACTGAAAGGCCTCTCAGCAAGGAAGAAGCCACTGCTCCAAAATAGCAATAAAAAAGCCAGACCATGGTTTGCAACTGCACATGGGGACAAAGATTGTACTATTTGAGAAATGTCCTCTGGTCTGATGAAACAAAAATAGAACTGTTTTGCCATAATGCCCATTGTTATGTTTGGAGGAAAAAGGCTTGCAAGCCGAAGAACACCATCCCAACCGTGAAGCACGGGGATGGCAGCATCATGTTGTGGTGCTTTGCTGCATTAGGGACTGTGCACTTCACAAAATAGATGGTATCATGAGGTAGGAAAATGATGTGGCTATATTGAAGCAACATCTCAAGACATCAGTCAGGAAGTTAAAGCTTGGTCGCAAATGGGTCTTCCAAATAGACAATTACCCCAAGCATACTTCCAAAGTTGTGGCAAAATGGCTTAAGGACAACAAACTTAAGGTGTTGGAGTGGCCATCACAAAGCCCTGACCTCAATCCTATAGACAATTTGTGGGCAGAACTGAAAAAGCGTGTGCGAGCAAGGAGGCCTACAAACCTGACTCAGTTACAACAGCTTTGTCAGGAGGAATGGGCCAAAATTCACCCAACTTATTGTGGGAAGACTGTGGAAGACTACCCGAAACATTTGACCCAAGTTAAACAATTCAAAGGCAATGCTACCAAATACTAATTGAGGGTATGTAAACTTCTTATCCACTGGGAATGTAATGAAAGAAATAAAAGCTGAAATAAATCATTCTCTTTACTATTATTCTGACATTTCACATTGTTAAAATAAAGTGTTGATCCCAAATGACCTAAGACAGGGAATTTTTACTTGCATTAAATGTCAGGAATTGTGAAAAACTGAGTTTAAATGTATTTGGCTAAGGTGTATGTAAACTTCCGACTTCAACTGTACATGGAAACGCCCAGCAGTAACATCCTCATCAAACCTCACCTACTGAGGCAACGTTGCAACAGGGTTTGTGAGAGTGAACATACATAGATTTTATCCCCCTGTGTGTTCTAGAGATATTTATAAACTGGGTGATTCGAGCACTGAATGCTGATTGGCTGACAGCCGTGGTATATCAGACCATACACCACGGTATGACAAAACATTTATTTTTACTGCTCTATTTACATTGGTAACCAGTTTGTAATAGCAATAAGGCCCTTTTGGTGGTTTGTGGTATTTGGCCAATATACCACGGCTAAGGGCTGTATATCCAGGCACTCCTCGTTGAGTTGTGCAAAGAACAGCCCTTAGCCGTGATATATTGACCATATACTACACCCCCTCATTCCTTGCTGCTTAAGTAAGCGCTGTACAGAAGGAATTATACAACCACAAAGTTCCTAATGACTCCATGGCAATGGTGCCTACTGCACTTTCTTTCAAAGGGAGTACCACAGAGTGCTGAGCACTGAAATGTTTCGGACTTCACCGCCTATTAGCGTCAAATATGCCGCGTTGCTCCTGGGTCAGTTATGATTAGGTGTCCTCCCCGAAGATGTTGAGGAAGCCCGCTCAACGGCTCCAGCTCTCTGTATCATGTTACCACTCGAATCGAGGAGGTTAGATAACTAGCCAGACCTGATTCAAAACGATTCAGTGAAATTCACACACAACATTGGAGACTGAAAAGGACAGTAGTCCTTCACAATTGATGGCAATAGAGAATAAATAAATAAATAATGAGATAACGCTTAACAGAATGGATTCTCATGCAATATTTCATGCAAAAATGTTTTGATTCACATAATATGCATAAGTTTTCTTTACATGTTGTGTCATTCAGATTTTTTCATAAATGTTTTTGTGTTATTGTAGTACCCAAAAAAGTGTTAAACAAATCAAATTATATTTTATATTTGAGATTCTTGAAAGTAGCCACCCTTTGCCTTGATGACAGCTTTGCACACTCTTGGCATTCTCTCAACCAGCTTCACCTGGAATGCTTTTCCAACAGTCTTGAAGGAGTTCCCACATATGCTGAGCACTTGTTGGCTGCTTTTCCTTCACTCTGCGGTCCAACTCATCCCAAACCATCTTAATTGTGTTGAGGTCGGATGATTGTGGAGGCCAGGTCATCTGATGCAGCACTCCATCTCTCTCCTTCTTGGTCAAATAGCCCTTACACAGCCTGAAGGTGTGTTGTGTCATTGTCCTGTTGAAAAACAAATGATAGTCCCACTAAGCGCAAACCAGATGGGATGGCGTATTGCTGCAGTATGCTGTGGTTAAGTGTGCCTTGAATTCTATTTAAATTACTGACAGTGTCACCAGCAAAGCACCCCCACAACATCACACCTCCTCCTCCATGCTTCACGGTGGGAACTACACATGCGGACATAATCCGTTCACCTACTCTGCGTCTCACCAAGACACAGCGGTTGGAACCAAAAATGTCTAATTTGGACTCATCAGCTGTCATCAAGGCAAAGTGTGGCTACTTTGAAGAATCTCAAATATAAAATATATTTAGATTTCTTTAATACTTTTTGGGGTACTACATGATTCCATATGTGTTATTTCATAGTTTTGATGTCTTCACTATTATTCTACAATGTAGAAAATGTTTCATCAATGTGTCATGCATTCCGGTCATGCATCCCATGTCTAGCTTAGTTCGTTACCTAAGCTAGACACTTGTAGCTAGCCAGCAAATCCTCCAGTATGTGTTGACGTCACAGGATTTGTTTTTGGATGGATGCTGTAGAGATTGGTAAGAAATTGTACTTTTCTGTGTTGGAATGGTGTGGGCATACCTCAACAGCAGTGGTGTAAAGTACTTAAGTAAAAATACTTCAAAGTACTACTTAAGTCGTTTTTGGGGGGTATCTGTACTTTACATTACTATTTATTTTTGGGGACAACTTTTACTTTTACTTCACTACATTCCCAATTAAAATAATGTACTTTTTACTCCATACATTTTCCCTGGCACCCAAAAGTACTCATTGCATTTTGAATGCTTAGCAGGACAGGAAAATGGTCCAATTCACGCACTTATCAAGAGAACACGTAGTCATCACGACTGTCTCTGATCTGGTGGACTCACTAAACACAAATGCACAATTTGTAAATGACGTCTGGGTGTGCCCCTGGCCAGCTCATCCTCCTCAGGAAATGTGTTTTGTGTGTTTTAATGTGTTTTAAAATGTTTTTCATAATCTGGGGCAGTACCCCATGTCTACTGTTCGTTCCTGCACCACAATTTCGCCCTTGGCCTATGTTGTTGTTGTTTCTTTCTGCCATCTCTTCGGGGATGCGCTGATGCCTGCACAGTGATTCTCTCATGGACAAGTGCATTCAACAGCCTCCTCTGGCAAACACGAGAACTTGAGAGCATCGATTCTATCCAAAAGTACATAGAGGATCACTGGAGAGTGATTGCGTAACCAATGACAACCTGCTGTGACTTTGGCTGATGCATGATGATTAGACACACTAACCAAGGGTTGGCTGTCTCATGTGCTGATCAACTTTTGTTACCTGTGTACCGTTGAGAGTGTGATGCTCTTGTTGGACAATACATGAAGGCCATGTGACAATAGTTTATAATAGAGTAGGCCTATTACATGTGAGAGAGAAGGTCTGAATGACAATAGTGGCTAATTGCTTAGAATCAGTCCTGTCATTGTCTCCCATGATGAAATCTGGGACGGACCTCTGGCTTTCACATCCAATGTGTTTTCAGAAGGAGACGAGAGAAGACACAAGGAGTATGCAATTGAGATTCTCCATGTGACTCAAACACACAAAACTTAACTTGTTAATATAACACCAACACAATTCATTCAAGAGATGATTTGGCCATGAAATTAAAAACATGCTAAACAGTTGACACTGACTTAGATCGTTTTTCTAAATATGTAATTTTGTCAAATTATCCCTTTAATGTTTTTGCAGTACCTAGATTTGAGGGCTGCAGAGTTTGTGTTTTGCCATTGGAGATTTAAATTAAGATCCAACTAAATTAGGTGAGCTCACTCTCCAACTTGGAGAGATATCTGTCGCAGTCTTCACAGCCAAATATGGAAACGTGAGATTGCACTTGTTGCTGAGAAAGCAAAACACAGACAAACAACTTCAGGAATGTGACACAGTTATAAAGCAACTGACAATGACAGGACCAATGTTATTCTTCTACAACACGAAGAGGCCGTTTTATCTCCTCTACACATTTTCATCTGATTTACTGATTAGATTTTTTTTTATACTTGCCTGAGGGTTACATAGAAGACTTTGCCATCATGTTGTATTCTCTCTCCCTCTCTCTCTCCATCCAGCCCTTATCCCCTTCTTTTCCCTTTTATGTCAACAGCTACCGGAGATTTCAAGCTTTGGCAATGATGACCGTGTCCCCAGTGCGTGTTCAGTTGAGTTTGAATGCCTTTCCAATTTGAATCTCTGATCTCCTAGGAAAATGGCATCCAGGAATGCTTCGGCATGCCTCTGTTGGAAATAAGTTATTACGATGATGCAGACTGATTGTTTACATATTCTCTAAGGGATATGGAGGGCTGCCAATTTCATTACATCTGCACTGCTAAACGTCCACCTAAAAAAAACTACTTTTAAACGTAGAATGGGGAAATAATTGCTTGAATTAAGTAAAACATTCTGGCAATGGCATGAGCAAATTTCACTTGACAAGATTTCTTGAAATAAGTAGAAATAGCTAGTTGTTGAGAAAGCGCTAGTGATCTCAAAAGTAGTAATAAGGTATTTTAAAAAACTTGATATTTGTATTTGTATTTATTATGGATGCCCATTAGCTGCTGCCACTGCAGCAGATACTCCTCCTGTGTTCCAACAAAATTAAGGCAGTTTATTCTAACCTGCCTTTCTAAGCCAAGTTAACAAACAGATTACCAACCATTTTGAATCTCACCGTACCTTCTCCGCTATGCAATCTGGTTTCAGAGCTGGTCATGGGTGCACCTCAGCCACGCTCAAAGTCCTAAACGATATCAAAACCGCCATCGATAAGAGACATTACTGTGCATCCGTATTCATTGACCTGGCCAAGGCTTTCGACACTGTCAATCACAAATTATTGGCAGACTCAACAGCCTTGGTTTCTCAAATGATTGCCTCGCCTGGTTCACCGACTACTTCTCCAATAGAGTTCAGTATGTCAAATCGGAGGGCCTGTGTCCGGACCTCTGGCAGTCTCTATGGGGGTGGCACAGGGTTCAATTCTCGGGCAGACTCTCTTCTCTGTAAACATCAATGATGTCGCTCTCACTGCTGGTGATTCTTTGATCACCTCTACGCAGACGACACCATTCTGTATACCTCCGGCCCTTTTTTGGACACTGTGTTAACTATCCTCCAGATGAGCTTCAATGCCATACAACTCTCCTTCTGTGGCCTCCAACTGCTCATAAATGCAAGTAAAACTAAATGCATGCTCTTCAACTGATCGCTGCCCGCACCTTCCCACCCGTCCAGCATCACTACTCTGGATGGTTCTGACTTAGAATATATGGACAACTACAAATACCTAGGTGTCTGGTTAGACTGTAAACTCTCCTTCCAGACTCACATTAAACATGTCCAATCCAAAATTAAATCTAGAATCGGCTTCCTATTTCGCAACAAATCATCCTTCACTCATGCTGCCAAACATACCCTCATAAAACTGACCATCCTATTGATCCTCGACTTTGGGGATGTTATTTATAAAATAGCCTCCAACACTCTACTCAGCACATTGGATGCAGTCTATCAGTGCCATCCGTTTTGTCACCAAAGCCCCATATACTACCCACCACTGCGACCTGTACGCTCACGTTGGCTGGCCCTCGCTTCATATTCGTCGCCAAACCCACTGGCTCCAGGTCATCTACAAGTCTCTGCTAGGTAAAGCCCCGCCTTATCTCAGCTCACTGGTAACCATAGCAGCACCTACCTGTAGCACGCGCTCCAGCAGGTATATCTCACTGGTCACCCCCAAAGCCAATTCTTCCTTTGGCCGACTCTCCTTCCAGTTCTCTGCTGCCAATGACTGGAACGAACTGTAAAAATCTCTGAAGCTGGAGACTCTTACCTCCCTCACTAGCTTTAAGCACCAGCTGTCAGAGCAGCTCACATATCAATACACCTGTACATAGCTCATCTGTAAATAGCCCATCCAATCTACCTCATCCCTATACTGTATTTATTTATTTATCTTGCACCCCAGTATCTCGACTTGCACATTCATCTTCTGCACATCCTACCATTCCAGTGTTTAATTGCTAAATTGTAATTCCTTCGCCACCATGGCCTATTTATTGCCTTACCTCTCTTATCCTACCTCATTTGCACATGCTGTATATAGACTTTTCTACTGTATTATTGATTGTATGTTTGTTTATTCCATGTGTAACTCTGTGTTGTTGTATGTGTCGAACTGCTTTGCTTTATCTTGGCCAGGTCGCAGTTGCAAATGAGAACTTGTTCTCAACCTGGTTAAATAAAGGTGAAATAAAAATAAAAATAATATGACTTTAAAAACATTACAATACATTCACAGATTTCACAACACAGTGTGCCCTCAGGCCCATACTCCACAACTACCAGATATCTACAGTATAAAATCCATGTGTACGTGTGTTTATAGTGCGTATGTTATCGTGTGTGTGTGTGTGTGTGTGTGTGTGTGTGTGTGTGTGTGTGTGTGTGTGTGTGTGTGTGTGTGTGTGTGTGTGTGTGTGTGTGTATGCATGTGTCTGTACCTATGGTTGTGTTGCTTCACAGTCCCCGCTGTTCCATAAGGTGTTTTTTTTTACATCTAATTTTACAGTTACTTGATATGGAATAGAGTTCCATGTAGTCATGGCTCTATGTAGTACTGTGCACCTTCCATAGTCTATTCTGGACTTGGGGAGTGTGAAGAGACCTTTTGTGGCATGTCTTGTGGGGTATGCATGGGTGTCTGAGCTGTGCACCAGTAGTTCAAACAGACAGTTCGGTGCATTCAACATGTCAATACCTCTCATAAACACAAGTAGTGGTGAAGTCAATTTCTCCTCCACTTTGAGCCAGGAGAGATTGACATGCATATTATAAATATTAGCTCTCTGTGTACATCCAAGGGCCAGCCATGCTGCCCTGTTCTGAACCAATTGCAATTTTCCTTAGTCGTTTTTTGTGACATCTGACCACACAACTGAACAGTTGTCTAGGTGCGACAAAACTAGGGCCTGTAGGACCTGCCTTGTTGATAGTGCTGTTAAGAAGGTAAAGTAGTGCTTTACTATGGACATACTTCTCCCTGTCTTAGCTACTGTCGTATGAATATGTTTTGACCATGACATATTGTCACCCCAACTTGCTCAATTTCCACCTTATTTATTACATGATTTAGTTTAGGTTTAGGGTTTAGTGAATGATTTGTCCCAAATACAATGCTTTTAGGTTTAGAAATATTTAGGACTAACTTATTCCTTGCCGCCCACTCTGAAACTAACTGCATCTCTTTGATAAGTGTTGCAGTCATTTCAGTCACTGTAGTAGCTAATAGTGTTGAGTCATCAGTATACAGGCACTCTTGCTTTACTCAAAGCCAGTGGCAATTCATTAGTAAAGATTGCAAAAAGTAATGGGCCTAGACAGCTGCCTTGGGGAATTCCAGATTCTACCTGGATTATGTTGGAGAGGCTTCCATTAAAGAACACCCTCTCTGTTCTGTTATATAGGTAACTCTTTATCCACAATATATAAGTAACATAGTTTCACTGCACAATAATGCACAAGTAATTAATACTATAATATATATC
The DNA here is from genome assembly GCF_002021735.2 of Oncorhynchus kisutch. Taxonomy (NCBI): domain Eukaryota; kingdom Metazoa; phylum Chordata; class Actinopteri; order Salmoniformes; family Salmonidae; genus Oncorhynchus; species Oncorhynchus kisutch. Next base: position 15,114,643 of record NC_034185.2, read on the forward strand.
TTGTCTATAAATAAGATTATGTTTATATTATTTGAAATCTTAAATTGACACATTAATACTTGAATCAAGTCATTAGAAATAACATTTCTTAAATAAAGAGTCACATAAATCAATTTCTTTGACATAGTATTGTATTATTTATTCTTAAGGTTACATTTGAATTCAGCATGTTCATGGCTAAGCTTGACAGCAGCCTTCTAACACTGTATATACATACACAAAAAGGGAGGTAGGAGCAACGCCTGTATGTTTGTAATAGTCACTTGTATCAGATCATTTAAAACATAACACTCATGCATCCCGGGTTTGCATGGTGTGCAAAAAAGGTTAAGAGCTGCCTATATGTTATGTTTAACTTGTACCAGATAAGAACAGTTAGCGAAACATTCCAAAATGCATCCCTCACCCATCTGGGTATTCACATGATGTGAGAACATTTTTAAGTGCTGCCATTGTGATAGTAACGTTTATCAGATGAGAATAATGATACCGTACCTGATAATGAATTGCACACACCTGGAGTTCAAGGTTTAAATCAGTCCCTGATTAGAGTAATCAAGTAAAATGCAGTGTAACTGGCTTCGAGGTCCAGAGTTGAGTTTGAGGGGTTTAGGGACTAATTTGGAAATCAGCCCTAAACCCTGGTGTTGAGAGCAATCTAGTTTAGCCTTTTGAGTTTAACTTAAACTCTTTTAAAACTATAAACCAGTGGACAGTGCAACAGCCTGATAAGGGCATATTCCAAAACAGTGACAGCTTCTTAATGTTTGAGTTGACACAAGATTTAAATGTGTTGTTTGTAAACAGAGTATTATCATCATCGTGATCTTCACTCTCTGGGGTGCTGGATCTAAATTGGGACTTGCCAAGAAGTACCATGGAGCCAAAGTCATAGTCATCAGTCATAGTCATCAGTTGATGCATCATGGATGCTGTCGTTCAATCTAGATCAAAACTGAGGCCGCCATTTCTTCTCCCTTTCAGGTGTAGGGCCCTTGGTCTTTTTTCCAAGTGTGGCATCCTTGGGCTTCTTTTCAGGTGTAGCATCCTTTGTCTTTCTGTCCTTGGTCTTCTGAGAGGTCCACACAGTCTCTTCATCAGTAGTTGTGAGACAGTTTTGTGTCATGACACATGATATGTCTCCCTTTAAAGGGAAACTTCGGGATTTGGCAATGAGGCCCTTTATCTACTTCCCCAGAGTCAGATGAACTTGTGGATACTATTTATGTCTCTGCATGCAGTTTGAAGGAAGTTGCTAACTAGTGCTAGCACAATTGTTAACTAGCGTTAGCATGATGACTAGAAGTCTATGGGTATCTGATAGCGTGCTAGCAGATATCCATGGACTTCCAAGTCATTGCGCTAATGCTAGTTAGCATTGCTTGCGAAACTACCTCCAACTTCCTTCATACTGGACACAGAGACATCTAACTCCAGGGGAAGTAGATAAAGGTCTGCATTTCCAAAATCCTGAAGAATCCCTTTAAATGCACATGACGCAACAATGCAGAGATTACTGCTGTTAATTACTGCATAGCCACATCCACAATGATTAGACGAAATAGCAGTATACAAGATACAAGACTCACCCATTCATATTTACAATCAGTGGTGTAAAGTACTTAAGTATAACTACTTTACAGTATTACTTAAGTATTTTTGAGGGGCATCTGTACTTTCCTATTTATATTTTTGATGACTTTTACTTCACTACATTCCTGAAGAAAATAATGTACATTTTACTCCATACATTTTCCCTGACACCCAAAAGTACTTGTTACATTTTGAATGCCTAGCAGGACAGGAAAATGGTTTTAATTCAGCATAGGGTAATATTCTACCAGTCGTTTGGCCATTGAATTGACTTCACGCTTCGATGGATACTTGAAGTCCTCTATTGTAGCTCGTATTATGGATATTATGTTGGTTATCGTGTTACAGAGTAGACAACAGCCAAGTTATTTTGAGAGTGTGCAAACTTGCTCTTGCCGAACAAGCTGCTTTTCAAAGTAATATCTTCTGGCTTGCTCTAACTCCCTGTCTGTGTAGATGACATTCTGGGCTGGGTTAACTTCATGATTTTGGAGGGACACCTTTCATTATCACTGGGCCTGCAAATAAAACGGGACCTGGGCGTGGAGGCACATCCATTGGCTCTGGTGGAGGTATTTGGGTTACTGAACCAGGGACTACTGGGGTCACTGCCATTGGTTCTGGAGGTGCTGGGATTACTGGACCAGAGAGTGCTGGGGTCACTGGGTCTGTTACTGGAGGTGCCTTGTGCACAAAGTCTCACATTTTGCTGATCTAAATCTGGTCCCTGTAAAAACATGCATTGGATAGAGATTGCATTTAGGCAATAAATGTGGTTTTCTACATTGTTTGAAATTGAATTAAGAGCTGTGAACATTTATAGCAATAATAAGTGTACTAGCTGGTGTAAATTTAAATCTTTCCTCATGATCCTGATGAGCCACTTGCAATATGGCTTTTCTCCTTATGAAATGTTCTGGACCTGGTAAGAGATCTCTGATATCATCACAGGAGAGGCTTGGTAACAGGTCTTCGGTGATATTGGCAGCTGAAATAAATACACCCAATTAAATAGACATCAATGTCCTTAGTTACAATGTGTTCCTCTGGAAGTACCCAACCGTACTCATTTCCATTTTGCTAACGGTTAGCTAGTAATGATAACATTACCATGCTGACATTAGCAATACCGTGGTAGCTAATAGGTTAGTTCACTAGCTAGCTAATTAGGTAGCTAATGGTAGCTGGTCAGTAAGTTTCATGGTTTTTGCAACTTTGCAACTAGAACATTTGACATAAAATAAAAAGCAAATTTACAGAATAAAGTTATAGTAGGGTTATATTTCACAGCTGATATCAACATCATGGGGAATTTTAAAAGGCACATGCAGATGACACATGAAATTAAACTGACTGAAGAACTAGCTAGCTAGCTAATGTTAGCTATCATTTCTTGGTTAAATGGTCTTTGCTTGAAATGACTTGCGACACCATCTTGCCAACGTTTAGCTAGAATGGAATATGACCAGAAGAGGACTGGTCATTTATGAACATTTGAACATCTTGGCCATGTTCTGTTATAATCTCCACCCGGCACAGCCAGAAGAGGACTGGCCACCCCTCATAGCCCGGTTCCTCTCTAGGTTTCTTCCTAGGTTCTAGGGAGTTTTTCCTTGCCACTGTGCTTCTACACCTGCATTGCTTGCTGTTTGGGGGTTTAGGCTGGGTTTCTGTACAGCACTTTGATATATCAGCTGATGTAAGAAGGGCTATATAAATACATTTGATTTTGGTATATGGCCAATATCCCACGGCTAAGAGCTGTTCTTATGCATGACACAACACGGAGTGCACGTATACAACCCTTAGCCATGATATATTGACCATATACCACAAACCCCTGAGGTGCCTTATTGTTATTGTAAACTGGTTACCAACGTAATTAGAGCAGTGAAAATAAATGACTTCTCATACCCGTGGTATACGGTCGGATATACCACCGCTGTCAGCCAATCAGCAATCAGGTCATCAACCACCCAGTTTATAAATAATGTTAGCTAGCTAGCTCACTAATGCGTGAGCAAGCTAGCTAACTTAGATAATAATTCAAATCAACAGTTTACTTTGAAGGGTTGCAATTTAAATATCATCAAATCTGTCCATGACTTGATGTAGACATTTGCTGATAAATCTATATTGTTTGCACAGGCACACACACAATGTCATGGCTGCTGTTAATGACAGTTGAACTACAAAGTTGAACTTGCTTAATTTGAAAAGGAACGTTGGGTGGCAGGTGCGCTTCTTGTCTAGCTTGTAGACAGTACTCTCATTCTCAAACCAAGGGGTGTTTGTCACATCTATACAGATGATTGTGCATGTTTTTAAATGTTTTAAACAATTAAATTCACAAATTCACCGTAAAACACAAACCAGCATAGCATATGAAAAAGTCAAAAGGTCTGAATACTTTCCGAATGCACCGTATATCATCATCACAAGTCATCCTTCCTTTAATGTTTTCGCATGATCTGCATGATCTAGCAGTGTCTGATTAATGTTCAATTCTCCCTATTTTGTTCTTGTGAAGCCTTAACAACATTGTGGCAGGGGTGCAGCAGTACCAGGGATTACTCAACAACCTGAGGGATCGGCTCAAAATGGTATTTCAGAATTCAGTCAACAGAGATATTTGATATGTTTGAAGTTCCATTTGCCAGACTTTCAACAACACACATGCAGGACCATGCCATAAAATAACAGTTTAGCATGGTGGAATCGGACATTGGGCAAAATGCATGTAGGCTGAAAGGTACAGTACAGTGGCCTTGCCATCAAAGACATATTCTTTCATTACATACCTTCCTAGTGAAAAGTTTGTAACACTTGTCTCACCCGAAAATATTAGCCATGATTGAAGATGGACCTCAGAAATGCACCTATGCATTCTTATATGAAATTGTAGATCGGTACCTTATAAGATCAGACCCGTTGTTTTCCGTGAAACCCACTGCTTTACAGATCATTTTCTATACAGATAAAATGTAGTTGTGTAATGCTTTAGGCACAGTGTGGGGTTGATGCAATATTCTAAAGAATTCATGAGGATTTGGTTCTATTGTACAATGGTGTTCAAATTGAAACTGTCAATAAGGAGAGAGAGATATATGGTGCATTGGTTTCTCTGCAGAGACACTTTAGCTCAACATGAGCTGTGTGGATTTAAAGAGTGGGTGGGATTTGCATTCAGCGAATGTAGACATTGTGAATGTACTTTTGACAATATGCAGATTGTCACGTTCGTCGTATACATAATGAGCGGACCAAGGCGCAGAGTGAGTAGAGTTCCACATATTTATTAAAGTGAACCTTCCAAAAAACAACAAAGAATAAACTAATGTGCAGTTCGTAGCGCACATAGCACTAAACCAAAACAAAACAATATCCCACAAACGCAGGTGGGAAAAGGACCACACTAAGTATGATCCCCAATTAGAGGCAACGATAATCAGCTGTCTCCAATTGGGAACCATACTCACACCAACATAGAAATATTAGACTAGAACATCCCCTAGTCACGCTCTGACCATTTGCACCACAGAGAACCCCAAGGGCTCTCTATGATCAGGGTGTGACACAGATGTAATTTAATGAGGATGTTTTTGTGCAAAGGACATTGGACAGACATATAACTTTCAATGGAAAGTTTTGTATCAGTGACTAACTGTGTCACATTCCAATGGGAGTTCGAATACAGTCAGTTAGCCCTGCATGCTCTGTAAAAAAAGGTACTGAACTGCGCTTAAAGGAGTACAAACAGTTGTCACTGTAGTGGTAACCTGTTAAGGTACGTCCATTGTACCATTAGTTATACGTGCATCATTTTACCCTTGCAGTTCGTACCTTAAAAGAGCCAAAATCTACACGTTTGTCTTTCTAGGGTACCACCCCAGTGACAAAGCAGTTTCTCTTCTCTATACTAAGTCCCTCACATGTACACGAAACAAAAATATAAACGCAACATGCAACAATTGCAACGATTTTACTGAGTTACAGTTCATATAAGGAAATCAGTCAATTGAAATGAATTAATTAGGCAATAATCTATGGAGTGGGCAGGGGCACAGCCATGGGCAGGCCTGAAATACTTCTCAGTTTCATCAGCTGTCCGCGTGACTGGCCTCAGACGATCCAGCAGGTGAAGAAGCCGGATGTGGAGGTCCTGGGCTGGTGTGGTTACACATGGTCTGCGGTTGTGAGGCAGGTTGGACGTACTGACAAATTCTCTAAAATGACGTTGGAGGCGGCTTATCGCAGAGAAATGAATATTCAATATTCAAAGCTCTGGTTGACTTTCCTACAGTAAGCATGCCAATTGCACGCTTCTTCAAAACTCGAAACATCTGTGGCATTGTGTTGTGTGACAAAACAGCACATTTTAGATTGGCCTTTTATTGTCCCCAGCACAAGGTGTACCTGTGTAATGATCATGCTTTTTAATCAGCTTCTTGATATGCCATCTGTCAGGTGGATGGATTATCTTGGCAAAGGAAAAATGCTCACTAACAGGGATGTAAACAAATTTGTGCACAAAACTTGAGAGAAATTAGCTTTTTGTGCTTATGGAATATTTCTGGGATCTTTTATGCGCATGCCTACAGGAACCTTTTGAAAAAGCCTCATCAGAATAAAACATTGTGACTGATTGTGTTTATGCCAGATACTGTATAAAAGGTAATACATTTTACAAATTAAATTTGACGTATATAGTCAATATTGAAGTGTTAGGTTCTAGGTGAGCGAGGAAAAGCTGCTTGATTGAAGAGGAGGCAAGAGAACGGGGTTAAGCTTTTCTGAGTAACTGGGTCTGCCTCGAGTTGAGGCAGGCCCTATAACATTATTATAGGACGATTTGGGAGCAGTGGTGTAAAGTACTTAAGTAAAACTCCTTTAAAGTGTTTTTGGGGGGGGTGTCTGTACTTTACTTAACTGTTTATATTTTTGACAACTTTTATATTTACTTCACTACATTCCTGAAGAAAATGATGTACTTTTTACTCAATACATTTTCCCTGACATTCAAAAGTACTCATTACATTTTGAATGCTTAGCAGGAAAGGAAAATGGTTCAACTCACGCAATAATCAAGAGTTCCCTGTTCCCTATCCCTGTTCATCCCTACTAGTAATCATGCAGAATGACAAAACACAAATGCTTTGTTTGTAAATTATGTCTGAGTGTTGTAGTGTGTAGTGGCTATCCGTAAAAAAATCTGGTTAGCTTAAAATAATATTACCCCCAAATCGGACTCGAACCTCTGTCCAGCAACTGTCAAGCCAACATCTTAACCATTACGCCAAGAGGTCTGCAACTCTTGAAAAGGTCGCTCAGTATTGTGTTATGGTCTGTGCAATATTAAATACAGCTTTTTATATTTACTGGCTCTTATGTAAGCCTTTCTAAAGACTTCCGAACTGGCAGCAGACATGCTCAAGCTTGAATTAACATAACTCGGTTCTAGATAGGCTTATAGGTGGCTGTGACCTGAGCAAGTGTTATGTATCACTATTCATCAAAAGCATCCATTGTCAAATTAGCCTCTCAGTGTCACACACACAGACAGAGTGATTCCAATGTACATTACTTTTTGGGGGGGGATATGGGGTTGTATTTTTTATTCACACTCAGTAGTAGGACGTACGACTAATTCATGATTTAATTGCAAACACTGTTACAACATCTACATACATACGCTCATCAACTCTATGTTGTAAGAGCATAATATGATGAAGAGCTAAAATAACCTACTTCATTTGACCAAATATAATATTACCCTCACAATACACAGACAGCACATAATCCACCCATACACTGAACTACAACATAGGAGCATCAGACGACCATAGGATCATGTGTGTACCTTAGGTTAATGTAAGGCAGGATCATGATGCCCAGGCTTGGTTGAGCCGTTAAGGCATTAGCCTCCGGGACATATCCTATTGTATTTCCTCCTGCCTGCATGGGATTGAATCCCGGCCCCAAAGTCCTTTTTCCACACTGTATCTCCTGTCTATTTCTCCTTCATTTCATGCCTCTAGTCCAGGGATAAACAACTGGCCCGCTCTGAATGCATGTGTGGGTGTGGGTATGCAGACCTGCTTGCCACTGAAGCCCCTCATGATGAGTTCAGATTTTTTGTGGCCCGCACCCTCATCAAAGTTGCCCATCCCTGATCTAGTCTATATCCATAAAACATGGAAATAGACTACTTCTTCAAATTTCGGTTTAGATTATTTAGTAGGCAGGTTGACAGAACAGGTTTGCCATTACGTCAAACTCCTTAACCGGCATCTACAGAGCTCCCCATCTGACCTTTCTGCGTTCTACTTGGTCCGACAACAGAACAGCCTGTACAGTTTTCCCCGACATCCTCTTCTCCAGTTCTCCCTCAGGTCCCACCTGACAAAACTGGATGCAGCTGTCAATCAAGTGTTTCTTCGTGGTCAGACGGTATGAAATCAACATGCTTCTAGCTATTCATCTTTTTTTCATGTGTCTCCTTCACACAGATGTTACAGCACTTCAAGGGCACGTCTGTAGATGGGGTAAAAAAAATTGCAGCATATGTTGCATAGGCATTTCGTTTTTTTGTGAGGTACACAGTACACAAATGTTTTGCTGCATGTTATGACTGATTGACATTGTCAACTTATTGATATGAAGAACTATGGTTTAGTGAACAACTATGATCTACCTATGATTTCTTCCACCCCCATTTTTTTGTTGGCACTAAACCTTATTCATGGTTTAGTGCCTTTAGAGATTGAATGTTTGTTTGGAAGCTTCATGTTGGGTTTTTGCTTTCTTCCCCCCTTTTTTTTGCAATCTCCATTACGTTATGATTATGAATACACCGTCTATTTTCCTGTCCTGCTCTGTTCATAACCTCAAAATGCCCTTGCCGTATCAACCGTCTGTCAGTTCAACTGCATTTGAAACTGTGTGAGCACTGAAAAATGTATGCCGCTCAGTAACACAATCTCATCAAAGTGATCCAACGATGCACCTACAGTATCTTGTCTTACTGCTTGGTGTGATCTTTCATTTTTAATGTCATAATGCAACGTTGACTGCAAACACTATCCCAAAATGGTAAACAACCCGAGGACAATAGTCTGTTCCCGTTTGGGAGCCCTAGCTATGCAGTATGTACCATACCCATCTCCAGATGAGAGTGGAAGCCTGGGCAAACCTTGTACCATAAACACTTTGACAAGATACAGTACATAGGAATACCATTCTCAGAGGATCGAGGCGAGAGCTGATTTGTTGTGTCACGTGGAGAGGCACTTGAACAGACCTTGTGGTGGTGAGAGATGAGAGGACTCCAGTCTGCAGTGACGAAAGACAAGTGGCTTCACAGAGAGTGAGAAGGGTTCCTAACTCGCTCAGTGGCTTGAGAAGTAGTCCCTGGCATTTGCCTGCCCTGAAACCATTCTCATCACAAGTGCTATTTCTGTGGAGAGTGCACAGACACACAGGCAGGAGGGAATGCAACAGGCAGCCCATTTCAGTTCATTTAATAATCATCAGATGAGAGGGCCTGAGCCCTGGATATGAGGTCATTCTAAATCAATCTGAACTTAAAACCCTAGACTCTTATCTATCTTATCTTACTAACTTATATGTTATGCATTTCTTTCATGCCTCAATATTTTAAGGAATTAATATTAGTCGAGGCAGTGAACATCATGGGATTGAAATGATGCCTGAGGAAAAAGACTTGTGGGTATTCATGTCAATCAAGCCAGGTCGGTGTGTATTATGTGACGTCTGGGGGCCTTTCTTTAAGTATGATGGTTGTCCTTGACAAAACTGCTCTGCTCACCGACCTGCCTTGATTGACATCAACACTAGCCCAGAGCAACTCAGAGACAGAACAAGCCAGAGCCAGCCAAACAACTTTGGACTTGGCTGCCATCTGCTGTTCATATTTGAAACATTCAATGATTCCTAATGTATTTGAATACAGCAAGTAACCTGGAGGATGAGCAAGTTATTCATGTGACCTCAATTAAGCCAAATCATGGGAGATTTACATGTCAATATTGATACTTTGCCACAGAAATTGAATTACCTGAGTTAGCCTATGTACTAGAATTATACTAAGGACAATTAAGCCATTGATTCTAATAACAGAAGAAACATTAACCCTTCATGTCATGAATGCATGTTTACATCAGCTATCTATGGATCAATTAACGTATGAATGTGTTTGTGTCTGGATGTTAGCATGGATTAAAAATACTCTGTAGTTTCTATTCTCTGAGAAATTGAATAACTCAATGCAAAGTTGAATTGTTATTGATTTAATTAAACCTTTATTTCAAATCAAATCAAATTGTACTTGTCACATGCGCCGAATTCAACTGTTGTAAACCTTACTGTGACGTGCTTACTTAAAAGCACCTTAACCAACAATGCAGTTCAAGAAATAGAGTTAAGAAAATATTTACTAAATATACAAAAGTTTTTTTTTAATATAAAAAGGAACACAATAAAATGACATAACAATAACGAGGCTATTTACAGGTGATACTTGTACAGGGTCAATGAGCGGGGGTACAGGATAGTCGAGGTAATTTGTAGGGGGGGGGGGGTTGCATTTGATCAAATGGTGGCCTTTTGGAACTAGACTTGGCACTCCGGTACCGCTTGCTGTGCAGAAGCAGAGAGAACAGTCACTTGGGTGACTGGAGTCTTTGAAAAATTTTTGGGCCTTCCTCTGACACCACCTAGTATATAGGGGTGGCAGGTAGCCTAGTGGTTAGAGTGTTGGACTTGTAACTGAAAGGTTGCAAGATTGAATCCCCGAGCTGACAAGGTAAAACTCTGGCGTTCTGACCTTGAACAAAGCAATTATCCCACTGTTCCTAGGCCGTCATTGAAAATAAGAATTTGTTCTTAACTGACTTGCCTAGTTAAATAAAGGTAAAAAAATAAATAAATAGGTCCTTGATGGCTGGAAGGTTGGCCCAAGTGATGTATTGGGCTGTATACACTACCCTCTGTAGTGCTTTATGTCATAATGTAGTCCATGAATGATAACGTTGAATACTTAATTGTTTATTTTAATTAAACCTGGGGGGGGGGGGGGTCCCCACCGGATCCTTCATCTCCAGCCTTCAGCTTCATCTAGCCCATTCTCATTCCCCTCCTGAATTCTTCTCACATCCATTCAATTGCCTTAATAAATATTCTAAACCCATTTCAATGTCTGGTCCTTAAACTTGTGAACATGATGTAAGCTCCATCATGATCTGAACATTTAGGGTGCGTTCCTCTGCCCCAGGCATTGTTGACACATGTCAGATCTTACAAATGCCTGGATAGGTATTTTACATTTCAACTAATCACGTATGTTATAGCAATCTGTCCGTAGGTGGCACAGTCGACGACGTGGCACTCCACCATAGGTTGATGCATGCAACGTTTGAGCAGGGGAACGTTTCTTTGGCAAATGACAGGAGTTGCAAGGAGTGGTATGTAACAGCTGAACAGAGACAGCAACCAGGCTAGGTTGAATGTGACCTTTTTCAAACAGTCCATTTATATTTTCCAACGGTGCTATACATTTGGGTTAGGTTTTTTTCTCGCCTGAGTAGCCTTGTTTCACTGCCAAAAATACAACTAAACCATCTAGTGTTCAGCAAAATAACAACACAATGTCAAATACAGGTATCCTAGTCAAATAATTAACATACAATCACATTAACCGTTACTCTCTCACTGGAACTCTACTAACGTTCTGAATGTAGTCAAACGTAGCTGCTGCTCATGTTGGTATCTGTACTGATGGTTCAAAAGCCATGACAGGGAGACATAGTGGAGTGGTAACGCGAGTGCAAGCAGTTGCTCCCGACGCCACTTGGGTACACTGCAGCATACACTGAGAGGCTCTTGCTGCCAAGGGAATGCCTGACAGCTTGAAAGACGTTTTGGACAATACAATGAAAATGGTTAACTTTGTTAAAGCAAGGCCCCTGAACTCTTGTGTATTTTCTGCACTATGCAATGATATGGGCAGCGACCATATAACGATTTTACAACATACAGAAGTGCGCAGGTTATCAGGACAAAGTATTGACACATTTCTTAAAATTGAGAGACGAGCTTAAAGTTCTCTTTACTGACCATAATTTCACTTGTCTGACCGCTTGCATGATGACGAGTTTCTCACATGACTGGCCTATCTGGGTGTTTTTTTCCGCATGAATGATCTAAATCTAGGATTACAGGAACTCTCTGCAACTATAAGGACAACACACAGGTCTTTCCATCATTGTATGATTATTTTGCGTGGAAATTAACTCAAGCTTACGGACAATGTCAAATGTGATATAGCGAGGCACCTGAGTGCGTTGGGTTATTCGCAATTATGCAGGTGTTTTCCCGAAACGGATGACACAAACAACTGGATTCGTAATCCCTTTCATGCCCTGCCTCCAGTCCACTTACCGATATCTGAACAAGAGAGCCTCGTCGAAAAATTGCAACAAGCGGTTCTGTGAAAATTTAATTTAATCAGAAGCCAATGACAGATTTCTGGATGTCAACAGTCTTTAGAAATTGTTTCAGGCTTGTATTCTGAAAAATGAGGAAGCAAGAGCAGTCTGAATGAGTGGACCCTGCCGTGTCACAGAGCTTTTTCATGCGAACGACCGAGATAGTGCCTTTCTTGTTTACCTTTTATATTGACGACATTATTGTCCGGTTGAAATATTATCTAGGCTATTATTTAGGCTAAAAACAACCTGAGGATTGAATATGAACATTGTTTGACATGTTTCTATGAACTTTACGGATACAATTTTGATTTTTTTGTCTGCCTGTTGTGCCTGTGGATTACTGAAGAAAACGGGCGAACAAAATGGAGGTTTTCAGATATAAAGAGAGACTTCGAAAAAAAGGAACATTTATTGAATAAATGAAAATCTTCTGAGTGCAACCATACGAAGATCATCAAAGGTAAGTGATTACTTTTATCTCTATTTCTGACTTGTGTAACTCTTCTACTTGGCTGGTTACTGTTTGTAATGATTTGTCTGCTGGGCTATGTTCTCAAATAATTGTAAGGTATGCTTTCACCATAAAGCCATTTTAAAATCTGACACCGTGGTTGGATTCACAAGAAGTTAATCTTTAAACCTATGTAAAATAGTTGTATATTTTCTGTATTTGAATTTGGCGCTCCACAATCTCACTGGATGTTGGCCAGGTGGGACGCTAGGGAGACTCACCGCTAGACACGATTTTGGGTGTTTTTCGAGTCTCCCTACATAATTATGAGTGATGAGAGAGTTTCAGACATAATTATTCAGTAGTGAATATCATACATTACCACAGATGTTCCTGCATACTGCTGTGTCTCCAGAGCAAATAAACTGTCTTGAATAAAGGATGTCTATTTATTTGCTATATTGAGACTAATCTACTATTTTATTGAAACATGTTTACTTGTGTCACGCCCTGACCGTAGAGAGCGTTTTATGTCTCTATTTTGGTTTGGTCAGGGTGTGATTTGGATGGGCAGGCTATGTTCTATGATTTTCTATGTGATTGGCCGGGTGTGGTTCTCAATCAGAGGCAGCTGTCTATCGTTGTCTCTGATTGAGAACCATACTTAGGTACCCTTTTCCCCCACCTGTTTTGTGGGAAGTTAACTTTGACTTTGTTCTGGGCATATAGCCCAAAGCTTCACGGTTTGGTTTTGTTCTGTTCTTTGTTTTGTCGGCGTCATTTTTAATAAAGAGAAAATGTATGCTTACCATGCTGCACCTTGGTCCAGTCCCTCAGCCAGCCGTGACAGAACTTTCCACCACCAACGGACCAAGCAGCATGGTAAGGTGGACTCCTGGACATGGGAGGACGTTCTGGACGGCAAGGGAGTCTACACATGGGAGGAGATCCTGGCGGGAAGGGATCGCCTTCCATGGGAACAGGTGGAGGAAGCTAGGAGAGCAGAGGCAGCTGGAGAAAGGAACCAGCAGTATGTGGGAACACGGCTGGCAAGGAAGCCCGAGAGGGGGCACACTAAGAGTGTGGCAGAGTCAGGAAGCAGACCTGAGCCAACTCCCTGTGGAGAGCATGGGACTGGTCAGGCCCCGTGCTATGGGGTGATGCTCACGGTGTCGAGGCGGAGCATTCACAGGCCGGTGTGCTCGGTGCCAGCGTCCCGCATTTGTCGGGTGGAAGCTGGCATCCAGCCAGAACGGCTGGGGCCAGCTCTGCGCTCGAGACCACCAGTGCGCCTCCACGACCCAGTGTATCTGGTGCCTCGGCCAAGGAAGAGGCCTCCTGGATGTCTGTCCAGCCCGGTGAATCCTGTGCCTGCTCCCAGAGCCAGGTCTCCTGTGTGTCTCCCCAGCCCGGTGAGTCCTGTGCCTCCCTCCTGTCCGGAGCTGCCAGAGTCTCCCTCCTGTCCGTAGCTGCCAGAGTCTCCCTCCTGTCCAGAGCTGCCAGAGTCTCCCTCCTGCCCGGGGCCCGCTACAAGGGTCCCCAGTCCGGGGTCGGCGGCAAGGGTCCCCGCTCTAGAGGGTGTGGTTCTCAATCAGAGGCAACTGTCTATCGTTGTCTCTGATTGAGAACCATAATTAACCCTTTCCCCCACCTGTTTTGTGGGAAGTTAACTTTGACTTTGTTCTGGGCACATAGCCCAAAGCTTCACGGTTTGGTTTTGTTCTGTTCTTTGTTTTGTCGGCGTCATTTTTAATAAAGAGAAAATGTATGCTTACCATGCTGCACCTTGGTCCAGTCCATCAGCCAGCCGTGACAGAACTTTCCACCACCAACGGACCAATCAGCATGGTAAGGTGGACTCCTGGACATGGGAGGACGTTCTGGACGGCAAGGGAGTCTACACATGGGAGGAGATCCTGGCGGGAAGGGATCGCCTTCCATGGGAACAGGTGGAGGAAGCTAGGAGAGCAGAGGCAGCTGGAGAAAGGAACCAGCGGTATGTGGGAACACGGCTGGCAAGGAAGCCCGAGAGGGGGCACACTAAGAGTGTGGCAGAGTCAGGAAGCAGACCTGAGCCAACTCCCTGTGGAGAGCATGGGACTGGTCAGGCCCCGTGCTATGGGGTGATGCTCACGGTGTCGAGGCGGAGCATTCACAGGCCGGTGTGCTCGGTGCCAGCGTCCCGCATTTGCCGGGTGGAAGCTGGCATCCAGCCAGAACGGCTGGGGCCAGCTCTGCGCTCGAGACCACCAGTGCGCCTCCACGACCCAGTGTATCTGGTGCGTCATTTTTAATAAAGAGAAAATGTATGCTTACCATGCTGCACCTTGGTCCAGTCCTTCAGCCAGCCGTGACAACTTGCAAACAAATTCAAGTTTAAATGATGAACCAACTCCCTGCATAATTAGTTTTAGCAGTAAGATTGAAGCTAGTTTATTCAAATACATTTCATGAATATCACAATGAATTGATCCAGAAAACGTACTGCACTATGAGCTCTACAGTCTCCTTGGCTTTGGAAAACCGGTCCACCACGGTAAGGATAACCGTGTTGCCATCAGACAGGGAAACCAGTGATGAAGTCCAGGGATATATGTGACCAGGGGGTGAGGGACGGGAAGTGGTTGAAGGAGGCCAGCCAGAGCTTGCAGAGCAGTCTTATTCTGGGCACACACGGTGCAGGCGGCGATGAACGCGGAGATGTTAGGAACCAAGGTGGGCCACCAAAAATGTTGTCGAACAATGGCCAGGGTCCAACGGGAGCCAGGTTGGCAGGCCAATTGAGGGGAATGAGCCCATTCCAGAACCAAGGAACGGCAGAGTCCGGGACAAACATCCGGTTAGTCGGGTCCCTGGAAATGCTAGGCCTCACGGACCCGGTTCCCTATACGCCAGAAGAGTGCAGCCGTGAGACAAGAGGTAGCGAGGATGGTCTTGGGGTTTGATGGTCTAGCAGTGGGGCAATAGAGGCTTGACAGTGCATCCAGCTTCACATTCTTGGACCCCAGGCTGTAGGAGATGGTGAAGTTAAATCGGGTGAATAGCAGGGCCCATCAAGCTTGCCTGGAGTTGAGGCGCTTGGCGGTGCAGAGATATTCCAAGTTCTTGTGACCTGTTCATACGGGTGTTCAGCCCCCTCTAACCAGTGTCACCACTCCTCTAACACCATCTTCATCGCCGGAAGTTCCCAGTTACCCATGTCGTAATTCCTTTCCATGGGGTTGAGACGATGGGAGAGGAAAGCGCAAGGATGCAGCTTTTGGTCTTGGGCCAAATGCTGGGACAGGACAGCCCCCACTCCGACATCCGAGGCGTCGACCTCCACCATGAACTTCCGGGATGGATCTGGATGGTTTATGATGGGGGCGGTTTGCGAATTAGTGTTTGTCCTAGAATGTCTGGTCTGCAGCTGGAGCCCACGTAAATGGGACCTTGGGAGAGGTGAGTGCTGACAGGGGGGAATCCCGGGTGCTGTAGCCCCAGATTAACCGGCGGTAGATATTGGCGAACCCCAAGAAGCATTGCAGCTGCACTCTGGAGGTGGGTTGTGGCCAATCCACCAACACTCTCACCTTTTCAGGATCCATCTGGATGTTGCCTGCAGCTATGATGTACCACAGGAAGGAGATGGTGGGGTGATGGAATTCGCATTTTTCCGCTTTGATGTACAGCTGGTTCTCCAGAAAACACTGGAGGACTTGTCTGACATGGAGGACATGTCCTTGAGCCGAGTGGGAAACACAAGGATGCCAAGTTCAACATGTCCCAGACATGTCCCAGACATGTCCAAGACAACATGTTTACCAGGGCCTGGAACACAGCAGGAGCGTTGGTCAGTCCGAACAGCATCACCAGGTATTCGTAGTGCCCGCTAGCCATGTTAAATGCGGTCTTCTACTCATCCCCTTCCCGGACCCGTACAAGATGGTAGGCATTCCGGAGGTCCAACTTGGAGAAGATGGTAGCCCCCTGGAGAGGCTCGAAAGCCGATGCGATGAGTGGAAGCGGGTAATGTTTTTTAACCGTGATGTCATTCAGGCCCTGGTAGCCGATACATAGACGCAGGGTTTTGTCCTTCTTCTCCAAAAAGAAGGACCCTGTACTGGCGGGGAGGCAGAAGCACAGATACCCCACTGCAGCAAGGGAGTCCTCAATATACGTCACCATCGCCTTGGTCTCCGGACCTGACAGGGAAATAAAGCCACCCTGAGGCAGTGTAGTGCCCGGGAGAAGGTCGTGGCCCAGTCATAGGGCCGATGCAGAGGAAGCGTGGTGGCATGGCTCTTGCTGAAAACCTCCCGGAGGTCCTGGTACTCCGCTGGAATGGCGTAGAGATCCAGGGCTTTTCCCAAGCCCTTAGGAAGACGTCCCAGGGCAGGCAGCGCAAACTTAAGGCAATGCCAACTTCAGGCAATGCCCATGGCAAAACATGCTCCAACCCAGGATATAAACCAGTAGCCCAGTCGATCAGGGGATTGTGCCTCTGGGTGCATGAGGGGATTCGATGGGCAGGTACTGCATAAACTCACCGAAGCGCTCAGGTTAACGGGATACGTGGTGTGGGTGACTCTGCCAATAGAGCGCCCATCCAACGCTCTGACGTCCATGGGAATGGAGAGGGGTTGTGTGGGGATTCCCAGCTCTTACACCAGGGTAGCGTCTATAAAGCTCTCATCGGCCCCAGAGTCTATGAGCAACCAGAGAGATTTGGACCAGTCATCCCACAACAGGGTAGCATGGAGAGGGGTATGAGCAATGGAAGATGGGAAACTCCCCGTACGGCTCACCAGCGTACTCATACTAGTACCTTCTTGATGAGCCTGGTTCTTTAATGGACAGGTAGATAAAAAAAAAGTGGATGTTAAGTCTGCGTAAGCGCTCAGCAGGAGACAATCTAGCCCTGCCCAGTTGCATGGGCTCCGGAAGAGACTTCGGCCGACATCGGATCCATTCGGAAATTTGGACTTCGGGGATTTCCGGGATTCCTCGGAGGCGAGGTGGAAATCGAGGACGAGTGTCGGCGACAGGGAACAGACTCCCTCTCCCTCCTACAATTCCCATAGCCGTCCATCGGCTATGGGAATACAACCCGTGAGCGCCACAAACTCCTTCAATCTGAGACAAACGGTGGATTGTTGCTCCCACACTCCAGTAATGTGTTGAAGGCACGGTCTTAGCGTTCCGTCAAGGTCTGGAATCCTCCATAAGACGTTGAAGTAACTCCTTGTGTCTTCCAATGGTGGCTCCCTGGAAGGAGACGGCGTTGCAGAACTGGTCCGAATCTGCTGGGTCAGTCATGGTCAGTTCGTACTATCACGACTCAGGATATGACCCAGATGCAGACACGGGAGGAGGATAGTACAGTTCTCAGATGATTTAGTAGAAACACAGGGCAGGCAAAGGGCAGGTCGAGGGCAGGCAGATGTTCGTGATCAGGTCAGAGTCAGGCAGGTACAGGACGGCAGGCAGGCTCGGGGTCAGGGCAGGCAGAATGGTCAGAACTGGGAAAAACCTGGAAACAGAACTAGAGAAACAGGAAGGTGGGAAAGAACACTGGTAAGACCTGACAAGACAAGACGAATTGGCAACAGACAAACAGAGAACACAGGTATAAATACACAGGGGATAATGGTAAGATGACCGACACCTGGAGTGGGGTGGAGACAAGCACAAAGACAGGTGAAACCAATCAGGGTGTAAAAATACTAGGCATTCTATATTATACTACAATATCAGTCTAACTGAATATGGATGTTGTGTTGGTTGAATGTTCCAGACAGGTTCCAGAATGTGTTCTTGTGTTGGGTAATGGCAGCTGGTTTAGCAGGCTTTGGTGCTATATTCTTCACCACCCACTGCATCAAACTCTTGTAGAAGATTTGTATGTACTGCAAGTCTCCTGGAAATAGATGAAGACTGATCATGAGGATGTGTAACCATACAGTAAAACATGTTCATCTGTAAACAAAAAAGGGTACAGTACTGGTATTTATTTTGTTACACTCAGAGTCAATGTTGGGGCATTAAGATGGGCTGTTAGCAAAGATGTGAAGAGTTTGAGGGGGCTTGACTTGTAGACAGTTCAGGGTATTAGTGATTTTGTTTTCTCGAGAGAGTATTGTGATTTCATAAATATGTTCTCCCACTTAAAAAAATGAGAGAGGCCTGTAATTTTCATCATAGGTACACTTAAACTATGACAGACGAAATGAGAAACAAAATCCAGAAAATCATATTGTAGGATTTTTTATGAATTTATTTGCAAATTATGGTGGAAAATAAGTATTTGGTCACCTACAAACAAGCAAGATTTCTGGCTCTCACAGACCTGTAACTTCTTCTTTAAGAGGCTCCTCTGTCCTCCACTCGTTACCTGTATTAATGGCACCTGTTTGAACTTGTTATCAGTATAAAATACACCTGTCCACAACCTCAAACAGTCACACTCCAAACTCCACTATGGCCAAGACCAAAGAGCTGTCAAAGGACACCAGAAACAAAATTGTAGACCTGCACCAGGCTGGGAAGACTGAATCTGCAATAGGTAAGCAGCTTGGTTTGAAGAAATCAACTGTGGGAGCAATTATTAGGAAATGGAAGACATACAAGACCACTGATAATCTCCCTCGATTTGGGGCTCCACGCAAGATCTCACCCCGTGGGGTCAAACTGATCATAAGAACGGTGAGCAAAAATTCCAGAACCACACGGGGGGACCTAGTGAATAACCTGCAGAGAGCTGGGACCAAAGTGACAAAGCCTACCATCAGTAACGCAGCCAGGGACTCAAATCCTGCAGTGCCAGACGTGTCCCCCTGCTTAAGCCAGTACATGTCCAGGCACGTCTGAAGTTTGCTAGAGAGCATTTGGATGATCCAGAAGAAGATTGGGAGAATGTCATATGTTCAGATGAAACCAAAATATAACTTTTTGGTAAAAGCTCAACTCGTCGTGTTTGGAGGACAAAGAATGCTGAGTTGCATCCAAAGAACACCATACCTACTGTGAAGCATGGGGGTGGAAACATCATGCTTTGGGGCTGTTTTTCTGCAAAGGGACCAGGACGACTGATCCGTGTAAAGGAAAGAATGAATGGGGCCATGTATCGTGAGATTTTGAGTGAAAACCTCCTTCCATCAGCAAGGGCATTGAAGATGAAACGTGGCTGGGTCTTTCAGCATAACAATGATCCCAAACACACCGACCGGGCAACGAAGGAGTGGCTTCGTAAGAAGCATTTCAAGGTCCTGGAGTGGCCTAGCCAGTCTCCAGATCTCAACCCCATAGAAAATCTTTGGAGGGAGTTGAAAGTTTGTGTTGCCCAGCAACAGCCCCAAAACATCACTGCTCTAGAGGAGATCTGCATGGAGGAATGGGCCAAAATACCAGAAACAGTGTGTGAAAACCTTGTGAAGACTTACAGAAAACATTTGACCTCTGTCATTGCCAACAAAGGGTAACAAAGTATTGAGATAAACTTTTGTTATTGACCAAATACTTATTTTCCACCATATTTTGCAAATAAATAAATAAAAAATCCTACAATGTGATTTTCTGGATTTTCTTTCTCATTTTGTCTGTCATAGTTGAAGTGTACCTATAATGAAAATTACAGGCCTCTCTCATCTTTTTAAGTGGGAGAACTTGCACAACTGGTGGCTGACTAAATACTTTTTTGCCCCACTGTACCTCTTAAACTGTATGTATCCTACTGACTCGTGGTTTTTAAGAAACTAAATATGCTTCTCTGCATCTCTGCTAAAAATCTGGGTGAAATATTTAAAGGAATGTGAATCTTATTCAGTAGATTGAGTTATTGCTTGCTTTTCTTAAATCTACCAACCATGCCAGGAGGCATACCAGCTACGATAGACTATATATATATATATATCTCACCCATAAATACGAACTGTTCCCTGATACATTATAATCGTATGTGTCTAAAAGGTCATTTTTCGGGAACAAAAACGACAGTCCTTCGGACTGAATGACAAGAAGAAGCAACCCGTCGGACTTTGACAAAACCACAACAGGAAACGATCCTTTAACTGCTTGTGCGCACTCGGTCAGCTGACACACTCAAAGTCATGTGATTTAATTCCTGTAGGCAGAGAGCGTGAACACAAGTCGCTGCGTTTGAAACAAAGTGTCTAGTAGTTGTATTTTCTATCCCGGCACGTCCAACATGGCTTGGACAAAGTATCAACTCTTTCTTGCGGGTCTTATGCTCACAACCGGCTCTATCAACACGCTATCGGCAAAGTAAGTGAACGCTTCATTCACGTTGTCAATTGATTTCACGGTCTACGATGTAGCCAATGGCATAGGCCAGTGTTGAGCATCTGGTTGATTGCAAAGCCATTCCTATTCGTTCAACAAACATTTATGTAAAAAATCAACAACGATAAAGCCTTGGGTCCCTAATTGTGTTATTCGTTTCGCGGTAGGTGCGCTTGATTCAGTAGTCCTAGCGCCGGGAAGGCAAAGTGTTCCAATTTTGAACCATTTTGTGTCTGAAGATAGAATTTTGCCTACCCGGTAGTCCCAGATAGCAAATGAGGTGGACCTATAGTTCTACTGCTGGCCAATCCGATAGTTTAGATCACTGAGTCTGCAGTTTCCTCGAGCGATAGACTGTAAAAAGAATACTCAAACGTACAGCAAAGTTGTGAGTTTTAAAACCTTTTTAAAACCGTGACTAGTGAAAAACTAGACGAATACAACAAAGAGCTGCTGTTTATATAACTACGTTCATGTTTAAGTTTTCGATCAGAACTGTCACTTTTTTTTTTTTCTCCAACAGTTTTACTAGTCATAAAATGCGCGTTACCAGCATTGCAGTTGTAATGAATGAGTCTAGCAATGTTTTGATAAGCTTGCGTTGTTATTATTTGTGGCTTGTGTATTTGTTAATATCGAGGAATATTTCAGTTTCTCTGGTTATAGGAGTAACAACCTGAATTGGCGCAGGAGGCAAAGTAATGCAGTCCGATTTAAGTTTCACCAACAGCTGGAAGACTGTGTCCCCTTTTCTCAGCCTATGGCGGGAGAGAGGAGGCACTGTAAGTCGGGTGAGAGGCAGCCTCACCCTCCTCTCATACTGACCATCAGATGCAGGCCATCAGTCCAGTAAAAATACAGCTGAGTGAGCATAATAATTGTGTCTCAAAAGTAATAGAAAAAATGATGTATTACCAATGTTCTCATATACCTACAATTTTGAAATATATAATTTCAAAATGGTCTGAGAAGAACATTACCAGGGAAATTCAAGCTTAGCCAATATGCTGTGATATTGTATTGGGCCTACTGCACAAACCTCATTGTTACAGAACTGTTTTTAATTGGATAATGTTGCATAGTCTTACATTTAAGTCATGTTAAAAAAAAATATATAATACATCGGAGCAGTAGATCTCTGCTTGCATTTTGACTCAGAAAGTGATCTTGTCTCAAAAGGTTGGTGACCACTGTCCTAGACATCAAGATTTGGGCCTCAGTGTTTATTGCACTGTTGAATCCTTGTGAACTGAATTATTGTGGCTCAATCTCTTTGTATATTTTACAGTAGGCTAAATTAGGCGAGGCTACTTGACATTTTATTGTACTTTTGGGAAAAAGCTAGATTTCCATGATGCCATTGTTGTAGGCCTAAATGCCTGTTTTTAAATGGCTTTGGTCAGCAACAAGCCAATCTGTCTGTAAACAATGCCTGGTTGAGAATTTAGAAGCTGTATGTTTGCTTACTAGCTTAGCTTAGGTGCCTAAATGCAATGTATGACTACATTTGAAATTGTGACATTTCTAGACATTAGACAAGTGCCAGACACGGTGAGGGAAACCTTTCACGTGCTCTTGTGTCACTGTTGATTAATACATGTATTTTGATGACATGAAGAGCGAGGACCCTGCTGTCTCTGCAAATCACATTTGCTTAGTTGCCACAAAAGAAGCAGACTTCTCGAAACTACGGCTTGGCGTCTCAACTTCTCTTTTGCTGTCATGCAAAATGTGATATAGGCTGGGCCTATAGGTCGTAGTTGTGCTACTGTGTGCTTTTTTATGTCATGTGGAAATGGCACTTTATCAACGTGGTCTAGTCAGGCAAGTCCAATCAGTATGTCTCAAGTCACAACTGTACTGGAATACTGTATAAAATACATGGTTGCTCTTGCTCAGTGCAATGAGACAATGTAGCAAATAGAGAGATCACGTTTCATCTGCTTTCTTTGGGCTTCTTTCCAGAGCGGTCACCAGAAACCAAACACTTCACTGTCTGTGCTTCACTGAGGAGAATGTTATCTTGAGCTGAGGACAGTTTCCTCTTGTTGATTAAAAACGTAGATGTCAGTAGCCTTTTGAGTTGATTTAACCAACTGTATATGTTATTGGACTTGGCAATGTGTAAATGTAAAACTTTCTCAGATCAACAGCTAAATTCAGTCAATCAAACAGATACTCAACTGGGTACAGTGGTATTATGGAGCTCAGACTGCTACTGTGAGGAAAGGGCCACATCACTTTGAGGCGCTGTGACCACAGCCCTTAGTCTATATTCAATCAGCAAGGAGAACTCACATGCTGGTCATGCCTCTACTGATCAGGCCTATTGGACTATAAAAGTCAGTGGGTGTTCAGGTAGCTAGGCACAGATGACTAAGTCACTCATTAACCCCTATGTCACCGTATCATACTTTGAGCATTTGATTGAGTCTGCCTGGAGTGCCAGATGGGTGTGGTTTGAACTTTTGGGACTATATTGTTGGTTCCATTGCGCAAAGCAAGCTCAGTCAAGCGCAAGTATTTGAAAGGAGACAGATTGGTCTCATGAACAGATTGGTTTCTGACTGCTCAAGAATGTCACACTAACAAACTTAATAAACATTCTCCTGTTCTCCCCCAGATGGGCTGACATGTTCTCCGCAAAGGGTTGCAAAGACTCTCCTGAACACACATTCTCCCACCCGTTTGTACAGGTACAGTCTCCCTTCCCCTCATAAAAAACACAGAATATAACTATATAAGCTAGACCTAAATGAATTACTTGATGTTTATCAATCGTGTTGATAGGAAGGTTCCTAAATGCTGTCATTGTCTCTTCTGTCTCAACTGTGTGTCTCTGGCTCACTGCCCCCCCCCCCCCCCCCCCCTCACATCGCTCTGTCTCTCTCTAGGCCGTAGGGATGTTCCTGGGGGAGCTCAGTTGTCTGGTCGTCTTCCACATGCTGCTTTGTCATGACAGACGAAGACCAGAGCCCAAGATGAACACGGGCCAGAGCTTCAACCCCCTCCTCTTCCTCCCCCCTGCCCTCTGTGACATGACTGCTACCTCCATCATGTATGTTGGTACGTGATCCGAACATCCTTGATATTTATCTTCATTTTGTGTTGCAGCGGGCTCCAGAGTTTTCTGGGAATGTGTCGCTCGCTGCTTAGGCCACCATTTAATTCCCTCGCACTTTACATAATATTTTCATAATTTGACCATTCACACCAAAAAGGGCTTCCGAGTTTGATTCTTAAAAAATATTCTTAAACTGCAAGAAAGTCTAAATGATCTATAAAATATTATGGTCAGAGGCACAATTTTAAACTGTATTCCCCTTTAAGTTCTTGTGAAGTGTCTCCCATTTGTTTTAAGGAACTGGACACAATAACCGAGAAGTCACGATTTTTGAGTCATCATAGTGAAAGTTTGTGCTGACGGTCTGTGGACCTGGGATCAATTAGTATTTGCTTTCTTTTGCCAGAAATTAATTGCCAGTTGAGACTAGAGGTCGGCCGATTAATCGGAATGGCCGATTAATTAGGGACGAGTTCAAGTTTTCATAACAATCGTAAATCGGTATTTTTGGACACCAATTTGGCCGATTTAAATAAAATATACAGTGCCTTGCGAAAGTATTCGGCCCCCTTGAACTTTGCGACCTTTTGCCACATTTCAGGCTTCAAACATAAAGATATAAAACTGTATTTTTTTTGTGAAGAATCAACAACAAGTGGGACACAATCATGAAGTGGAACGACATTTATTGGATATTTCAAACTTTTTTAACAAATCAAAAACTGAAATTGGGCGTGCAAAATTATTCAGCCCCCTTAAGTTAATACTTTGTAGCGCCACCTTTTGCTGCGATTACAGCTGTAAGTCGCTTGGGGTATGTCTATCAGTTTTGCACATCGAGAGACTGACATTTTTTCCCATTCCTCCTTGCAAAACAGCTCGAGCTCAGTGAGGTTGGATGGAGAGCATTTGTGAACAGCAGTTTTCAGTTCTTTCCACAGATTCTCGATTGGATTCAGGTCTGGACTTTGACTTGGCCATTCTAACACCTGGAATGGTTTTGAACCATTCCATTGTAGATTTGGCTTTATGTTTTGGATCATTGTCTTGTTGGAAGACAAATCTCCGTCCCAGTCTCAGGTCTTTTGCAGACTCCATCAGGTTTTCTTCCAGAATGGTCCTGTATTTGGCTCCATCCATCTTCCCATCAATTTTAACCATCTTCCCTGTCCCTGCTGAAAAAAAGCAGGCCCAAACCATGATGCTGCCACCACCATGTTTGACAGTGGGGATGGTGTGTTCAGGGTGATGAGCTGTGTTGCTTTTACGCCTAACATAAAGTTTTGCATTGCTGCCAAAAAGTTCAATTTTGGTTTCATCTGACCAGAGCACCTTCTTCCACATGTTTGGTGTGTCTCCCAGGTGGCTTGTGGCAAACTTTAAACAACACTTTTTATGGATATCTTTAAGAAATGGCTTTCTTCTTGCCACTCTTCCATAAAGGCCAGATTTGTGCAATATACGACTGATTGTTGTCCTATGGACAGAGTCTCCCACCTCAGCTGTAGATCTCTGCAGTTCATCCAGAGTGAGCATGGGCCTCTTGGCTGCATCTCTGATCAGTCTTCTCCTTGTATGAGCTGAAAGTTTAGAGGGACGGCCAGGTCTTGGTAGATTTGCAGTGGTCTGATACTCC
Source organism: Oncorhynchus kisutch (assembly GCF_002021735.2). Lineage (NCBI taxonomy): Eukaryota > Metazoa > Chordata > Actinopteri > Salmoniformes > Salmonidae > Oncorhynchus > Oncorhynchus kisutch. Next base: position 15,140,175 of record NC_034185.2, read on the forward strand.
TTCCATTTAAATATTATCGCTTGCACAGTGCTCCTTGGGATGTTTAAAGCTTGGGAAATCTTTTTGTATCCAAATCCGGCTTTAAACTTCTTCACAACAGTATCTCGGACCTGCCTGGTGTGTTACTTGTTCTTCATGATGCTCTCTGCGCTTTTAACGGACCTCTGAGACTATCACAGTGCAGGTGCATTTATACGGAGACATGATTACACACAGGTGGATTGTATTTATCATCATTAGTCATTTAGGTCAACATTGGATCATTCAGAGATCCTCACTGAACTTCTGGAGAGAGTTTGCTGCACTGAAAGTAAAGGGGCTGAATAATTTTGCACGCCCAATTCTTCCGTTTTTGATTTGTTGAAAAAGTTTGAAATATCCAATAAATGTCGTTCCACTTCATGATTGTGTCCCACTTGTTGTTGATTCTTCACAAAAAAATACAGTTTTATATCTTTGTTTGAAGCCTGAAATGTGGCAAAAGGTCGCAAAGTTCAAGGGGGCCGAATACTTTCGCAAGGCACTGTATATGCAACAGTTTGGGCTGCCTAATTTGCTAGAATTTTACGTAATTATGACATAACATTGAAGGTTGTCCAATGTAACAGGAATATTTAGACTTATGGATGCCACGCGTTAGATAAAATACGGAACGGTTCCGTATTTAACTGAAAGAATAAATGTCTTGTTTTCGAGATGATGGTTTCTGGATTCGACCATATTAATGACCTAAGACTCGTATTTCTGTGTGTTATTATGTTGTCTGACTGAGCGATGGTAGGCACCAGCACGCTCGTACGCATTCATTCAAACAGCACTTTTGTGCGTTTTGCCAGCAGCTCTTTGCAGTGCTTCAAGCATTACGCTGTTTATGACGTCAAGCCTATCAACTCCCGAGATTAGGCTGGTGTAACCGATGTGAATTGGCTAGCTAGTTAGTGGGGTGCGCGCTAATAGCGTTTCAAACGTCGCTCGCTCTGAGACTTGGAGTGGTTGTTCCCCTTGCTCTGCATGGGTAACGCTGCTTCGAGGGTGGCTGTTGTCGATGTGTTCCTGGTTCGAGCCCAGGGAGGAGCGAGGAGAGGGACTGAAGCTATACTGTTATACTGGCAATACTAAAGTGCCTATAAGAACATCCAATAGTCAAAGGTTAATGAAATACAAATGGTATAGAGAGAAATAGTCCTATAATAACTACAACCTAAAACTTCTTACCTGGGAATATTGAAGACTCATGTTAAAAGGAACCACCAGCTTTCATATGTTCTGAGCAAGGAACTTAAATGTTAGCTTTCTTATATGGCACATTGCACTTTTAATTTCTTCTGCAACACCTTGCATTATTTAAACCAAATTGAAAATGTATCATTTGTTTGAGGCTAAATTGATTTTATTGATGTATTATATTAAGTTAAAATAAGTGTTCATTCAGTATTGTTGTAATTGTCATTATTACAAATAAATAAATAAAAATCGTCCGATTAATCGGTATCGGCTTTTTTTGGTCCTCCAATAATCGGTATCGGCGTTGAAAAATCATAATCGGTCGACCTCTAGTTGAGACAATTGAATAGTTCCAAAAGTGCAACCCCCACCCATCTGCCACTCCAGGCAGGCTATTGTTATATATATTTGTATTTATTTTCATTTCACCTTTATTTAACCAGGTAGGCTAGTTGAGAACAAGTTCTCATTTGCGACCTGGCCAAGATAAAGCAAAGCAGTTCGACACATACAACAACAGTGTTACACATGGAATAATCAAACATACAGTCACTAATACAGTAGAAAAGTCTATATACAGTATGTGCAAATTAGGTAGGATAAGGGAGGTAAGGCAATAAATAGGCCATGGTGGCGAAGTAATTACAATATAGCAATTAAACACTGGAATGGTAGATGTGCAAGTAGAGATACTGGGGTGCAAAGGAGCAAGATAAATACAGTATGGGATGAGGTAATTGGATGGGCTATTTACAGATGGGCTATGTACAGGTGCAGTTACCTGGGAGCTGCTCTGACAGCTGGTGCTTAAAGCTAGTGAGGGAGATATGAGTCTCCAGCCTCAGTGGTTTTTTTGCAGTTCGTTCCAGTCATTGGCAGCAGAGAACTGGAAGGATAGGCAGCCAAAGGAAGAATTGGCTTTGGGGATGACCAGTGAGATATACCTGCTGGAGCGCTTGCTATGGGTAGGTGCTGCTATGGTGACCAGTGAGCTGAGATGTGGCGGGGCTTTACCTAGCAGAGACTTGAAGATGACCTGGAGCCAGTGGGTTTGGCGACGAGTATGAAGCGAGGGCCAGCCAACGAGAACGCACAGGTCGCAGTGGTGGGTAGTATATGGGGCTTTGGTGACAAAACGGATGGCACTGTGATAGACTGCATCCAATCTGTTGAGTAGAGTGTTGGAGGCTATTTTGTAAATGACAAGGTACGTCGAGGTACGGTAGGATGATCAGTTTTACAAAGGTATGTTTGGCAACACGAGTGAAGGATGCTTTGTTGCGAAATAGGAAGCCGATTCTAGATTTAATTTTGGATTGGAGATGCTTAATGTGAGTATGGAAGGAGAGTTCACATTCTAGCCAGACACCTTGGTATTTGTAGTTGTCCACGTATTCTAAGTCAGAACCATCCAGAGTAGTGTGTGTGTGTGTGTGTGTGTATATATATTTTAACTAGGCAAATCCGTTTAGAACAAATTCTTATTTACAATGACCGGCCAAACCCAGACGACGCTGGGCCAATCACGTCCGATTGTGATACAGCCTGGAACAAGAAATAAAACAAATCCTATTTGAACCAAGGTCTGTCTGTTACCCTCTGTGACTCTATCCTTTCTCCCCAGCCCTGAACATGACGAGTGCCTCCAGCTTCCAGATGCTGCGTGGGGCGGTGATCATCTTCACGGGCCTGCTGTCGGTGGCCTTCCTGGGGCGCCGCCTGGTGGCCAGTCAGTGGACGGGCATCTTTGTCACTATTCTGGGCCTGGTGATGGTGGGCCTGGCCGACTTCATAAGCGGAAACAAGGATGACTCACACAAACTCAGCGAGGTCATCACTGGTAAGAGAGAAAGAATGGTGGTTGGAAGGGAATACTTCCTGTGTCAATGGTATGCCTGGGTTAGGACACATTGTTAAGAGTATAATGAGTAGCCACTTAGTGGCAAAGGTAGGGTCCTGATCGAAAATAATCTTTCCCTTCTTTCACACTTGAGTTATTCACAGATCTAACTCATGATTGTATATGTGAACGCAAGCTTTCCAAAGCTGTCAGTGTAAGCTTAAGTATTGTTGTCCATTAGTTTGCTCCAATTAGGGGAGGGGTGGTAGAGTTATGGGAAAAGAGTAAAGGGGGAATGTGTGTGTGTGTGTGTGTGTGTGTGTATATATCTCACACATACTACCGTTCAAAAGTTTGAGGTCGCTTAGAAATGTTTTTGAAAGAAAATTACTTTTTTTTGGTCCATTTTAAAATTAAATTGATCAGAAATACATTGTAGACATTGTTAATGTTGTAAATGACTATCGTAGCTGGAAACTGATGTTTAATGGAATATCTAAGTAGGCGTACAGAGGTCTATTATCAAGCATCAACCACCACTGTGTTCCAATGCACGTTGTTAGCTAATCCAAGTTTATCCTTTTAAAAGGCTAATTGATCACTAGAAATCCCTTTGCAATTATGTTAGCACGGCAGAAAACTGTTCTGATTTTAAATAAGCAATAAAACTGGCTTCTTTAGATTAGTTGAGTATCTGGAGCATCAGCATTTGTGTTCGATTACATGCTCAAATTGGCCAGAAACAAAGGACTTTCTTCTGAAACTCATCAGTCTTTTCTTATTCTGGGAAATGAAGGTCTATTCCATGAGAGAAATTGCCAAGAAACCTGAAGTTCTCGTACAACGCTGTGTACTTCTCCCTTCACAGAACAGCGCAAACTGACTCTAACCAGAATAGAAAGAGGAGTGGGAGGCCCAGGTGCACAACTGAGCAAGAGAACAAGTACATTAGTGTCTAGTTTGAGAAACAGACACCTCACAAGTCCTCAACTGGCAGCTTCATTAATTAGTACCTGCAAAACATCAGTTTCAACGTCAACAGTGAAGAGGCAACTCCGAGATGCTGGCATTCTAGGCAGAGGTGCAAAGGAAAAAGCCATATCTCAGACTGGCCAATAAAAATAAAATATTAAGATGGGCAAAAGAACACAGATACTGGACAGAGGAAGATTGGAAAAAAGTGTTATGGACAGAAATGGAAGTTTGAGGCGTTCGGAACAACATTCATGAGATACAGAAAAAATGAAAATATGCTAGAGGAGTGCTTGACGCCGTCTGTCAAGCATGGTGGGGGAGAAGTGATGATCTGGGGCTGCTTTTGTGGTGGTAAAGTGGGAGATTTGTACAGGGTAAAAGGGATCTTGAAGAAGGAAGTCTATCACTCCATTTTGCAAAGTTGTGCCATACCCAGTGGACAGCGCGTAATTGAAGCCAATTTCATCCTACAACAAGACAATGACCCAAAGCACAGCTCCAAACTATGCAATAACTATTTAGGGAAGAAGCAGTCAGCTGGAATTCTGTCTAATGGAGTGGCCAGCACAGTCACCGGATCTCAACCCTATTGAGCTGTTGTGGGAGCAGCTTGACCTTAAGAAGTGCCAATCCAACTTGTGGGAGGTGCTTCAGGAATCATAGGGTGAAATATCTTCAGAATACCTCAACAAACTGACAACTAGAATGCCAAAGGTCTGCAAGGCTGGAATTGCTGCAAATGGAGGATTCTTTGACGAAAGCAGAGTTTGAAGGACACAATTTATATCATTATTTATAACCTTGTCAACGTCTTGACTATATTTCCTATTCATTTTGCAACTAATTTCATGTGAACTCAGCATGTGAAAAAAAGAATGTCCCCTTTTCAGGACCCTGTCTTGAAAATATCATTTGTAAAAATCCAAATAACTTCACAGATCATCATTGTAAAGGGTTTAAACACTGTTTTCCATGCTTGTTCAATGAAACAAACAATTAATGAACATGTCTGTACTGTGAGATGCCTAAGACAGCGCTACAAGGAGACAGGACAGACAGCTGATTGTCCTCGCAGTGGCAGACCACATGTAACAACACCTGCACAGGATCGGTACAGCCGAACATCACACCTGCGGGACAGGTACAGGATGGCAACAACTGCCCGAGTTACACCAGGAACGCACAATCCCTATATCAGTGCTCAGACTGTCCGCAATAGGCTGAGAGAGGCTGGACTGAGAGCTTGTAGGCCTGTTGTAAGGCAGACGCCTACGGGTACAAGCCAACTGTCGCTGGACTGGCAAAAAGTGCTCTTCACTGAGGAGCCCGGTTTGTCTCACCAGGGGTGATGGTCGGATTCGCGTTTATCGTCGAAGGAATGAGCATTACACCGAGGCCTGTACTCTGGAGTGGGAAAGATTTGGAGGGGGAGGGTCCGCCATGGTCTGGGGCGGTGTGTCACAGCATCATCGGACTGAGCTGTTGTCATTTCAGGCAATCTCAACGCTGTGCGTTACAGGGAAGACATCCTCCTCCCTCATGTGGTACCCTTCCTGCAGACTCATCCTGTCATGACCCTCCAGTATGACAATGCCACCAGCCATACTGCTTGTTCTGTGTGTGTGATTTCCTGCAAGACAGGAATGTCAGTGTTCTTTCATGGCCATCGAAGAGCCCGGATCTCAATCCCATTGAGCACGTCTGGGACCTGTTTGATCGGAGGGTGAGGGCCTGGGCCCCCCCCCCCCCCCCACAGACATTTTTGGGAACTTGGTGGAAGAGTGGGGTAACATCTCACAGCAAGGAAGAAGCCACTGCTACAAAACTGCCAAAAGCCAGACTACGGTTTGTAACTGCACATGGGGACAAAGATCGTACTTTTTGGAGAAATGTCCTCTGGTCTGATGAAACTAAAATATAATTGTTTGGCCATAATGACCATCGTTATGTTTGGAGGAAAAAGGGGGAGGCTTGCAAGTACACCATCCCAACCATGAAGCACGGGGTTGGCAGCATCAGGTTGTGGGGGTGCTTTGCTGCAGGAGGGACTGGTGCACTTCACAAAATAGATGGCTACATGAGGAAGGAAAATTGTGGATATATTGAAGCAACATATCAAGACATCAGCCAGGAAGTTAAAGCTTGGTCGCAAATGGGTCTTCCAAATGGACAGTGACCCCAAGCATACTTCCAAAGTTGTGGCAAAATGGCTTAAGGACAATGAAGTCAAGGTATTGGAGTGGCCATCACAAAGCCCTGACCTCAATCCTATAGAAAATGTGTGGGCAGAACTGAAAAAGTGTGTGCGAGCAAGGAGACCTGACTCAGTTACACCAGCTCTGTCAGGAGGAATGGGCCAAATTTCACCCAACTTATTGTGAGAAGCTTGTGGAAGGCTACCCGAAACGTTTGACCCAAGTCAAACAATTTAAAGGCAATGCTACCAAATACTAATTCAGTGTATGAGTTTAAATGTATTTGTCTAAGGTGTATGTAAACTTCTGACTTCAACTGCATCTGTAATATTAAAGCTGATCTACAACCTAAAAAAGAAATAGGTGTTGTCTGATCAGTGATTATCCAAAGGAAAGTTGGAAGGAAGGATACATTTGAATGGTGTTCAATTCAAACAAGGTCCATGATTGAGTTGGAGTCAAAATTTTCTTTTTACCATTTACATTTTACTTCTCCAGAGACTTGTTTTCCCTCAGCAGCAACATCTTGCCAAAACAAATATCCAATGAGGAACTACCATGTAAAGGCCATCTCTTCTGACCCCCAGGTGATCTTCTGATCATAATGGCCCAGGTCATTGCGGCTGTCCAGATGGTTCTGGAGGAGAAGTTTGTCTACAAGCATGACGTTCATCCTTTACGGGCCGTGGGCACTGAAGGTACTGTGAACATATACGTTTCTGGGTGTATGCATTGGGTTAATGTATAACTCTAGCTACAGAATGTAGCAGTGGTGTTTGTGAAGCCTACAGTGAAGATATGCAAGCGTAGCAACCAGATTTTTACATGTGCAAGTAGTACTTAGTAACCTGTTTGACATTTCTCTTTTGTTTCTGTGAAAATAATCATGTCTGTGTTGTCACCTTTAACGCTGTATCAAAGACAGAATGTTTGTAGCTCGTTAGTAATTCATCCAGACTCCATCTCCATCTCTCTAGGGTTCTTTGGCTTCTTCATCCTCTCGCTGCTCCTCATCCCCTTTTTCTACATCCCGGTGGGGAGCTTTAGCAACAACCCCCGACACGTTCTCGAGGACGCGCTGGACGCCTTCTGCCAGATCGGCCACAACCCCATGATCATCCTGGCGTTGCTCGGCAACACAGTGTCCATCGCCTTCTTCAACTTCGCCGGCATCTCCGTCACCAAGGAAATCAGCGCCACCACGCGCATGGTGCTGGACAGTCTGCGCACCGTGGTCATCTGGGTGGTCAGTCTGGCTCTGGGCTGGGAGCAGTTCCATGGTTTACAGGTTCTGGGTTTCATTGTGTTGTTGGTGGGTGCAGCGCTTTATAATGGACTTCATCGCCCCCTGCTGGCCAAGATTCCATGCTGCGCCAACATGGTGGAGGAAGAGGAGCGCAACCCGGCAGAGAGGGCAAGACTGCTGGATGAGGGAAGGGTGCAGGAGGAGACCTAACTGACATGATGATTTGCAAAATGCTGAAAGTGGTGGTGATGGTGGGGGGAGCGGGGTCTGACATCGATATGACAACCTCGCCATATTCCTGACCACACCGGGGGTGTGTGACATGAAGACACCACATTTCTCAGATTACTGTACAAGACCCAGTCTTTAAAACCGTGTTCACTAGTGGTAGTAAATTTCAGGTGACATGTTTATAGAATCTTGGAATAGCCTTCTTTGTGGCTTGTTGCAGCATCAGTTAAATATGTGTGTTAATGGTGGCAGGCATTTTATAAAGCACCAAAACGTTAAGCATAACACCGTACTGTGGTCATTGATAGATACAATCAATCACAACTGGAATTGTTTGCACACTTTATAAAGATGAGCAAAAACAACAAAAATAAATCATACAAATACTGAGCTATATTGTTTTCTATTTTTGGTGGGAAATTATATTTTATACTAATACAATACTCTGATAAATGATTTTGTTTAACAAGTCATAAAAAAAGCTAGAACGTTGATAAAAAAAATGTAAACCTGAACTTCCACGATGCGGGTCGAATAGAGACCTAAGTTAATACAAGTCCATGATTTCATACCGGGGAAGTCAGAAAGAGGTCAGTACAAATGTCAATGGTCCCCCTTTAGCAGAGACTACAATTGAGCCAACATTTATTTATTTCACCTTTATTTAACCATGTAGGCCAGTTGCGAACAAGTTCTCATTTACAACTGCGACCTGGCCAAGATAAAGCAAAGCAGTGCGACAAAAACAACAACACAGAGTTACAAACGTACAGTCAATAACACAATGGAAAAATCTATGTACATCGTGTACAAATGTAGAAGAGTAGGGAGATAAGGCAATAAATAGACCATAGAGGTGAAATAATTACAATTTAGCATTAACACTGGAGTGAACGATGTGCAGATGATGATGTGCATGTAGAGATACTGGGGTGCAAAAGAGCATGAGGGTAAGGAATAATATGGGGATGAGGTAGTTGGGTGTGCTATTTACAGATGGGCTATGTACAGGTGCAGTGATCTGTGAGCTGCTCTGACAGCTGGTGCTAAAAGTTAGCGGGAGATCCAAGTCTACAGCTTAAGTGATTTTCCAATTCGTTCCAGTCATTGGCAGCAGAGAACTGGAAGGAAAGGCGGCCAAAGGAAGTGCTGGCTTTGGGGATGACCAGTGAGATATACCTGCTGGAGCACGTGCTATGGGTGGGTGTTATGGTGACCAGTGAGCTGAGAGAAGGCGGGGCTTTACCTAGCGAAGACTTATAGATGACCTGGTGCCAGTGGGTTTGGCGACGAATATGTAGTGAAGGCCAGCCAATGAGAGCATACAGGTCGCAGTGGTGGGTAGTATATGGAGCTTTGGTGATAAAACGGATGGCACTGTAATAGACTGCATCCAATTTGTTGAGTAGAGGGTTGGAGGCTAATTTGTAAATGACATCGCCGAAGTCAAGGATCTGTAGGATAGTCAGTTTTACGGGGGTATGTTTGGCAGCATGAGTGAAGGAGGCTTTGTTGCGAAATAGGAAGCCGATTCTAGATTTAATTTTGGATTGGAGATGCTTAATGTGAGTCTGGAAGGAGAGTTTACAATCTAGCCAGACACCTAGGTATTTGTAGTTGTCCACATATTCTAAGTCAGAACCGTCCACAGTAGTGATGCTAGTCGAACGGGAGGGTGCAGGCAGCAATCGGTTAAAGAGCATGCACTTAGTTTAAATAGCATTTTAAATGCAGTTGCAGTCCACTGAAGGAGTGTTTTATGGTGTTGAAGCTCATTTGGGGGTTTGTTAGCAGTGCCAAAGAAGGGCCAGATGTATACAGAAGGGTGTTCTCTGTGTTGCGGTGTATCAGAGAATCACCAGCAGCAAGAGTGACGACATGATATATACAGAGAAAAGAGTCTGCCCGAGAATTGAACCCTGTGGCACCCCCGTAGAGACTGCCAGAGGTCCAGACAACAGGCCCTCCGATTTGACATCCTGAACTCTGAAAAGTAGTGGGTGAACCAGGCGAGGCAGTCATTTTGAAAAGCAAAGGCTTTTGAGTCTGCCGATAAGAATGCGGTGATTGACAGAGTCGAAAGCCTTGGCCAGGTCGATGAAGACGGCTGCGCAGTTCTGTCGATGGTGGTTATGATATCGTTTAGGACCTAGAGTGTGGCTGAGGTGCACCCATGACCAGCTCGCATAGTGGAGAAGATACAGTGGGATTCGGAATGGTCAGTGATCTGTTTTAACTTGGCTTTTGAAGATTTTAGAAAGGCAGGGCAGGATGGATATGGGTATAAAACAGTTTGGTTCTAGAGTGTCTCCCTCTTCTGAAGAGGGGGTTGACTGCGGCAGCTTTCCAATCTTTGGGGATCTCAGATGATGCGAAAGAGAGGTTGAATAGGCTACTAATAGGGGTTGAAACCATTTTGGCGGATCATTTTAGAAAGAGGGTCCAGATTGTCTAGCCCATCTGATTTGTAGGGATCCGGATTTTGTCGCTCTTTCAGAACACCAGCTGTCTGGATTTGGGTGAAGGAGAAGAGGGGGGTGGGCTTGGGCAAGTTGCTGCAAGGGGTGCTGATATGTTGGCCAGGGTAAGGGTCGACAGCATGGCCAGCTGTAGAAAAATGCTTATTGAAATTCTCTTTTTTTTTAATTTATCAGTGGTGACAGTGTTTCCTATCCTCAGTGCAGTGGGCAGCTGGGAGGAGGTGCTCTCATTCTACATGGACTTTAGTGTCCCAAAACTTTTTGAAATTAGTGCAACAGAAAGTACATTTCTGTTTGAAAAAGCTAGCTTTAGATTTCCTAACTGACTGAGTATATTGGTTCCTGACTTCCCTGAAAAGTTGCAGTGTTTGTAACTCTTCAGTTTTACAGTGTGAATAGAGCCTTTAGACAAGATATTGCAACATGGAACTTGCGAGCTATTGGTTTCATGCTTTTAAAAATGGTTTTCCATTATTGCTCTGTACATTTTACCAACGACCACAGTTAGCTGAAATGTTCCCCAACGGATACTTGTTGAAGAATGACTGACATTGTTTGAGTGCCAATATCAATGCACTACCTCAAGTGTGATTTGGGATCTATGATTCAATCATTCCTGCATGATTGCATTGGTTTTGGCTATATTCATATATTCATTCACTGGCTCATTATCACATGTAAATGTTGTAAAAAGCACATGCTTCTTGGTATATCTTTTTCTATCATTGAGTAGCGTTTGTGAATATAGCTGGCGCCATCACTAAGGCTTTGCCATAGATTAAATAGGTTAGTTGAGCAGCCTACCACTGTCTCCGTAGGTGAAAGGGAACAGTTTTCGGGACATAGAATATTATTGAGGCTTTTTTTGACACCTATGCTGCACCTTTTGATTAGGACATAGATTTTTTTGTGATTTGCAGTGTCATGTGAAATGCTGACTGGATACAATGAACTTGGCTTAAAAAAAGGGAAATGGAGAGGGTTTTCGGTGAAATGCTTTTAAAAATAATTAAATAAAATGTTTTGTGTGGAGAATGTGCTAGATTATAGAGTTGAAATGGGTATTTCTAAATTCTGAAAAAATAAAAAATTTAAATCAGTATAGTAGCAATTGTGCACTAAAGGTTATTCATGATACAATTGTGGCAAAAATCAGGCATCATAACTTGGTATTCCGCTTTAATGTCCCTTTGAACTTCCACTTGTAATATACCGAGGTAAAGTTGGTTTTATATTCAACAGACATTCGCCAATAGCCATTTTAAAAATGTAAAAATCAATAACTAATTCACCGTTTGTCACAATCATAAAACTAGATATGATTTATTCTATAAATGTCTAGCATACTTTTACAACCTTTGTTCTGAGTAAAAATTCCAGTTTTGATTTGATAGAGGGCATGTAGTCCGTCTAGAGGGCATGTAGTCCGTCTAGAGGGCATGTGGTCAAAGTTCTAACGAGTCTGTTACACCCTATTAGAAGGGGCCTGGCAGAAAATTCTGCATCTTCAGTCATATTAAATTAGATTACAGGAAAAAACTATGTGATGAAGACGTCAGGCCTGACTAACAAAGAAGACCGGTGGATGAATCAAGAAGACCAAGAGGATCAACATGGACATTCCACAGTGGAGATAAGGAAAACTAAGAGCAAACCATAACGTACGTGTGTGTGTGTGTATTAGCATGGATACTGAAAGACACCAGAGGATGGATTTAAAAAAATAAAAAATAAAAATAAGAAGTGAAGGGTACATGTTTGGTTTTTGGGCTAAATGTATACATTAGGATTTGCCGCTGAACTGTATGTGAACCCCTCTGCAATCTACTGGCACTAACCATTAAAAACTAGGACTTCAACCAGGCTGTCCCTATGCTATTTGCTCTCTATTCCAGAACTGTAAATGAATATAACCCTGTTTATGTTTTTAATACAGCAGATAGAATGCTCTGTGTGCCAAAGATGGTACCATTCAGCTTGTCTGGGGATGACAAAGAAGGACTTAAATGGAAAATGATTGGAAGGGGGCCTCTTTGCTGATAAATTAGAGACATGTAAATAAATTACTGTTGTGCCTTTGTAACTACTTTAAAATGTGGAACTGTTGCACAAAAAATGCGAACATTGATTTGGCATAACATTTAACATTGTAAACATTGTACAACTTTATGTAAACATTGTCTTAACTTCATATAGAGCAAATTGCACTTCAAATTAACATTTCTTTAAAGTTATTGCAAATAAATGCATATTTTCTCTTTCTGAGACAATCACTGAAATAGATTTCTTAATTTCAAATATTGCATTTAAAGATAATGTATTTCTATCCAATCAAAACTGGAATTTCTATTCAAAACAAAGGTTGTAAAAGTATGATAGCATTTATAGAATAAATCATAACTAGGTTTATGTTTATGTAACAAACAGTGAATTACAGTTGAAGTCAGAAGTTTACATACACTTAGGTTGGAGTCATTAAAACTCATTAGCTCTTACAACCAGGGAAGAGTAAGGGAAATCAAGGAGAGCAGCATTTAAAGTGTCCAAATCCAATTGTCCTGAAAGAACTAGGTGTTTCAACACACACTTCATTTCTAATGGATCAATGCCGTGTTTACTGTATAAGATTAAAAACAGGAAATTCAACTAGCTTGCTCTTTCTGTTTATACCATATGTTGTGTGAAGTCTGTTTCTTAAGAAGTCAGTGCTGGCCTTTTCAATTTCACAGCATTGTCGAATATGTCTGTCCAATGTCCTTTGCACAAAAACATCCTCATTAAATTACATCTGCATATTGTCAAAAGTACATTCACAATGTCTACATTCGCTGAATGCAACTCCCACCCACTCTTTAAATCCACACAGCTCACGTTGAGCTAAAGTGTCACTGCTGAGAGGAACCAATGCACCATATACAGTTGAAGTCGGAAGTTTACATACACTTAGGTCGGAGTCATTAAAACTAGTTTTTCAACCAATCCACAAATTTCTTGTTAACAAACTATAGTTTTGGCAAGTCGGTTAGGACATCTACTTTGTGCATGAAACAAGTAATTTTTCTAACAATTGTTTACAGACTTATAATTCACTGTATCACAATTCCAGTGGGTCAGAAGTTTACATACACTAAGTTGACTGTGCCTTTAAACAGCTTGGAAAATTCCAGAAAATTATGTCATGGCTTTAGAAGATTCTGATAGGCTAATTGACATAATTTAAGTCAATTGGAGGTGTACCTGTTGATGTATTTCAAGGCCTACCTTCAAACTCAGTGCCTCTTTGCTTGACATCATGGGAAAATCAAAAGAAATCAGCCAAGAACTCAGAAAAACAATTGTAGACCTCCTCAAGTCTGGTTCATCATTGGGAGCAATTTCCATACGCCTGAAGGTACCACGTTCATCTGTACAAACAATAGTACGCAAGTATAAACACCATGGGACCTTGCAGCCGTCATACTGCTCAGGAAGGAGACGCGTTCTGTCTCCTAGAGATTAACGTACTTTGGTGCGAAAAGTGCAAATCAATCCCAGAAGAACAGCAAAGGACCTTGTGAAGATGCTGGAGGAAACAGATACAAAGTATCTATATCCACAGTAAAATGAGTCCTATTTCGACATAACCTGAAAGGCCGCTCAGCAAGGAAGAAACCACTGCTCCAAAACCACCATAAAAAAGACAGACTTCGGTTTGCAACTGCACATGGGGAAGAGAAATGTCCTCTGGTCTGATGAAACAAAAATAGAACTGTTTGGCTATAATGACCATCGTTATGCTAGGTGGAAAAAGGGGGAGGCTTGCAAGCCGAAGAACACCATCCCAACCGTGAAGCACGGGGGTGGCAGCATCAGGTTGTGGGGGTGCTTTGCTACAGGAGGGACTGGTGCACTTCACAAAATAGATGGCTACATGAGGAAGGAAAATGATGTGGATATAGTGAAGCAACATCTCAAGACGTCAGTCAGGAAGTTGGGTCTTCCAAATGGACAGTGACCCCAAGCATACTTCCAAAGTTGTGGCAAAATGGCTTAAGGACAACGAAGTCAAGGCATTGGAGTGGCCATCACAAAGCCCTGACCTCAATCCTATAGAAAATTTGTGGGCAGAACTGAAAAAGTGTGTGCGAGCAAGGAGACCTACAAACCTGACTCGGTTACACCAGCTCTGTCAGGAGGAATGGGCCAGAATTCATCCAACTTATTGTGAGAAGCTTGTGGAAGGCTACCCGAAACGTTTGACCCAAGTTAAACGATTTAAAAGCAATGCTACCAAATACTAATTCAGTGTATGTAGTGTATGAGTTTAAATGTATTTGGCTAAGGTGTATGTAAACTTCTGACTTCAACTGCATCTGTAATATTAAAGCTGATCTACAACCTAAAAAATAAATAAGTGTTGTCTGATCAGTGATTACCCAAAGGAAAGTTGGAAGGAAGGATACATTTGAATGGTGTTCAAATGGTGGCCAAAATTCACCCAACTTATTGTGGGAAGCTTGTGGAAGGCTACCCAAAAGGTTTGACCCAAGTTACACATTTTAAAGGCAATGCTACCAAATACTAATTGAGTGTATGTAAACTTCTGACCCACTCGGAATGTGATGAAAGAAACAAAAGCTGAAATAAATAATTCTCTCTAGTATTATTCTGACATTTCACATTCTTGAAATAATGTGGTGATCCTAACTGACAGGGACTTTTTCCTAGGATTAAATGTCAGGAATTTTTGGCGAAGGTGTATGTAAACTTCTGACTTCAACTGTAGTTATTGATTTATACTGCTTTAAATGGCATTTTATAGATTGTATGTATTTCTATCAAGTCAAAACTGTAATTTGTCCTCAAAACAAAGGTTGTAAAAGTATGATGACCTAGCTTGATGTTTATATGACAAAAGGTGAATTAGTTATTGATTTTGTGACGTCCAGACCATAGAAAGCCTGTATTTTCTATGGTAGAGTAGGTCAGGGCGTGACTAGGGGTGTTTAGTCTAGTTTATTATTTCTTTGTGGGGTTCTAAGTTAATTTTTCTATGTTGGTGTTTGTGTTTGATTCCCAATCAGTGGCAGCTGGTAATCGTTGTCTCTAATTGGAGATCATACTTAAGTTGCATTTTGTCCACCTGTGGGTTATGGGATATTGTTTATGTTTAGTTGCCTGTTAGCACTGAATTGTCGTCACGGTTCGCTTATTCTTTATTGTTTTGTATTTGCTTAAGTTTCACTTTATTCATTGAAATATGTGGAACTCTACATACGCTGTGCCTTGGTCCGACCATCATTATTTCGGACAACGTGACAGATTTATACCGCTTGAAATTGCATTTTATAGATGTAGTAGATGTAGAAGTATTTCTATCAAGTCAACTGGAATTTCTAGTCAAAACAAAGGTTGTAAAAGTATGCTAGACATTTATAGACAAATCATGTCTATTTAATTATTCTGTGACAAATTGTGAATTAGTTATTGATTTTTACATTTTTAAATGGCTTTTGCCAAATGTCTGAATGTGTGACAATAAAACCAACTTACCTCGGTTTGAAATATGGACTCTGCAGTAGGGGGAAACAGCAGCACTGTCCACCCCATGGCCATTGTTATTGTTTTGTTGGCAGATGTGGGGAGTGTCATGCATCAGGGTAAAACTTTTTTTTTTTCGCTGTGCAATGATGTCCGGGGGACAAAAAGTTTGCAGTAACTTTGTTGTAATATCGCAAAGGGATGTGGCCGTTTCACCATTAATGATTCCAGCTTTAATGTGTGAAATTAATATCAAATCCAGTGCAGGTGTCACCTGTGTCCTATCAGACCACCAGCTGGATTTAATGTCAGCCTGGTCCTGCCTGCTTCCATGGAACTGCCTCCCTAATGGTTTAGGTCCTTATTGAGGTCAGAGGTTAAACCCGAGCATAACCTATGTAGTAGGATGTCCCTTGGGGGTATCCGTACCTATTAGGTTAATAAACAGGCTGGAGCTAGAACCTCGTTGTCGGGCGTCCTTATTTTAGATCATACTGCATGGTGTCAGAAATGGTTTTAAAATTCACATAAACGTGAAGGACGTACCTAGTAAATCATACATTCAGGCTGTTTCAAAGCAGGGAGGGCACAGTGTTGGAGATAAACAGCGCATATCATGATTTTGCTAGCTAACGAGCAAGGACTAAGTTACTGCTAAGCAACATGTTGCAAGAGGAAGAAGCTGGCGGGATTTCAGGGTTTGCGACTCCAAGTTCAACGGGCTCTGGCGCAAACACGGACAGGCCAGTGGCTAGTGCTGACGGATTTCCCATTAGTCCCCCGGAGAATTTTGTGTGGACATTCAAAACTGGCCGAAATGGATCAGGCTTAAACGTGAAAAAAGAGGCATTTCAAGTTAATACACTGATCTCCACTATGGGTGATGAAGCCGAGGATATATTAAATGCTTCAACGTTGACCGAGGAAGAGAAACTTAACTACATTGCCGTTTAAGACTGTTTTGAAACGCATTTTGTAGGGAGACACAACATTATTTTTGAGAGAGCTAGGTTTAATATGCGCAAACAGGAGCAGGGTGAAACCACCGACAGTTTTATCACAGCTGTTCACAAACTAGCAGAACATTGTCAGTTTGGCGCGCTCGGGGAAGAGCTGATCCGAGATCGGATTGTAGTCGAAATAATAAATATCACTTTCTGAAAAGTTACAGTTGGATTACCAGTTTAGCTTGTCCAAAACTGTAAACCAGATTAGGCAGAGTGAGACAGTAAAAAGACAGCAGACGATACTGCGCGACAGCAGCTCCTTGCAGAACGAAGAGAGTGGGGAAATACATGCATTTTCATACAGAGCTAAAACAACGGAGGGGAACAGAGACAGACGTGGAGAAAACAATCACAGACAGCACCAGTAGCTAGTTCAAGTGTTTGTCGCAAATGTGGGAAATCCCCTTTCCACAAATGGAAAGATTGCCCAGCAAAGGATGCGGAATGTAGGAAATGTCACAGGAGAGGACACTTTTCAACTGTCTGTCGATTAAAGCAAATGCATGAGGTTTCAGAGGAGGTACAGCAGGACAGCATCTTTCTGGGAGAAGTAAAGGGAAACAATACTGGCTGGCATTCAGACATTAAACTCAATGGGGAGGTTGTGTCATTTAAACTAGATACTGGGGCAGCAGTGACAGCTAACCCAAATAGGCTGTATAGCTATAGCAGAGATGGCCCTTTGCTCTCTACAAACAAAAAACTGTACGGGCCCAGTAAAAGATTTTACCAGTGGTAGGGCACTTGGTGATTAAACTGGAGAGTAAAGACAAAAGTGCCATCCAGCCTGTCTTCGTCATTGACTCTAGCCAGACCGTTGCTGGGGCTGCCAGCAATTGAAGCATTGCAACTCATTGAGAGAGTGAGTGAACTGGAGGACCCAGGTGAGGTTTTCAAAAATAAATTCCCAAAAGTGTTTTCTGGTCTAGGAAGGATAGAAGTGACTACAAAATCTGCCTGAAAGAGGATGCTGTCCCCTATGCCCTTACCACCCCCCGCCGTGTGCCTATCCCTTTATTGGCCAGAGTAAAGGAAGAGTTGGGGAGGATGGAAGACATTGGGGCAGTGTCTAAAATAGAGAGTCCCACAGACTGGTGTGCAGGGATGGTGGTGGTCCCAAATGCCAATGGGGAAATAAGGATCTGTGTGGACATGGATAAATTGAATGGGGCACTCTGCAGAGAGAGACACATCTTACCATCAGTGGAGCAGTCACTGGCTCAGTTGGATGGCTCACAAGTCTTCACAAAGCTGGATGCCCACTCAGGTTTCTGTCAGATACCGCTGTCATCAGAGAGTAGGGCACTCACAACGTTTATAACACCGTTTGGCCATTACTGTTTTCATGTTTTGCCTTTTGGAATCGCTTCCGGCCCTGAGCATTTCCAAAGACGCCTGTCCCAGCTGTTGGATGGGCTGAGTGGCGTCATAGTCCACGCGGACGATGTGCTCGTGTGCGGAAGGGACAGAGCAGAACATGATGTAAGGCTCACAGCAGTTCTGACCCGACTCCAGGAGACTGGCCTAACACTCAATGAAAAATGCACTTTTGCACAATCAGAGGTCTTGTTCTTGGGACACAAAATCAGTGCAGCTGGAATAGAGCCGGACCCAGAGAAGATCAGCGCCATCACAGATATGCCCAGACCCCAGAATGTGGCTGAAGTCAGGACCTTCTTAGGCATGGCCACATATGTGGGTAAGTTCCTCCCACAGTTCTCAGATACAACCAAACCTCTGACAGACTTACTAGCCAAAGAGAATGACTGGTCATGGGGTCACATGCAACAGGTAGCGTTTGACAAAATCAAAGGAGATCTGACCTCACAGAGAGTGCTGGCCCAGTACCGTCCCCACGCTAAGACAAAAGTATCAGCGGATGCATCATCCTTTGGGCTAGGGGCGGTCCTCACACAGATGCAGGACAACATGGAGTGGCGTCCAATAGCATACATCTCCCGAAGCTTATCCGACACAGAGCAAAGATATGCTCAAGTGGAGAAGGAGGCGTTGGCTATCACATGGGCATGTGAAAGGCTCAGCCAATACCTTATTGGCCTGCAGTTTACAGCAGAGACTGATCACAAACCACTGTTGGCTCTGTTAGGGACAAAAGCACTGGACGACTTGCCTCCCAGAGTTCTGCGCTTCCGCCACAGATTACTGAGGTTCACCTACAAGATGGTGTATGTGCCAGGGAAGGCACTGATCACAGCAGATGCACTCTCCAGGGCCCCAATTAAACGTCCATTATCGGAGGAGGAGAAATGTCTATAGAGGGTGAGGTACAGGTGTCCATTAATGCAATAAGGGACAGTCTACCTGCATCTCAGACCAATCTGCAGCAGATTGCAGAGGAGCAACAATGAGACCACATCTGCCAACAGACTGCAGCAGTGCAAAAAGGGATGGCCCAGGCAGGAGGAACTGCCTCAACTGCTGAAGCCCTATTGGGTGCATCAAAGTGACTTCCACTGTAATGGAGACCTTCTCATGAAAGGGCAACGGATAGTTATCCCAGAGACTCTACAACCAGAAATGCTAGACAGAGTGCATGATGGACACATGGGGATAACCAAATGCAGACTGAGGGCTCAACAGTCAGTGTGGTGGCTTGGTCTGAGGTCTGTACAAAATGTCAACCTTGTCATCCGGAGCCAATGATGGCAACGGAGCTGCCAAAACGGCCATGGCAAAAGGTAGGGGTGGATATGTTCTATTGGAAAAATGACACTTATCTGCTAGTGGTAGATTACTATTCAAGATACATTGAAATAGCAAAGACACCCATAACCACATCAGCTGGTATTATCAATGGATTGAAGACAATTTTTTTCAGGCAAGGGGTCGCTGAGGTCCTGGTTACAGATAACGCTCCCCAGTTCTCTGCGAGCTCCTTTTCTGCTTTTCCCGCAGAATATGACTTCATACATGTGACCAGTAGCCCCTACCATGCACAGAGTAATGGTGAGGCAGAGAGAGCTGTGAAAACAGTCAAGAGACTGCTGAAAAAGAACAAGGATCCATACAGGGCTCTGTTAGCTTACAGAGTTACACCACTGCATCATGGGCCATCGCCTGCCGAGCTCCTGATTGGGCAGGAGGCTGCGTTCCCCATTGCCTGTCTCGCCAGCTCAGCTTAAACTCTGATGGCCTAACAGGAAGGCCTTCGCTGAGAGGGACAAATGTCTGAAACAAACGCAAACTGGAGACTTTAATCGGAGACACCGTGCTAAGGAGAGGCCAGAGCTGACCGACGGTCAACGCGTGTGGATTACAAACTCAAAGACACCAGCAATAGTGCTGAGGAAAGCGGATGCCCCACGCTCCTATGTGGTGGACAGGCTCAGAAGAGGTACGAAGGAACAACACACATCTCAGAGCTCTTCCAGATCTACCAGCTACACAAACTGAGGCCACAGAAAATGCACAAAAAGAGGGTGAAGGAGAGAGAATGCTCACAGAGCCACAAGCGCGCCCAAAAAGGGATGTGAAGCCACCAGAGTGGCTGAAAGACTATGTTACGTGGAGAAAACATACTGCTGGGGAACATACCCAGCAAAAAGAGACTGTACCTAAGTTAGTATGAACATTGTGTGATTTAATGCTTTCATACTGTTTCAGGATGGGAAGTAGCATGTTAGAGAATAATACTGGTTTCCAAATTGCATTTCAGTTATGCTTCAGTGGTTATGCATGTTGAGTTCTTGTTTATGGGAGAGGGGAAGATGTAGTAGGATGTCCCTTGGGGGTATCCGTACCTATGTATGACATGCGAGGTTTAGGTTAATAAACAGGCTGGAGCTAGAACCTCGTTGTCGCGGGTCCTTATTTTAGATAATACTACAACCATCTCCAATAGACTAACTGCAGCTGGCTCGTCTGGAAAATCCAGTTAGTGACTGATCATGTGTTTTCTCAGATTTTGTGGTGCCATTAGATTGGGTTTCCCCCTACAGGAAACTGAAAGTTAATATTTCCATCAAATGTCATGGCTTGGTTGTAACATATGTGGTAATGTAGTAAAATGGCTATGGCTTCAACTCAACCCAATATAATTTTGTTCTGAAAACCTGGGTATGCCTGGTCATTCAAGTTCAAAGTTTTCATCCTAAGAGTAGAAGACTTAATGTAATTTGAATGGCCGATTCTGAAAAGAGAAATGGGCTAATTGGATAAACTACACATGCCTAACAAAAGAAACCGCGTGTGCTCCCATTTTAAAACTTACCATTTAGCCTAAAATGGAACAATGAAACTGAATCGAAAGTGTCTCTTTAGGGGCAGTTCAGTTCCACAGCAGACTGTCAATTCACAAGTGGACAGCTGAATCTTTAACATTCTTACCACAGCTGAACTTGTGCTATGAGGAAAGACAAATAGATTGTTTATTGGGATAAGTTAACGGGATGAATCCCACCTGTCGTAAATTATTCACACTTGACAAGCATGTTGTGCATTAGCCTAGGCCTACGTGTTGAAGTGAAGATGCGCCTGGTCCAAAATATGCTCACTGCTCCTGGATTGAATGAGTCTCATGGGCTCTATATCGGAACCCTGTTCGACCGGAACCCTGTTCAACTGGCTCACACTCAATGCACTAAACATAGCCCAAAGTGTTATCCGGATTGAGATGACGTTGGGATGTGCAGTGATGATTTAGAGAAAAATAGCATGTTTTTCTACACATTACTGAACCCAGGTCAACAGATTTTATTGCATCGCCCTCAGCATCCGAGTCTGACTGACATTTTGTTTATGTTTTCCGTTATTTATGTGCAATATTCTACAGTCACTGCCATAACGCTCATAGATAGGCCTGTGTCTCTACGGCTGCGTTTACACAGGTAGCCTAATTACCTGACCCCCCCCCACTAATTGCGTCTCCGACCAATCACATTAGCTATTTTGCCAATAATTGGTTAAAAGCTCAGGTTTGGGCTGCCTGTGTGAAAGCTGTCGTGATCATTTTCATTTTTTAGATGCCAGATTGTTTCTAAGAACCACCACTAGATGACAGCATTTTGTTAAAGTTGACCTGTGTATTGAGTTTATTATGCTATAATAAGGACCCCAAGTAAAGACCTGGATGAGGACCAGAATGTCTGATCACATAGTTGAGCGCATAAAAAAAAACAATCATGTGCATAACAGATGGATTTATGACCAAAAAATGTATCCGATTTCAAGAGTGGTGTTCGACTATAGTAAAAGGATGCCGTAGATACTGTAGCCTAATCGGTGAATAAGTAGTGTGTTTGATTAAAATGGAGAGGCTCTGTGATAATAGTTTAGGTGATCCCATTATCTTAGTAATGTAGTCTAAATCATTTATAAGTAGGGTGTCATCACGAGGCTAGGCCTGCACCTTATAAACATTTTAATAAAGGCAGTGTTTTAAGTGTTTGTTTTTTTACACTGAACAAAAATATAAATGCAACATGTAGTGAGCATTTCCCCTTTGCCACGATAATCCATCCACCTGACAGGTGTGGCATATCAAGAAGCTGATTAAACAACATGACAATAAAAGGCCACAATTGGCATGCTGACTGCATGAATGTCCACCAGAGCTGTTGCCAGAGAATTGATTGTTAATTTCTCTACCATAAACTGCCTCCAATGTCTTTTTAGAGAATTTGGCAGTACTTCCAACCAGCCTCACAACCGCAGCCCAGGACCTACACATCCGGCTTCTTCACCTGCGGGATCATCTGAGGAGTATTTCTGTCTGTAATAAAGCCCTTTTGTGGGGAAAAACTCATTCTGATTTGCTGGGCCTGGCTACCCAGTGGGTGGGCCTATGCCCTCCAAGGCCCACCCATGGCTGCACCCCCAGCCCAGTGATGTGAAATCCATAGATTAGGCCCTAATGAATTCATTTCAATTGACTGATTTCCTTATTTGAACTGTAACTCAGTAAAATGTTTGACATTATTGTATGTTGCGTTTATACTTTTTTAAATGTGTGTGTGGGCCTGAAATCTGTTGATTGGATAATTGAAAATTATTGTCTTCACATTACATATTATAATTTTATAGCGTGTAGTTTACTTGCCCAAAAGCCTTAATTTAATAACCCTTCTTTGGAAATGATAGCCTAGAGATAATTATTATTTGACAAGCAATAAACACATTTAATGTAATATAATCACTTTAATTTATTTAAATAGCATGAATAAATTCAATTAGACTACTGATATGCACAAGGCACTAGAGTTCATAGCGCCAAAGTAGTTTGACGTGCCTCCAAAGTAACTTATTTCATAATAAAACAATTGGCTACTGTAGTATCTGTATATGGACAGCAGATAGCCTAGCGGTTAAGAGGCCGCGTTGGGATTGTAACCGAAAGGTCGCTGGTTCGAATCCCCGAGCCGACTAGGTGAAGACGTCGATGTGCCCTTAGGCTGGCACGAGAAAATATGTTCCGAAAGGTAATTTCTATTAAAACGGTACATGAAATATAAGGCGCTTGGGATAGTGTGGAAAACTATTACTGTTGTGTTTTTAACTGGATCTATGGATGTTCTCCTGACCTCTTCTCCCTGGGGTGTGATCCTGATAAGTGAAAGTGCATTGTTGCCTTCTGTGGCTGTCCAGACGTCCATAATGCAAACTGCACAATAAAAGGAAACGCTGATTTATTGATTAGAGAAAACACTATTGCCAACCAAAGACGTCCAGGCCTATATGCATTTTTCAAAACGTGAGGATAATATATAGGCCTAGGCACGAGAGCATATAGGAAGAATTGGACGTAGGCTTCTTGTCTTACTCACAAAAATGAATAATTTATTCATGTTTTTGCTATAGGCTAGGCTACTTTAGTCTATATTCGACGCTATACAATTTGATGTATGCCCATGTCAAATTAATACCCAGATTCGTGATTGAATTAGGCCTATGTGGATTTAGACGCGATGACGACTCGGAAATTAAACAAAATAACCATCATGAGTGTTCAATTTATGTTATTATTTAATTTTGTCATTGCTTAGATGATGTTTCTGTTTTAATGACAATTCCGATTTAGGCTATTCGTAATTTTGACAGTTGTACTTTCAGAGGTCGTAAAACACGGTCTGTTTAGACAGCTCTGGAGCGTTGACAAAACTGGAATCCATCAAGTTGATACCTGCGGTGTAAAATGTCGCTTTGTGAGAACACGCCCGATCATAACCTTGATTTAATTGTTTTGGTAGCGACCACAAATCAAGTAGAGAGGTATAACAACATCATTTTCTGAAGTCAAAATAACTTGGCCTAGGTAATGTTCCAGGCCTATTATAGATATCGAACGTTATCCAGCTCTAGTAATATGTGAGATGTATAGGCACTCACGGTATCACGCACGCACGCTGCAGGGGCTTGCTTCGATTCAGCCTCAAGAGCATTAGTGAGGTCGGGCTCTGATGTTGGGCGATTAGGAGTGTTGGGCCAGTTCTTCCACACCTATCTCAACAAACGATTTCTATATGGACCTCGCTTTGTGCAGGGGGACACTGTCATAATGAAGCAGGAAAGGGCCTTCCCTAAACTATTGCCACAATGTTGGAAGCACAGAATCGTCTATAATGACATTGTATTCTGTAGCATTAAGATTTCCCTTCACTGGAACTAAGGGGCCTAGCCAGAACCACGAAAAACAGCCCCATACCATTATCCCTCGTGCACCAAATGTTACAGTTGGCACTATGTGCTCGGACAGGTAGTGTTCTCATGGCATCCGCCAAACACAGATTCATCCATCGGAGTGCCAGAGGGTGAAGCGTGATTCATCACTCCAGAGAACGTGTTTCCACTGAGAGTCCAATGGCTGCGAACTTTACACCACTCCAGCCGATGCTTGGCATTGCGCATGGTCATCTTAGGCTTGTGTAAGGCTGCTCGGAAATGGAAACTCTTTTCATGAAGCTCCCAACGAGCAGTTCTTGTGCTGACGTTGCTTTCAGAGGCAGTTTGGATCTCGGTTGTGAGTGTTGCAACCCGAGGACAGACGATTTTTACATGCTATGCACTTCAGCACCCAGCGGTCCCATTCTGTGAGGTTGTGTGGCCTACCACTTCACAGCTGAGCTGTTGTTGCTCCTAGACGTTTCCACTTCACAATAACAGCACTTACAGTTGACTGGGGCAGCTCTAGCATGGCAGAAATTTTATGAACTGGCTTGTTGGAAAGGTGGCATCCAATGAGGGTGCCATATTGAAATTCCCCGAGCTCTTCAGTATGGGCCATTCTACTGCCAATGTTTGTCTATGGAGATTGCATGGCTATGTGCTAGATTG
Source organism: Oncorhynchus kisutch (assembly GCF_002021735.2). NCBI lineage: Eukaryota > Metazoa > Chordata > Actinopteri > Salmoniformes > Salmonidae > Oncorhynchus > Oncorhynchus kisutch. The sequence goes on from NC_034185.2 coordinate 15,165,182, forward strand.
TATACACCTGTGAGCAATGGGTGTGGCTGAAATAGTAGAATACACTAATTTGAAGGGGTGTCCACATACTATCAGCACCTGCTACTCTGCAGCCTCCGGTGCCATTGTTGTTTAGAATTCCCACCCGATCATTTGCACATTTGTTTCCATAGTGGCGTGTTATTACAATTAATTGACGCAGCAAGCGCTGCCCCTGGGACAGTGTGACACGGGTATAGATCTCCTCCGCACTGGGAGGCTCTGCTTTTCCTCAATAGTGAAGGGTTGTGGTAAACACATGCAAAATTGATCACTGGCAGTCACAGACCATGCTTAAATAGAGTCTATAAATTGAGAAGTTTTCTTTTTTGCGCGGGGTTGCGGAGTGCGACCCGAGCCAACGGTCACATGGGCGTCATTATGTGCGCGGTGCCTTTTCTCTTTTTGGCCTCCTGGGATGCATGCCAGGACACTGGAGAGAAGAAGCAGTAATGGTTTGTTATGATGACCTTTTGCGTTTCCATTAGTCTCCTCTCCTATTTAGCACTGCGACCCCAGAGTGCTCAGCAAACATGGTTTAACCCTGTGTACATTGACCCAGCGAGTAATCGGAAGACCTTAAAGGCACCAGTCACAAGAGGCACGGAGTGGAGCGACTTTAATCTGCGCCAGGGCCGTTTTAAAGTAAACACATAAATTGTTAATGTACAGACAGTGGGACACCATCATATTTAAAAGCTTCCATTAAAGAAGCTCTTCGATTGTTTAAACGACAGGGCAGACTGAGGAGAGTGTGGTTAGTCTACCACTCCTAATGACCACCTAATGTCTTTATCTATGTCCTGTTGTGTGGGGGAAAGCGCAGGAGAACTGTGCTATTCTATGACCACACGGGGGGGGGGGGTCATTTTGCCATTTCACTGTAGTCTTTCAGGAATAACTTTACAATAATGTGATTGTAATGATGTCTTTTGGTTAATCATTTTAATTTTAGTTTAATATGGCCTTAAACCACAGGAACTGTGGAGACATTCAGTTTTGGTTGTGAACTCTCCTGATGGTGATTGCTGGCCTAAAGGGTAGGATAAAATCCTTGAGGTTTCCATATTTTCCCATGATCAGCGCTGGAGGATTTTGATATTTCAATGTTTATGTTTCCTGCGTGATGAGTCCCGTCTCCACTGATGGGCAGCTGGGGCTCCCAGGCCACTGTATCCAAGGAACTAGCTTCGATCCACTTGACCGGGCCCTTAGCAACAGATCAACATGGATAGGCCTCCAAGTATCTTGAATAAAATAAAAAATATATAAAAAACAGTCTCCAAAAGGGTCCTAATGCATTTACATGATGTTACCATCACAAATACATGAACACATTAAGAGCTCTCCCCTATTAGATTAAAAACCTGGATAGTTGGTTGGGTCTATGTCCTAATAGTTTACAGAGCCCTGTTGTGGGGATTTATTTGATGTGCTAGCCTGTGTCCCACCCCTACCACAGAGTTTATGGGATTACTCATATGGACCACAGTCATAACACAGACAATTGATGTTTGTTGCACCATTGGCTGGACAAACACCCGGAAACAATCCTCAAAAACATCTCAAGACCTTTTCACACATGTGGAGAAACGGGTTCCCTCAAAACATGGGGTCTATTGAACAGAACTGATTCAAATATTATTGAATATAATAAAAGACACATTTGGGGTCACATAAATGGGACAAACCTGTTTTCAATTCACTTTGGATAACTCCCTTAACTTTTTGTTGTTGCTGTGGAAACGATGGCACCATGCCATACAGAAGGCCATGTACAATGGCCCAGGTCCCATTAAATCTGTGAAAGTTCCTTCCTGAGACAAACATTTCCAGAAATAGTCATCTTGGCCTAGGTCTAAGTTTTACCAAAGGGGAGTAATAATTCTCTGTTTTAATAATGGAAATTATTTAATTTGCGTCCCTCCCAACTTCTTGGTCTGAGACAGTTGTTGGCTGAGGCGCTCATTCAGCTTTCCTGAGGTCTGATAAGGCTTCCTGTAAAATACACACAGAGCAATCGAGTGACAACAATAGGCTTGTGAATGCTGGCTCTCAATGGTTAGCTGTACTGTAGCTGTCAAACTTTGTTTTTAATCAAAAAGTGTTGACTTGGACTCGTGTAGTTTTACATTTTATTTTCAACATGTGTTTGTTTATATAGTAGCCTAAAGAAGTTCTGACAGCCTCAACCAACCTTTCCAGCATACAGTACAATGCAAAGCACAATTCCTTTTATAAATGGACAATATGCTATTAAAATGTTATTGGTTTTATGCCACCCATATTTTGTTATGGTTTTGTAATACAATCCTGCATTGATGTAATTGAAAACTAAAGGCAATAACAATTATAATAGAACTGAAACCATCTCTGAATAGGCCTACAGTATGTCACATGGGTCAAACATTCATTTTGAACTGGACAAACATAACATTCAATCACATATTAAATGATTGACCAATGAAATGGTACTATTGTATGACATTCCAGAGTGTAAAATAAAGACTCCAGTGCTTTGACATGTTGCAGCTTGTCTTCATGTTTTAACAGGGGCGGACTGGGCCTGTAACGAATCTCTTCTTCGTCTGAGGAAGAGTAAGAAGGATCAGACCAATATGCAGCGTGGTAAGTGTTCTTCATAATTTATTGACTGAATGCACAAAACAAAATAATAACAAAGTGAAATAGAAGAAACTAAACAGTTCTGTAAGGTGACATACACTAAACAGAAAACAACCACCCACAAATCATAGTGTATAGGCACTCCTGTGTTCCACAGGCTACCTAAGTATGGTTCTCAATCAGAGACAACGATTGACAGCTGCCTCTGATTGGGAACCATACCAGGCCAAAAGCAGAAATACCAAACATAGAACAAAAACATAGAATGCCCACCCCAACTCACGCCCTGACCAAGCTAAAACAGAGACATAAAAAAGGAACTAAGGTCAGGACGTGACAGGGCCAAAAATCAGTCCTAGCATTTTAGCCACACCAGCCCACATCACAGCGAGTCTATTGATCACATGCACAGAATACAAGATGTAAATGTTGCGGTGAAATACGTACTCACTGGCTGCAACACACACACACAACCAAGTAATAGACAAATATTTTAGTAGGAATGGTAATACAAATATATACACAATAGGAATATCCAGAAAATACTATGAATATACTATGAACAGTGGCGATTTAGCATGATTTACCCAATAAATTACTGGGAGTTTATATATATATATAGAGTGTGCAAACTGATATGTGACATGTATTAATGCCAAAATAACATGCTTTTTTTTGCTAAAAATGTGAGGCTCAAAACAGGGTCCCCACTGACTATGAATACTACAGCATATGCTGGGATGTGTATAAAGGTAAATAATGGCAGCAGTATTGACTGTGTGTGTGTGTGTGTGTGTGTGTGTGTGTGTGTGTGTGTGTGTGTGTGTGTGTGTGTGTGTGTGTGTGTGTGTGTGTGTGTGTGTGTGTGTGTGTGTGTGTGTGTGTGTGTGTGTGTGTGTGTGTGTGTATTTCTCTCTCTGTGTTGTCTTCCTATCTCCACTACAGTTGACTCTGCTGCAGCAGCTGAGCTGCCTGTGCTGTGCCTAGCATCACTGTGACAGGAAGATGATGAGACCACACTGCCTTGTGAATGAATAAACACACATTTTCAGACAAAGAAAAAAATCACTAAATCAATGCATAATAGATGACAATTGGCTCATAATACTTTATAACAGCCTAGCTACTTATATTGCAAATGAGTGCCTGACATCACCTATGTGTTCCACCCTACCCACTTAGCTGTGTTTAATACTAGGCTACATATACAGACAAAACATTAAGGAACTGGCAGTACATCTGTGTCAGAGTCTGTCCTCTGCTCTCTCTGTTTTCCTATATTGAATTCGATTTAAACCTTTCTGTGTTTGTCATAGAACGACGGGACTAGTTTCTGTGGATGAGTACAGATTTCCAGTTTTGGGCTTCGTTTGACAGTGTCGCGTGGGCCCGTCACAAATCAGTGACGGGCCCTCGGATGAAAAAAATAGATTTTAGGCGGGAATGTAATCTGACACCAGGGTCCTTAGTCACCACAGTCAAATATTATCTATTATATTGGCAAGTCGAGCTCTAACAATGGAAATACAATACTTCCTCAAATATGGAAGGCAGGCGGGAGGAGGCGAGGTCAGGTGCAACCATTCTCTGCTACAGTTCAAAAACCCTAGTTGCCTTGCTGCCTGAAGAGACACAGATTTACAAGCGAAGCAAATCGCCTAACAGATGAATTAGGATTATTTAGTATGTATGCATTCATTCAATGTTTTATTGTAATACATGATGACTTGTGTTTAATGAAAAGCACTGTATAAATATCTAGCAGATGGCTATTGCTTTACCTGTGTTATAAAAGCCAATCTAACGCCTAGTTAGGCTAGTGTCTAAATGTTCCCCCGAATCCCCCCTTCCTTAATTAGCCTACTATGTCATACAATATAAAGCCAGAATATTAGGCCTAATTTGCAGCAGTAGGCTACATGATCTGTGTTAGTGTGCTTGAGTGTGTCTTTCTCTGTTTTCTTCCTACCTCGACTGCCCCACTGTCCTCTGCTGCAGCGGCAGCAGCTGGTCTGTCATTTCTCACAGACACAGCCACAGCACTCGGACCAGCAGAACTTTTTGCACATAAATCGGTTAATTTCGGACATTTAGCAGCATCGGCATCAATAGCTTTTTTTTTATCTCTCTAAATTATTTTTGCAACATCTTTCCGTTTTTTTAATGATCCATGAGTTTCAGTTCTGACTGAGTGAGAGTCAGAGCAGATCTCACTTTTTTTTGATGATGCGCGTTTGACTGAATGTGAACTTGCGACACCTCAGCACAGCCAATAACAACACCTTTACTGGACCACTGGTCAGCCAATAACAACACCTTTACTGGACCACTGGTCAGCCAATAACAACACCTTTACTGGACCACTGGTCAGCCAATAACAACACCTTTACTGGACCACTGGTCAGCCAATAACAACACCTTTACTGGACCACTGGTCAGCCAATAACAACACCTTTACTGGACCACTGGTCAGCCAATAACAACACCTTTACTGGACCACTGGTCAGCCAATAACAACACCTTTACTGGACCACTGGTCAGCCAATAACAACACCTTTACTGGACCACTGGTCAGCCAATAACAACACCTTTACTGGACCACTGGTCAGCCAATAACAACACCTTTACTGGACCACTGGTCAGCCAATAACAACACCTTTACTGGACCACTGGTCAGCCAATAACAACACCTTTACTGGACCACTGGTCAGCCAATAACAACACCTTTACTGGACCACTGGTCAGCCAATAACAACACCTTTACTGGACCACTGGTCAGCCAATAACAACACCTTTACTGGACCACTGGTCAGCCAATAACAACACCTTTACTGGACCACTGGTCAGCCAATAACAACACCTTTACTGGACCACTGGTCAGCCAATAACAACACCTTTACTGGACCACTGGTCAGCCAATAACAACACCTTTACTGGACCACTGGTCAGCCAAACGCTCAAAACAGGTTATTATGACAACGGAGAAATTGTGCAAAATCCCTTTTAAAAAAACAGGCACATTTAAAATATACTGAACAATTATATAAATGAAACATGCAACAATTTTAAAGATTTAACTTAGTTACAGTTCATTTGAGGAAATCAGTCAATTGAAATAAATAAATTAGGCCATAATCTATGGATTGCACGACTGGGAATACAGATATGCATCTGTTGGTCACAGATAACTTTAAATAAATGGGCCTCACAACGGGACTCAGGATCACGTCATGGTATTTCTGTGCATTCAATTTGCCATTGATAAAATACAATTGTGTTCGTTGTCCGTAGATTATGTCTGCCCAAATCATAACCCCAGAACTTTTTGGTCAGCCAAATGCTCAATACAGATTATTATGACAACAGAGAAATTGTGCAAAATTCATAAAAAACAGGCACATTTAAAATATACTGAACAATTATATAAATGAAACATGCAACAATTTTAAAGATTTAACTTAGTTACAGTTCATTTGAGGAAATCAGTCAATTGAAATAAATAAATTAGGCCATAATCTATGGATTGCACGACTGGGAATACAGATATGCATCTGTTGGTCACAGATACCTTAAAATAAATAGGCCTCACAATGGGACTCAGGATATATATATATATATATATATATCCACCAGCCCAACCCAATAAAAGATGGTCCTTCGGGCATTTTCCAGAATTGCCAGATGGCCAATCCGCCCATGTATGCTTCCCTCTGAAGGCTCATCAGCACCTGAAATAACTGAGGCTTGCTATCCCGCTGTGCCTGCCTCTGCTACATCCTTTTCCCTGGATTGTGTTAACTGCATGATCCAGGGTAAACGTTACATTTCATTTCTAATTTTAACCTGGAAAAGTGTCACTCGAAAACACCGTGACAGGAGGCAGTCAGGCCAGGGTCATAGTTTCTTCCGGGAATGAATCAAGTCTAATGAATGCAGTTGGAGGATGAGACGCGCACGTAATGACAATCGGTTAAAAACAGTACATGCATGGGCCTATATGGTGTGGGAATATGGGAGTTAACAATCGAATGTGTAGGACACACACGCGCGCACACACACACACACACGCACGCGCATACGCACACACACGCACACACACACTCACACACACATGAGTAAAATGTGTTTATATTGTAATAAAAAAGTAAAGTATGTTATTATTCATCATTATCAATATGAATGCGATTGTTCATTATTAAATTATTATTATTGTTATTATTGTTGTTTATTTTGTATTATTTTAGACTTCACCTTTATCAGATTAATTAGGATTATTTAGTATTTATACATTCATTCAATGTTTTATTGTAATACATTATGACTCCTGTTTAATAAAAAGCACTGTATAGATATCTGGTATATGGCTATTGCCTTACCTCTGTGTTATAAAAGCCAATCTAACGACTGGTTAGGCTATATTGCAAGTAGCCTAGTGTCTAAATGTTCCCCCGAATTGAAAATGACAACACTCACATTCCCATCCCTACAATAATAATAACATCTAATTTACCCTTTGATCTTTTGTCATTGTCATAATAATCAGTCCCCCATTATGTTCGTTACTCGGTGAGAAACATGCGAGTCTCGAATACGGATGAAGTATGGCCTCTGAAGTTATTGTCTTTTCGTTTTAGAGGGGAATAGATTTCCTCTGTTTATTATGAGCATAGGGGCGGATTTGCGTCACCATGCAACTTGCAGGTCGAGATAAAGTTGCACAAATATTGAAAAAGGAAGTTGCAACAGTCATTATAAAGTTTCCCTCCTCTGCTCCGGATGAAATAAAGATTTCGCTTGTATCCTAAAATACTAAAACAGGTTCTATTTCGGGACAAATCTAACAGGCTCATTTAGCACGAATCTCAGCCCATCAAAAACAGGATGACCTGAATTCTAATAGAAACTCTCTAGTTTCCTGCACTCTAGCTGCCTATATAGTGTAGATCACGTTACTTCTCTTAAATTGGCTTAACCCAGATGTATTTAAGATGTTCGATTGATGTTATTGCCTGACATTTAGTACGCCTATGACGCAAAAAAATGAGCTATTTTTCAAATAAAGAAGGTCTTATTTATTGACCGTGTTAACTTTTTGGAGCCTACATCGTTTGAAAGTCAGTTGTTTTTCCATTTCAACGATACAAAACTCAACCGAACCACCCTAATGTTTAGCAGATAATAATATGAACAGATGATTCCATTTGCAGGCCTAAAGCCTAGAGGTCAGATTTTTATCTACGTTTTTTAGTTTTTTTTACTTATACAGAAACAAAGCCGAATGTCTCAAAGCTAAGTGCAAGGATAAACATTACTGTTACATTACTATTACATTACATGACATAACATATATTTTAACATTTTCATATTGCACTTGCATTTATTGTTGTTGTTGCTGCTGCCATCCATGAAGACGATGAAGATGGTGACGAAGATGATGATGGCTGCTGTTTAAAATGTTTAAGAAGATATTCAAGAGGTCAACGAGCATGTCGCTGTCATTAGCAACACTTAACTATGCGTATCTCCATCACAAGGGCGTGTTTCGGTGTTCGAGACCAAACTTCTATTGGCTAAAAAGCAACCAATCAGTGTCAGAGGAGAAACTTCACTGTGGAAGTACTTAGACCAAAGACTAAAATTTCAGAGTTGTTTGATAGAGATTTCTGGCACTTACATAAAGACGGTAGCTTTCTCTGACTACACTTAACTAAAAGTTGTACCGAGGGGCAACATTACGAGTTAAGGATGTATACGGCCGGACTCAACCCGTTTTACGCATCGAATTTTAGTCTTTGGTCTGCTTATTGTGCGGGTGGTTTCGCTATGGATACAATGAAGAAGCCCTCATTTTGCATTGCTGACATTTTGCAGGTCGGTGATGCTGAGAACATCCCGGGATCCTCGGCCCTCATGACTCATATGGGACACCGTTCTCAGATTCACGCCTCTGGATCGCCATTGCGTCCTTCACCAGTGGGGCCAGAGCAGTCGATCTACGGTGGGAGAGTGAACCCCGGGTCTCCGTATCACAGACACGGAATACACTTAACTTCGGTATCTAGAACGAGTCTCAGCTCCCAACAAGCTCCCCCACCTTCAAGCAAGGACCTCAAGTTCGGAATCGATCGGATATTGTCAACAGACTTCGACCCCAAAACAAAAGACATATCGTCTTTAAGAGGTATGCTTTGAAGTTCACTTTTCACTGAATTCTCTAAAATAACTAATGTATAGCCTACATCAAGGTTATCTCACTGCCAAAGAAAGCGTTTAAGAATGCCATTATGTTGTAAAGGCACATTTTTATAAGATGGCTAAATTGACTTAAATATACGTTTACAAAGTACTGTTGCATTGTTGGACTGTTGGAGCTAGGAACACAAGCATTTCGCTACAACCGCAATACCATCTGCTAAATATGTGTATGTGACCAATACAATTGATTTGATTTGATTTTAAGTACTGACCTTGAATGCACCAACACCACTGAGGCAGGCAACACGTACTTTTGATCCTTTAAGCACTCATAGAAAAACCTCTATTTGAGTATCCAAGGTTCCACAGTTGCCAAACTATAAAACTAGGAACTCTCTAGCTTCAGACAACATTCAGACTCGCACACAAAAGTTCATTTTTAGCTGAAAAGTTTCAGCGTTGAATACTCGTGTATACGTTGCGGTAATTTCTTACTTATCTCTCGCCCTGTGACAGATCTCACGTCCATTGTTAGCTCGAACCGTCAGTCAGGGATCCAGCCAGCGAGCCAGTACTTCGCATCCATAGACCCGGGGATGAGCGACGCGTCCTCCATGATGAGCTCACTAAACAGCGCCAGGCAATCAGGGCAGCATCAGTTTCAGGACACCTTTCCAGGTAGTGTAGCCGTCCGCATATTTGAAATGGCCTTTTTACGCACACAGCGCATTTAAGGATTCGAACAATATTTTTACATAGTCTTTCATATTCAGACTTTGTTTTTAAACCTTAGGCATATGTTCTGTTGTTCTTGTATTTCTGCAGAGTATAATTGACCAAAGATCGTTACACTTTGAATTTTGAACGAATAAATAACATTGCTCAACCTTTATGTCCCTTTATTTATACAGGTCCATATGCTGTCCTTACTAAAGACACGATGCCACAGACGTACAAAAGGAAGAGGTCCTGGTCGCGGGCGGTCTTCTCCAACCTGCAAAGAAAAGGGCTTGAGAAACGATTCGAAATACAGAAATACGTCACCAAACCCGACAGAAAACAACTGGCTGCAATGCTTGGCCTAACAGACGCACAGGTAAGATACGTGCACGTTACTGTAACCTATACGCCTCAATTGGGCTATTTTATGGACAAGCAGGCCTTTTCAATTAACCATGCCTAAGCATAGACCATGCAAATCTGGAGTTATTTTTTTGAATTCTTGATTCTTGAGATGGAAAGACATAATAGTGTAAAACAATCAAACTTGGCCTTGTGCTGTTACGACAGGAAGCCTCCACTCAGAGGAGGACACGCCCGGTAATATAGCCCAGTAGGCAACTACACAATTACGCAATGGAGAACTTCTAAGGAAATGAAATTCGATTACAACGAATTATTGCAAACGTATGAAGGTTATAGTTTTACCTAACCCCATTGGGGTTAAGCAATACACATGTAATATATATATGCTGTTTTATTAGTATTTGTGTTGTTCTTGTAGGCTAGGACCACCTTTATGCCATGTATGCCCATTTTACGCAAAATCGTTTTGTTTTTTTATTCTACATTAACTTCATTGTAGCCTACCTAGGCTACTGTAAAGTTGTTTAATTAGAAATGTAGACTATGGGTCACATTTCTATGAAGCATATTTCATTGTCAACCTGTTGGCGAGTAATAGGCCTCGGGCTCAGGCCGACGACGTCTAAACGAGCTCGTGCACTTTCTCGGCAGGTCAAAGTGTGGTTCCAAAACAGGCGCATGAAGTGGAGGCATTCGAAAGAAGCACAGGCACAGAAAGATAAGGAGAAGGAGACCCCGGACAAGTCACTGACAGAGGCCGAGTCCAAGGAGCCGGAAGAGTCCGAGTGTGAGAGCGAAGCAAGCGAGTCCGATTTCGAGGATGGACAGGAGGACAAGAGTGACATGGACATTTCTGAGCACAACAAGACTAGTGTGATCATGACCGGGGCCATCCCTGTGAGTACCGAGGAGGCGAACTCAGTCAGTGCCCTTACAGAAGCTGTGCCATCATCGCAAATGTTAATATGAGTGCACAGTCCAAAGTTATTTTTTTATGTAAAATGTATAATTTAATATAAATATTATTTAGAAAAATTGATATACAGAGCGGAGTTGTCGTAAAGTGGAGGGCCAGTAGGATACTCTACAGCGTGTATGGGATATTATGACTCCCTCCATCTTTCACCTCTGTCAGTCATTATTAGGCGATGTGCATGACTTTTTCCTCAACTGAAGGAAATATTCTGTTGTGAATATTAATCTGAACCACTTATTCCGTGTCCTGAAATCCAAAAACATGACACAATGTTACATGTAATTTACTGTGGAAGCGTTGATAAATATTGTTGTATTATATGTTGGTCAATAATTATTTGCACTGAAAATATTGTAAATAAAAAGTTTCTTACTTTTGATTTTCGATTAAAAAAAATAATTTTATGTATATAGAATATTATTACTTTGGGGGCATTATTACCTTCTCTTTAGGGGAATAATGGAATATTGAAAACAACACTGAAGGAGAGACAACTTCACACCTGACAAGGTCTTGAGTAGCCTATAATATACGCTCTCAAAACAGTGCTGTGAAGTGGATATTAACGTTTATTTTAGTAGCCTTAAATTAATTCGTCTTGGACTTCACTGCCACGTAGGCCTTATTTCACTGTGTGAAGGAATCATTGTTATGAGGGCTGAAATATGCTTATGTTTCATGTTTAATTAATCCATATACCTAATATATCATATATATATATATTACAATTACGTCATTCATTAAGTCATATTTCGATTTCTGGGTATAAGCCAAGCAGTATGCGTACACTCAAGCCGAAATGGACGTGGTGGAGTATGTAACTGCTCGTCAGTTTGCTCGAAGTAGATCAAACTTATCAGGGCTTTTCAAATGAGTTAGTCATACTCTCTCACAATTCCAACACCATTTAATCGTTTGTATTTACGAATGACAAGTTAGGCAAGTCGTTAAGAAACAAAAATCCACATGCGTTTTCAACGAGCAGTTTGCCCAAGTGAATGTACGCTATCTTGTCCTGTTGCATTGATTAAATCTATGTAAATAATTGACATAGATGAATTAAAGTGTCTAATATAAGGTGATGGCAAAACCAATTGGCTACACATAAGCCTACAAATAGGCCTCATAATTCTGAGTCAGTGAGTGATCAATGAAGATGAGTCAGCCGAAGTAATGAATAATTAGATAGGCCTTATTTAGCATTCCACTATGCTACTTACACACACAATAATGGCGTACTAACAACTTTTCAATAGCATTTAAACACATGCTACAAGCCTATGTTATTGATGGCAGGTTGTGTCAAACTTCTTGTAGTAAAAATAGTCCTAATCACTATTTATTAGCTTATAGCCCTAGAGACAATATTGTAGTGCAGCATTATGGACCATCTAAAGTGGTAGGGCTTATTACTTCACTTGGTCCAGACCCACTGGACGTGTGAACATATTCTGTGCAATAGTTGTATAATACTATCGATGCACATGTTTTCTTTCTCTTTAGTGATACCTGCACATTTCTGGGTTTGGCCTAATTTAGCATTTCAAGCTTTAAAATACCTGTTGGTTTTTCCTGATGAAAAATGTGAATACAAATGTTGTAAAGCGGAGTCAAGAGTTGGAATTGGAGATTAAAGTGAAAACATGCCTATACGCGCAACACCAACAGCATGCATCACAGAGACAGGATAACGATGCCATCCCGTCAAGCCTCGCTAGGTCTACTTCACGAAGACCGTTTGTTGCCTATCGGAATCATAAGCTTTATAAGATAAATGAAAATGTGGACATCTCTTGGCTTCCAAGACCTTTATCTGGGCATGTTAATGTAATTCCGCTAAGGCTAAGCCCTTTCCTCCAAAGAATGTTATTCAGAAGAAATCTGGCGCTCCAAATAGAGCTCAGAGAAGAGGGGGAATTTATAGTTTGTATACATTCGCTGGCTCCAGATATCATCGACGAAACGGATGAGTAGCCCTAGATCTAAGAATCAACCCCTACTCCATGTATGGACCTCTAATGCTTCTCTCTTAAACTGGCCGACAAGCAATAAAGTCGGTTGCTAAATGCCCTGTTTTAAAAACATATATATTTAATTGATTACAGCGAAAAGGCAATAAACTTCACATTTATAAACGTCTTATATAATTCTCACCACATTCCTATAAGGCAATGGTATGTTCTGTATCAGCATGGCCTAGGCCTACATGGGACTTTGCAAATGAATGTAATGTAGCCTACATTGGTGTTCTCTTTATGTGTAGGCCTGTAAAGTTGACCAACATTTTCAACATTTGTAAAGAAGTCTCTGAATGAAAGTATATAATTTTTACAAACACAAATCTCTTATTAGCTGAATGCACGAAGATAAAGGAAATAGACAAATTTGATTGTCAAAAGTCAAATGATTATATATTATCATTAGGAAAAATATACAAGGGAAATATATTATACATTGTAATAGCATAAAATATGCGTATTGTAATACATTTCAAAGTGAATATTGATTGAAGGGAAGAGCGTGCCTCAACGTTATGAACTGGAGTACATTCCATATAACTTAATCTTGAAATACATGCACACATTCTGCACACTGAATGAAATGCAGCCAATTGCACGTTTTAACGTTGCATAAACAACCTGATGTCCTAGCACCATTATGCAGCCCCCCCTCCCCCATGTGTACATGTCTGTTATGTCCATCAGTGTCTGTGAGAATTATTAGATGTTAAAAGACACTCATAAATCTATAACGTCCCCGTTCTCTCTTCAATGAAACATGTCAAATCCTCCCTGTCATCAGACTGGGGGTGTTGTAGTTGAATGGCGGTGTAGACCACATGTTGCTTAAAGTTGAACATGTATGAACATATTGTATTGATAGGGTGCATTGACTTGATCGTGTCATGTGACTATTATTGATAAGGTGCATTAATAAAGCTCAATAAATGACATTACTGACAAACATGGCCAATTCTAGTATTCATCTACATAAAATACCATAAATTTTATGAGGCCTATTGTAGTAGTTTTGCCACTATTCCAGCCATATCAGCAAATGCTAAAAGTAAACCCATCTCAGATAGGCCTATAGGGATTACTTCAAAATCCAAATATGGAAGCAGCTTCATGATATCAACTTTCGTTTGGGAGGCGCATTGCCTAGTACATTAATACCATTACGTCAAGGAGGTTGAGACCATTGTGACCATTGAAAGGACCTTTATCCGAGGCTTGAGTCAGGGAAACAACTTCATAGACAGTGACCCTGGGAGGCAGCCCGGCTCAGACCACCAGAAGCTCTCTCCACCGTGGGGTCCACTTTCCTCTTCTCCGGAAAGACGACTGGCCCCTGGAGAACGGACGTTTCCCGTTTAAGCCCGGCACCATCTTGAATTTCACTTTTCATTTTCCCCTCTCCTCGCCTGCTACCTGCTGCCCTCTTCTTTCCTTTCAGAGGACATTTTACACCAAAAACCATTCGACTAAATAAATAAAATGCCCTTGCACATAAAACAAAGAGCTTATAGCTATAAAGTAGCCTAGGTGCAGTATTATAATCCCAGGTCTTAATTCAAAACTGTAGAAAGTTGGTTGTTCTTCTGTTATTGCGCTGACCATGTTTCCATGGAATATAGCCTCAAAGCTCTAGACAGTTTATCAGCCAAGTATCAACTGTTAAGCACACACATAAAACGTCAGGGTGGGTTGATTCTCGAATGATCCTTGAAAAGTTGTAAATTACATGAGTATTTACAAACATAAAATAACAATAACAATCTCAAACGCTTAACATAATACTGCAAGGCCTTGATTTGTGAACTGTCCTAAGAACTTTTATGACCAGGATAGGAGAAAATCCATCTGGCCCATATGTAATGTCAGTCTCCCTCCCTCCCTTAAAACCTATCCTATATGTCCTGGCAATTCAGAGCTGGGCTAGCCAATAAAACAAATCAGCCTCACAGATTTCCTCATATTTAACCTTTTGAAAAAGTAACTGTTTAAAACAAATTGCCTTTGGAAAAACCATGGAGGTTCTGCTTCCAAACACATTGGTTGAGGGATTATTATGACTGTGAAGTCTCAAGGTCTTTGAGGCATTATCTGTGAGGTTGGTTGATAGGCTGATGATAGGCTGATGGAGAAGTCTGCTGTAATGCCACAAATCTCAGTGTTAGCAGCCAGTGTCACACTTGAAAGACAAAAAGCAACATCATGATTCCTCCAGTGCCTGGAAAACTGGAGACCTAGAGACCTGAAGGCAAAAGTGACCAAAGCCAAAAGCACTCAGGTTGAGTTGTGTTTTGACTTGTGTTTTGTGTTGTGTTTTGAGTTGTGTTTTGACATATAGCATTTGTTTCTAAACCAGTTTACCACATCATTTACTTGCTGGGTTTCAAAGTCTATACAAGTGCAGAATCCTAAAGGACAGACCTATTATTTTTTTTTTTTCATTTTTTATTATGTTATTTCATCAATCATTCAGATATCATTATTTGTTTTTGAGGCATAACCCTTGGGAGTTGTTTTTCAAATCATGTTCAATTTGTTCCATCTGCATCTGTACCGAATACAGTGGCTCAAAACAACACAAACTGATCCCAAAAGGAAAAGAAACACTTTTTTTTCAAGTAAGTCAAACAGTTAATTTGAGCTAGGAAGTGTTCAGGACAGTTAGATTTTAGGTGCATTACATTTGTTCATCTCAATGGGGCATTTTATTCAGTTTCTCTAACGGGAAGTGTCTACTCTCTGGAGGTATGGGGTTCTGCACCAGAGGTATGTTTGATCCATCAAAGCCTTGATTTGTGTGTGTGTGTGTGTGTGTGTGTGTGTGTGTGTGTGTGTGTGGTGTGTTGTTTCTAGTCATAATTTTAAACCAATTCAATGGAATAACATCTATCACAACCTTTATTTATGAGACTTTATTGAAAATCCAGTTGGGAGGTTTCTGTGTTCCCGTATGGAATCTTCAGCCTTGAACAGTTTGAATAGAATTAAAAAACACTCATACCTGCATTGGTACCAACTTCTTTTTAAATGTATCAACTGAAATGTCCCTGTATATACTGCATTAATAAGGAACAACTAACTTTACAAGACTCACACTACTCCTTTCAACAACAGCAGCAATTGTAAATCCCAAGGGTACATCATGAGGTTGGAGTAAAACCTTTCAGATACAAAGGCCCAACTGACTGGAATCATTTACCTATAGAAATCAACGCATTAAAATCACACAGTCATTTTAAGAAAGCCCTTTCCAAAATGTTAAGAACAAACTCATTGAAACATCACCATGTGAAGATATTTGTAAAAATGTATGTTTATATAATGGGTACTTAGTTTTATTAGCCGTATTAATATTTGTAGTAGCAGCTACATTATTAAATGTAGGCCTATTAGTAGTTGTACAACAACTTTTTTATGCTGTAAAACTCTTTGATTTTTTGGGACACTCTTGAAAACAAGATGGTGCATCTCAAGAGATTTCATCCTCAAATTAATCTAAATAACTACTGTCTCTGGAGCAGACCTTCTGAGTGTTTGGTTTGCTTGAGCCTGCCTAGACAGTCAAATAGGCGGGTTTGTACTTTGGGGACTATTCCATTGGTTTAATTGCACTAGGAAAGCTCAATCAATCTGTGAACTATCCCATTAACAAACTGGTTCCAGGAGAGGGCTTCATTTGAATATTAATGTAACATTTTGCCAAAACAGGCAAAAAATGTATATAAATACATATGTGGAAAATGTATTTACATTTTTTATGAATTATATTTTCAAAAGTAGGTATCAATATATCCTCTCACTTTTGCCTGGACAACCAATGTCACAACATTTGTCTTTCTCCCTTTTATCAATGGTAGATTATACTGTATGTCAGTATTCTGAGATCTGATCACTTGGAATTTCAGATTATTCTAGCTAGACTTGCCCAAGTTTCAGTCTGAACCAAACATGTTCACCGAAGCTGGAAGCTGAGCTCCTTATACAGAAGCCTGTCGCCACATTATTAAGTGTTTTTTTAACATGGTCGCAGTTTCCAAGCAACTTGGCCTTGCTTTCGAAACCGAGCCATTGCCAACTGTTAGGGAGCGGAGGGAAAAAAGGCATCTCAAGTTAAATTTAAAGATGTGTTGCTCTTGGAAGGTTGTCTGTGCTGCCATAAACCAAGGGAGACATTTTCATACTCCACATTTTTCATGGTTTCTCTCAGAGTTTTCTCCCTTCCTTTCTCACTCCACCTTGGCTCCAGAGTTACCTAATGCTGCACTGACAGGGAGACCACAGCCAGCAGGGCACCATGGGGCAGTGAACACCCCGTTGTGACTCCCCCTTTCCACCCCACCACACCCTCCTCTTTCTCTGGCTGAGCAAAAGCTCTCCCACTGGACTGGGCTTAGTTGTCCTTGGACGGCCGACAGAAAGGAGAAAGCTTGCGACCTGGATACGACTACTTAAGAGCTCTTTCACCACCTCTCGCTACCCTCAGCCCTCAGCACACGCACACACAGACACAGCTGATTGCCAACGGTCATTAGTTCTAATCTAAAGGCTTTCTGATCCCCCCACACCCTTTGTTTCTAAATGTAACCTTATAAAGGAAACGTTTTTAAAACAGATACGAGACCCAGTTGTCCTGAGACAACCTTGTGGAATAAAGTAAATTGTTAGGAGTGGTGGGGCTTGCTATCCCTCCTCCCTTTCCATTCACACAGTGATGGAGATGCAAGGTGGGGGATTATGGCTATGCCCTGACGGGACTGCCTGCTGAGACACAAACACAAAAGGGTGGGTGTAGAAAATCTCTTTCATTTCACATGACTGTCATCAAACATAAAGACAACCAAAACGTTCATTCCCTGTTTCTAAAATGGAGCCGAACTGAGGCTGCGGCTTGGAGATTTATGTTGAGTTTCAGACAGTCCAAGCTTGGTGGTGGGCGGCTATGGCAGACCAAATATATGTGAGAGAGTTGTTCTTTGATTCAACTCGCCTCTCGCAGCAGGATTTCCAAGGGTAATTTGTTGGTTGGAGGAGTGTTTGGTTCTTATGTTTCACTTGGTGATGGCAAGGGCTCAAGCTAATTGTACACTGGGTAATATTGTAGGGCTTTTCCTAGCCTGATGTATGAGATATTCAAACCTTACGGATTCATCTGAACTACAGTAGACTATGTGATTATATTTAATACGTGTATTTATTATAGATATTTTGTAAATATATATTTTTTTAAAGAACAAAGGCGGAGACACAAACATTTCCTCCCAGGCATGCCTCAATAAAAATGTCAGAATGCTGAAATTTAACAGTGACATATAAGTAATATGTCAGTATAGGTGACATAAAAGTACAATGGTTAAATGTCACTATTTTTTACATATTCTAATGAGACCATGTTGTCATTCTAGGGCATATACTGTAATATCTGTCAACACCCCAATGTGTTAAAGAATCACACATAATCTCATACTGCATACCAAAGGGAATTATACCCGAGGGGGAGGGGCATAATAGTAAATACATGGAGTAAAGATAGTAAAGACTGATTGTCAAACAAGTCACTTGAAAAAGAAGGCTACCTTTGCATGTTTGTCCACTCCAAAGTAACTCCAGCATCTAAACAGTGCACTGTGCACCTGCCATTTGATGAGTGGAAAGGACCATCTGTCACAAACGCCATAAGTGTAACGACATTCAGAGATTGTCATTAGGCCTACACAGTATTCATGGATGCCAAGAGAAGCCATGCTTACTCAACATTTTTGACCAACAAAAATAAATTGATCTTAAGAAATAATGACTATCTTGTCTCTCCGTTTTTTAATAATCTTCCTTCAATTTGCAAGTGGCTGAATCTATCTCACTGGAGAAAGTATTAGAGTGAGAGAAACAGCAGCCATTGTTTTCAGTATGTGTAGGCCATGTATCTGATGATGTCAAACTCATTTTGTCCAGACAGCATCAGATACATGGGCTACACATACTGAGACAGAGGGGCGCTGTTTCGCTCACTTTCTCCGGTGAAATTGATGCATCTTGCTGTCGGCGAGCGTCTCGGTGAAATTATCAATATTTAGAGACCCCTCAAAGTTAGACTTTTGTTGAATTTTGGGGAGCCCATGTCTCACTGTATACTTCATTGATGCTGCATTCATCATTGAGGTTACCTGGTGTTGAGGAGAGAAATGTTGAGTGTCCTCTGCATAGTCTGAGGTTTACTCATTTCCCCTTTCCAGGCTTATCAAGGCTCACAGATGGTATTTTGTTTGAAGAAGAGCAGCTGAAATGAAACACCAAACTGTGAATAACAAGAAATAATCTATTTCTCACACTTCTCCAACAGCAACAAAGGTTTTCTTTGTGCAATCATTAATAGATCACAAAAAAATGTGTTCACACTCGAATAACAGAGGGTTTATTTGATTACTATTAGGCAAATGTGGCCAACTATAGGCGTCATTGTAAAATCCATAGTCCAATTACATTTTTCTCCCCGCTCTGCTGACAGGTATCTTTCTCTACTCATACAGGAGTAATAAAGGCCTAGTGCACAAATTTGGTGAATTTGAATATTTTTTAAATTGAAATGTTTTTTTTATTTTTATCAGCACCCCTGCTTCCCGCGGCTAAGCCCATGGATTGATGTCAGCATTGTTTTTTATTCATGAAAAAAATTATAATCTCTTAGTTATATATATAGCTATAGTTATATATATATATATATATATATATATATATATATATATATATATATATATATATATATATATATATATAGTCTCTATTAAGAATTTGACATTTGACTAGCCATGTACGACACGCACGGGCAGTTACATGCCTGCTAGAGTTAGCGGCAGGCAGAAGAGCAATATCCACTGTTGTAGTACGGATGACATTTGAGCTGGAATGTGAAGCTAACTGAAGCTGGTTAGCTTTAGAAAACCCTGATTAGATCTAGCTTGCTTCATAGGATACCCCTCTGGTCCTGTGTTGTAGCACCAGTCTTGGTCAAGCTCCATTGACCGTGTGTGTGTGTTTTATGTTCTTGTGTGTGTGTGTGTGTGTGTGTGTGTGTGCGTGTGCGTGTGTGTGTGTGTGTGTGTGTGTGGGAGCCGCACTGTGTCAACACACTCCTGAGCACACACTTTGCCTTCACTGATACTGAGGGATTATCGAGGGCTTGTTAGAAAGAGAGGGCAAAGAGAGAGAAAATAAATAAAGCATCACTTTAATTAGTCTTGCTCTTGTTCCAAAATAAACAGAGCAGACTTAGTGGGTACCAGGAGCAACAGAACCGCTGGCTGGTGTTGGTGTGATGATGCCTTGGACCAAACTAATCAGCTGAGTAGGACCGTGTGTACGCACAACTGAGCGTGTGCGCAACTGTGCATGTCTGTGCATGCATATTTGTAGGTGTCTCCGTGTGTGTGTGTGTCTGTGTGCTTGTGTCTGCGTCGGTGTCTCCTTGTGTGTGTGCCTGTGTGCTTGTTTCTGCGTTACTGCATCTGCATCTGCATGCCTATCGCCACAGCAACCAGAGTGTAGTCACACACAGCAGCCAGAGTATAGTCACACATAGCAACCAGAGTGTAGTCACACACAGCAACCAGAGTGTAGTCACACACAGCAGCCAGAGTGTAGTCACACACAGCAACCAGAGTGTAGTCACACATAGCAACCAGAGTGTTGTCACACACAGCAACCAGAGTGTAGTCCCACACAGCAGCCAGAGTGTAGTCACACATAGCAACCAGAGTGTAGTCACACACAGCAGCCAGAGTGTAGTCACACATAGCAACCAGAGTGTAGTCCCACACACCAGCCAGAGTGTAGTCACACACAGCAACCAGAGTGTTGTCACACACAGCAACCAGAGTGTAGTCACACACAGCAACCAGAGTGTAGTCACACACAGCAGCCAGAGTGTAGTCACACACAGCAGCCAGAGTGTAGTCACACACAGCAGCCAGAGTGTAGTCACACATAGCAACCAGAGTGTAGTCACACACAGCAGCCAGAGTGTAGTCACACACAGCAGCCAGAGTGTAGTCACACACAGCAGCCAGAGTGTAGTCACACATAGCAACCAGAGTGTAGTCACACATAGCAACCAGAGTGTAGTCACACACAGCAGCCAGAGTGTAGTCACACACAGCAGCCAGAGTGTAGTCACACACAGCAGCCAGAGTGTAGTCACACATAGCAACCAGAGTGTAGTCACACATAGCAACCAGAGTGTAGTCACACACAGCAGCCAGAGTGTAGTCACACACAGCAGAGAGAACACAGGCGATTTATTGAAAGCACAGCTTGGTTTCACATCCTATATTCATGTTTCCTTCCAACAGACACGGTTGAGAGAGCCAGACACGGGTGAGAGACCATTATTGCTTTCCTTATTTGCATCCACAGAGCTGTAACACACAACAATGCTCTGGGATAGAAAGGGCAATATGTTTTACACCCGTGTAAGAGACAGAGCCTCTGGATGAATGGCTGTGTATGTGTGTGTTCTACACAACCTGCATGAATTTGAGTGTGTGTCTGTGTGTTTGTGCGTGCGTGCGTGTGTGTGTCTGTACGTATGTGTGTATGTGTGTGTGTGTGTGTACGTGTGTGTGTGTGTGCGCGCTCCTGAGCTCTGTAACCTATGTGTGTGAGAGGTGAAAGTTCAGGCCCCCAGGGTTTGTTTGGGAATATATGACACCGCACAGCTGGCCTGATCATCTGTGCATATCTGACTATAAAACTTTACGGAGTGTCGCCAGAGCCAGCTGCTTTTATCAGCTGAGATAGAGTTGTTCCCACTGTTATTCCCAGTTACTCCAGACAGAGCCGTCAGCATCAGGCCTGGCGCTCTTCGCCTTTCTCTTTGGCCTTCTGCCTGAAATGGCCTGGGCTTTCATATGGACTACATATCTATCTACAGTATACAGTTGAAGTCGGAAGTTTACATAAACCTTAGCCAAATACATTTAAACTCAGTTTTTCACAATTCCTGACATTTAATCCTAGTAAATATTCCCTGACTTAGGTGAGTTCGGATCAGCACTTTATTTTAAGATTGTGAAATGTCAGAATAATAGTAGAGAGAATGATTTATTTCAGCTTTTATTTCTTTCATCACATTCCCAGTGGGTCAGAAGTTTGCATACACTCAATTAGTATTTGGTAGCATTGCCTTTAGATTGTTTAACTTGAGTCAAACATTTCAGGAAGCCTACCACAAGCTTCCAACAATACGTTGGGTGAATTTTGGCCTATTCATCCTGCCAGAGCTGTTGTAACTGAGTCAGGTTTGTAGGCCTCCTTGCTCGCACATGCTTTTTCAGTTCTTCCAACAAATTTTCTAAGGGATTGAGGTCAGGGCTTTGTGATGGCCACTCCAATACCTTGACTTTGTTGTCCTTAAACCATTTTGCCACAACATTGGAAGTATGCTTGGGGTCATTGTCTATTTGGAAGACCCATTTGCGACCAAGCTTTAACTGATGTCTCGAGCTGTTGCTTCAATATATCCACATAATTTTACTCCCTCATGATGCCATCTATTTTGGGAAGTGCACCAGTCCCTCTTGCAGCAAAGCACCCCCACAACATGATGCTGCCACCATCGTGCTTCACGGTTGGGATGGTGTTCTTCGTCTAGCAAGCCTCCCACTTTTTCCTCCAAACATAACGATGGTCATCATGGTAAAACAGTTCTATTGTTGTTTCATCAGACCAGAGGACATTTCTCCAAAAAGTAGGATCTTAGTCCCCATGTGCAGTTGCTGTTGTTCTGGGATTGATTTGCACTTTCACACCAAAGCATGTTAATCTCTAGGAGACAGAACACGCCTCCTTCCTGAGCGGTATGATGGAAGTGTGGTCCCATGGTGTTTATATTTGCGTACTATTGTTTGTACAGATGAACCTTCAGGCGTTTGGAAATTGCTCCCAGGGATGAACCAGACTTGTGAAGGTCTACAATTTTTTTTTCCTGAGGTCTTGGCTGATTTCTTTTGATTTTCCCATTATGTAAAGCAAAGAGGCACTGAGTTTGAAGGTAGGCCTTGAAATACATCCACAGGTACACCTCCAATTGACTTAAATTATGTAAATTAGCTTATCAGAAGCTTCTAAAGCCATGACATCATTTGCTGGAATTTTCCAAGCTGTTTAAAGGCACAGTCAACTTAGTGTATGTAAACTTCTGACCTACTGGAATTGTGATACAGTGAGGTATAAGTTAAATAATCTGTCTATAAACAATTGTTGGAAAAATTACTTGTGTCATGCACAAAGTAGATGTCCAAACCGATTTGCCAAAACTATAGTTTGTTAACAAGAAATGTGTGGTTGAAAAACAAGTTTTAGTTACTCCAACCTAAGTGTGTGTAAACTTCCGACTTCAACTGTATATGCACTTACGATGGCAGCATTCCTAGAGTTTGATGATAGCCTTCCTAGAATTTGATGATAGCATTCCTAGAGTTGATTGACAGCCTTCCTAGAGTTTGATGATAGCCTTCCTAGTGTTTGATGATAGCATTCCTAGAGTTTGTTGACAGCCTTCCTAGAGTTTTGATGATAGTCTTCCTAGAGTTTGATGATAGTCTTCCTAGAGTTTGCTGATAGCCTTCCTAGAGTTTGCTGATAGCCTTCCTAGAGTTTGATGATAGCCTTCCTAGAGTTTGATGATAGCCTTCCTAGAGTTTACTGATAGCCTCCCTAGAGTTTGTTGATAGCCTTCCTAGAGTTTGATGATAGCCTTCCTAGAGTTTGATGATAGCCTTCCTAGAGTTTGTTGACAGCCTTCCTAGAGTTTGCTGATAGCCTTCCTAGAGTTTGATGATAGCCTTCCTAGAGTTTGATGATAGCCTTCCTAGAGTTTGCTGATAGCCTTCCTAGAGTTTGTTGATAGCCTTCCTAGAGTTTGCTGATAGCCTTCCTAGAGTTTGTTGATAGCCTTCCTAGAGTTTGATGATAGCCTTCCTAGAGTTTGATGATAGCCTTCCTAGAGTTTGATGATATTTTTTATAAATAATAGATTGGCAAACGAAGTGTAATTCATTTCTTCCCTCTAGAATGATTTCATTAGTAATAACAGCCAATAAAGTTTAACAGATCAATCAATTAATCAATCATGTGTGGTTTACATCTTTTTTGACCTCTTTCTCTCCTTCCACCCTCTCCCCCTTCTCTCTCACCCCTCTTCTCTCCTTCCACCCTCTCCCCTTCTCTCTCCCCCTCTTCTCTCCTTCCACCTTCTCCCCCTTCTCTCCCCCCCTCTTCTCTCCTTCCACCCTCTCCCCTTCTCTCTCCCCCTCTTCTCTCCTTCCACCCTCTCCCCTTCTCTCTCCCCCTCTTCTCTCCTTCCACCTTCTCCCCCTTCTCTCTCCCCCTCTTCTCTCCTTCCACCTTCTCCCCCTTCTCTCCCCCCTCTTCTCTCCTTCTCCCCTCTCCCCTTCTCTCTCCCCCTCTTCTCTCCTTCCACCCTCTCTCCCTTCTCTCTCCCCCTCTTCTCTCCTTCCACCTTCTCCCCCTTCTCTCTCCCCCTCTTCTCTCCTTCCATCCTCTCCCCCTCCTCTGACACATGTTTGAACTCAGGCATCAGGTGATCACTACAAGCTTGGGGTCGTGACCTCTACACACTCCTCTCCTGAATTCTACCTCTGCCTCTCTGGCTGGGAGCACTGTGCAGCAGTGTGCTCAGTGCTTTTCCCAGGGAACAATGTATATGGAATGTTTCCCCACCACGAGCTGGTTGATTGTGATATAAAACAATCTCTGTGACTGCAGGAAACAGTCACAGGAAATGGAGATGCACTGAATCGCTTCGAGTGCCACTTCAGCTTATTTATTTGGACAGGGAAAAAACGTTTCTGTAAGATTCCTCCATCTCCCAAAATTCCCTGAGAGAGCAAGGAACAGACCTGGAGATGTCATGTAGCTTGTTGAGGCCATAGAGAGTGATCACTTCCCTGACCCAGCACACACACACACACACGCACAAACGCACACACACACAAACGTACACACACACACGCCACCCCCTAAACCACATATCCCAACACGAATCCCACCTAACAAAACTAATGTCCAGAATCCAATTAGTTTATCTCACTCTTGACACACTTCCAATTGTTTGCTCTACAAGACACGCCATTCAGATACTCTCCTAACAAATTGTTAGTACGAGTCGGGCTGGGGCTGCGATGAGCGGGGCTATTGATTAGGAGCCTTAAACAGACAGGCAGCCACCTGGCTTTCATTAAGGGGCATATGAGGGGATGCAGTGCTCTAAGACTTACACACAGCCAGCAGCTGCAGGTCGGGCCACACTGCCGCACCACTGTAAAGACATGTTACACAGCCTTGTAATTACAGCCTGTGGAGGCCGGCAGGCTGTTTGGGGGGGGGGGGGGGGGACCAGCCGAGGTTCATTCACAACTGAAGTATGCTTAATGTAGCCATGTCATATTTATCCAGGAGCTGTCAGACTGATTTTGCCTTACTCTCCTCGTTTGAACCTGTCAAATAATTGAGATGGTCCAAATGGAGAACTCAGCTATTTTGGTGATAACAACATTAAATGATATCCTATACTGAGATCATGTAGCTATACACAAAACAGAAGTATTGGGTGTGTGAGTGGCTTTTGGGATTCCCACTTCCAAATAATCTTTCACATGCAGTATATTGCACTGTGATCAAGCAAGAAAGGATATTAATGTGGTGGTGAGGGGCTTTCCTAACAGTACTATGTGTCTGAACACTTCACATTGTGCAATGTTTTCTAACCATATAATTGTGTAATTGACCAACGTGTCTGATTACCCTTAGTGTTGTAAGCAGCAGCAGCAAGATATCACCAGCAGCAAGATATCACCAGCAGCAAGATAGCACCAGCAGCAAGATTGCACCAGCAGAAAGATAGCACCAGCAGCAAGATATCACCAGTAGCAAGATAGCACCAGCAGCAAGATATCACCAGCAGCAAGATAGCACCAGCAGCAAGATAGCACCAGCAGCAAGATAGCACCAGCAGCAAGATATCACCAGCAGCAAGATAGCACCAGCAGCAAGATATCACCAGCAGCAAGATATCACCAGCAGCAAGATAGCACCAGCAGCAAGATATCACCAGCAGCAAGATATCACCAGCAGCAAGATAGCACCAGCAGCAAGATATCACCAGCAGCAAGATATCACCAGCAGCAAGATATCACCAGCAGCAAGATATCACCAGCAGCAAGATATCACCAGCAGCAAGATAGCACCAGCAGCAAGATATCACCAGCAGCAAGATAGCACCAGCAGCAAGATATCACCAGTAGCAAGATAGCACCAGCAGCAAGATAGCACCAGAAGCGCGAACCTCCCTCTTTTGCATGAGTGAAGTGAGTTCAGAAAAACTGAAAGTATGCATTTTAGAAATAGTTTTCACTTACAAACTTTATATGTCGGAGCTAAGAATAACAGGTTTCCCAAAAACAACATGATCGCTTTAATATATGAAAGAAAAGCTATTTTTTTGTCCATTAAAATAACATCAAATTGACAAGAAACACAGTGTAGACATTGTTAATGTTGTAAATGACTATTGTAGCTGGAAATGGCAGATTTTTTACGGAATATCTACATAGGCGTACAGAGGCCCATAATCAGCAACCATCACTCCTGTGTTCCAATGGCACGTTGTGTTAGCTAATCCAAGTTTATCATTTAAATGGCTAATTGATCATTAGAAAACCCTTTTGCAATTATGTTAGCACAGCTGAAAACTGTTATCCTGATTAAAGAAGTGATAATACTGGCCTTCTTTAGACTAGTTGAGTATCTGGAGCATCAGTATTTGTGGGTTCGATTACAGGCTCAAAATGACCAGAAACAAAGGACTTTCTTCTGAAACTCATCAGTCTATTCTTGCTCTGAGAAATGAAGGCTATTCCATGCGAGAACTTGCCAAGAAACTGAAAATCTCGTACAACGCTGTGTACTTCTAGGCAGAGTTCCTCTGTCCAGTATCTGTGTTTTTTTTGCCCATTTTAATCTTCTCTTTTTATTGGCCAGTCTGAGATATGGCTTTTTCTTTGCAACTCTGCCTAGAAGGCTAGCATCCTGGAGTCGCCTCTTCACTCTTGGCGTTTAGACTGGTGTTTTGCGGGTATGATTTAATGAAGCTGCCAGTCTCTTTTCCAAGCTTAAAAGGACATTCACATGCAACACCATGGGCCAGAAAATATTGAATACATTGGCCATGCTGTCAATCCAGCATGACTTCTGCCGCTTCCAAAACAACTGGAAACTCATAACTGGGAAATCTCTGACTTCAGTGAGATTGTGACAACTGGGAACTCTAAAGAAATGAGCTCCGATTGAGAAAATACATTTTATACCGGACATCCAACTCTGAATTCCAAGTCGGGAACTCTGGCCTCTTTTTAGAGCTCCGACCTAAAGATCACTGATATAATGATTCGACCTTGTGTTTTTTTCAGAGTTCCCTGTTGCCTTGAAAGCACCATAAATCCAGAGAATGGCAGACTTTTATGACAAAGTTTGATGACAAAATTTGCCCACAAGAAGGACCGCTGTGCCACCTTCCTGTTCAAGTGAGCACAGCACAACGATGATTCCAAAAATGTATTGTATTCTGCTGCATAAATTATGTAATATGCAAGGGAGTATGCTGTAGCTAAGAAAGTAATACTAAGTGTATGTTGTGTAGTAAGCTGTTAGTAGCTTATGTGCCTCACCCTAGTAATTGGGTCCCTTTCCCCCCTCATAACTGTTCTGACTTGGTGGTGCACATGTAGCCTATAGCCTGTTTAAGAGAAATATCATCATTGATTATTGTAAGAGCTTTCATTGTCCCCTCATATGCCCCCTTTACCTACGGTTCTGACTTGGTGTCAATGGGGAGAATACTCGAAGAACGGCCCATGTTCTGAAATCTGTCACTGTACATTTCCAAGTGCTTAACAAATAGTTATATTGACTACGTCCATCTTAGCTCGCTCATTAATGTCTTAATTGAAATTCCGGATTGCCTCTATTCCGCTCATTGTTCCCTTATGCCATAGTTTGTACATCTCAATTGTCAGTAGAAACCACATTTGTTTAAGCAAGTCATCCATATCAGCTATGTTTTTTCAAAAGGCAGTAAATGAGGCTGAATGAACTGTTTCGCTGCCAGACAAGGCTCTGCTGATATCCCGGTGTATCGGTGGTAAGGATTCACTCCATGGTGCTGAAAGTAAGCTCTGCTGTTGGGACAGCATTATATAGGCCCTAACAGTTTGTGGTCACCGTTATAGTGCAATTAATGTATTGTTTAGTGTTGCGATGTGTTGTGTAGTGGCTTTGTTGGAATGCATCTATATATAAACACTTAAACACTTCCAATCAATCCTTTCAAGTTCTTGAAAATAGTTGTGGTCGAGGTGCTTTCACTACCAAGACTGATTACCAACATCCATGGCCTGTTTCTTTGCTATGCTCACACTCAGTCGGTCAACAGAGGCAGAAATGATGGGTTAGTCTTCCTGCAATTTCACTAAAATAGAGATTGTTTACATAACTGGTCCACACATAGGCAATGAGAGACGGTTGAACATGGAAGATGCCTTGTCAAGCTCTGAGAGTTGATTTACATAGGCAATGAGAGACAGTTGAACATGGAAGATGCCTTGTCAAGCTCTGAGAGTTGATTTACATAGGCAATGAGAGACAGTTGAACATGGAAGATGCCTTGTCAAGCTCTGAGAGTTGATTTACATAGGCAATGAGAGATGGTTGAACATGGAGGATGCCTTGTCAAGCTCTGAGAGTTGATTTACATAGGCAATGAGAGACGGTTGAATATGGAAGATGCCTTGTCAAGCTCTGAGAGTTGATTTACATAGGCAATGAGAGACAGTTGAACATGGAAGATGCCTTGTCAAGCTCTGAGAGTTGATTTACATAGGCAATGAGAGACAGTTGAACATGGAAGATGCCTTGTCAAGCTCTGAGAGTTGATTTACATAGGCAATGAGAGACAGTTGAACATGGAAGATGCCTTGTCAAGCTCTGAGAGTTGATTTACATAGGCAATGAGAGACAGTTGAACATGGAAGATGCCTTGTCAAGCTCTGAGAGTTGATTTACATAGGCAATGAGAGACAGTTGAACATGGAAGATGCCTTGTCAAGCTCTGAGAGTTGATTTACATAGGCAATGAGAGACAGTTGAACATGGAAGATGCCTTGTCAAGCTCTGAGAGTTGATTTACATAGGCAATGAGAGACAGTTGAACATTGAAGATGCCTTGTCAAGCTCTGAGAGTTTATTTATTTATTTATTTCACCTTTATTTAACCAGGTAGGCAAGTTGAGAACAAGTTCTCATTTACAATTGCGACCTGGCCAAGATAAAGCAAAGCAGTTCGACAGATAAAACGACACAGAGTTACACATGGAGTAAAAACAAACATACAGTCAATAATGCAGTATAAACAAGTCTATATACAATGTGAGCAAATGAGGTGAGAAGGGAGGTAAAGGCAAAAAAGGCCGTGATGGCAAAGTAAATACAATATAGCAAGTAAAATACTGGAATGGTAGTTTTGCAATGGAAGAATGTGCAAAGTAGAAATAAAAATAATGGGGTGCAAAGGAGCTAAATAAATAAATGAATTAAAATTAAATACAGTTGGGAAAGAGGTAGTTGTTTGGGCAAAATTATAGGTGGGCTATGTACAGGTGCAGTAATCTGTGAGCTGCTCTGACAGTTGGTGCTTAAAGCTAGTGAGGGAGATAAGTGTTTCCAGTTTCAGAGATTTTTGTAGTTCGTTCCAGTCATTGGCAGCAGAGAACTGGAAGGAGAGGCGGCCAAAGAAATAATTGGTTTTGGGGGTGACTAGAGAGATATACCTGCTGGAGCGTGTGCTACAGGTGGAAGATGCTATGGTGACCAGCGAGCTGAGATAAGGGGGGACTTTACCTAGCAGGGTCTTGTAGATGACATGGAGCCAGTGGGTTTGGCGACGAGTATGAAGCGAGGGCCAGCCAACGAGAGCGTACAGGTCACAATGGTGGGTAGTATATGGGGCTTTGGTGATAAAACGGATTGCACTGTGATAGACTGCATCCAATTTGTTGAGTAGGGTATTGGAGGCTATTTTGTAAATGACATCGCCAAAGTCGAGGATTGGTAGGATGGTCAGTTTTACAAGGGTATGTTTGGCAGCATGAGTGAAGGATGCTTTGTTGCGAAATAGGAAGCCAATTCTAGATTTAACTTTGGATTGGAGATGTTTGATATGGGTCTGGAAGGAGAGTTTACGGTCTAACCAGACACCTAAGTATTTGTAGTTGTCCACGTATTCTAAGTCAGAGCCGTCCAGAGTAGTGATGTTGGACAGGCGGGTAGGTGCAGGTAGCGATCGGTTGAAGAGCATGCATTTAGTTTTACTTGTATTTAAGAGCAATTGGAGGCCACGGAAGGAGAGTTGTATGGCATTGAAGCTTGCCTGGAGGGTTGTTAACACAGTGGCCAAAGAAGGGCCGGAAGTATACAGAATGGTGTTGTCTGCGTAGAGGTGGATCAGGGACTCACCAGCAGCAAGAGCGACCTCATTGATGTATACAGAGAAGAGAGTCGGTCCAAGAATTGAACCCTGTGGCACCCCCATAGAGACTGCCAGAGGTCAGGACAGCAGACCCTCCGATTTGACACACTGAACTCTATCAGAGAAGTAGTTGGTGAACCAGGCGAGGCAATCATTTGAGAAACCAAGGCTGTCGAGTCTGCCGATGAGGATATGGTGATTGACAGAGTCGAAAGCCTTGGCCAGATCAATGAATACGGCTGCACAGTAATGTTTCTTATCGATGGCGGTTAAGATATCGTTTAGGACCTTGAGTGTGGCTGAGGTGCACCCATGACCAGCTCTGAAACCAGATTGCATAGCAGAGAAGGTATGGTGAGATTCGAAATGGTCGGTAATCTGTTTGTTGACTTGGCTTTCGAAGACCTTAGAAAGGCACGGTAGGATAGATATAGGTCTGTAGCAGTTTGGGTCAAGAGTGTCCCCCCCTTTGAAGAGGGGGATGACCGCAGCTGCTTTCCAATCTTCGGGAATCTCAGACGACACGAAAGAGAGGTTGAACAGGCTAGTAATAGGGGTGGCAACAATTTCGGCAGATAATTTTAGAAAGAAAGGGTCCAGATTGTCTAGCCCGGCTGATTTGTAGGGGTCCAGATTTTGCAGCTCTTTCAGAACATCAGCTGAATGGATTTGGGAGAAGGAGAAATGGGGAAGGCTTGGGCGAGTTGCTGTTGGGGGTGCAGTGCTGTTGTCCGGGGTAGGAGTAGCCAGGTGGAAAGCATGGCCAGCCGTAGAAAAATGCTTATTGAAATTCTCAATTATGGTGGATTTATCAGTGGTGACAGTGTTCCCTATCTTCAGTGCAGTGGGCAGCTGGGAGGAGGTGTTCTTATTCTCCATGGACTTTACAGTGTCCCAGAACTTTTTTGAGTTAGTGTTGCAGGAAGCAAATTTCTGCTTGAAAAAGCTAGCCTTGGCTTTTCTAACTGCCTGTGTATAATGGTTTCTAGCTTCCCTGAACAGCTGCATATCACGGGGGCTGTTCGATGCTAATGCAGAACACCATAGGATGTTTTTGTGTTGGTTAAGGGCAGTCAGGTCTGGGGAGAACCAAGGGCTATATCTGTTCCTGGTTCTAAATTTCTTGAATGGGGCATGTTTATTTAAGATGGTTAGGAAGGCATTTTTTAAAAATATCCAGGCATCCTCTACTGACGGGATGAGATCAATATCCTTCCAGGATACCCCGGCCAGGTCGATTAGAAAGGCCTGCTCGCAGAAGTGTTTCAGGGAGCGTTTTACAGTGATGAGTGGAGGTCGTTTGACCGCTGACCCATTACGGATGCAGGCAATGAGGCAGTGATCGCTGAGATCTTGGTTGAAGACAGCAGAGGTGTATTTAGAGGGGAAGTTGGTTAGGATGATATCTATGAGGGTGCCCGTGTTTAAGGCTTTGGGGAGGTACCTGGTATTTACATAGGCAATGAGAGACAGTTGAACATGGAAGATGCCTTGTCAAGCTCTGAGAGTTGATTTACATAGGCAATGAGAGACGGTTGAACATGGAAGATGCCTTGTCAAGCTCTGAGAGTTGATTTACATAGGCAATGAGAGACAGTTGAACATGGAAGATGCCTTGTCAAGCTCTGAGAGTTGATTTACTTCTTTAGATGAGGAGATTACAAAAACATAAAATACCCTATACTTCACATAAATAGCAATAAGTCTGGTATTATTCTCAAAATACACGTAGTCAAACTCTATCCTTTAAAA
This sequence comes from Oncorhynchus kisutch, assembly GCF_002021735.2. NCBI lineage: Eukaryota > Metazoa > Chordata > Actinopteri > Salmoniformes > Salmonidae > Oncorhynchus > Oncorhynchus kisutch. The sequence goes on from NC_034185.2 coordinate 15,197,442, forward strand.
TATATATGGGCTGTAACTGGAGCACCATTTTTCCCCAGACACACTTTTCTTAATTTTCATGTCATCATGAAAAGATGAAATATCCACTGGGCACAGACATTAGTTCACAGACATTAGTTCACAGACATTAGTTCACAGACATTAGTTCACAGACATTAGTTCACAGACATTAGTTCACAGACATTAGTTCACAGACATTAGTTCAACGTCTAGTTTTGCTTTACATTTGGTAGAATTTTCAACAAACGTGAATTGAATGCGAAATCAACAAAAAAGGTCACCATGTCATTGGCTTTAGGTTCAAAGTTTGATGGAGAAAACCCCCCGAAATATTCTTACATTGATGGCTTTTGCAAATCCAATACGTTTTCCACATTGATTCAACTTCGTCACAGATTTTGGGGTTAAAATAAAGTGGAAACAACGTTGATTCAACTAGTGGAAGGGCTTTATTCCTGCAAGAGGGGGGAAAGAACCCAGACTCTGTCATTTAGTGTGAGTGATGTTGCTTTAACACCAGCAACACTAAATCACCTTAAAACTTAAATGAATCAGAAGACAGACAGTCCAGACACACACATAAAGAGTGTGACAGAGCAGTGCCCAGGATAAGTGTGTGTGTGTGCGTGCCTTTGTGGGTGTGTGTACGTGCGTGCACGTGAGTGTGTCGAAGACATGACGGACACAGCGGCTAAGCCACCGGGCCATAATTTACTAATGCACTCCAAAGCCGCGCTCCCTGGGCCTGTCTGTGGGGCCTGATGGATGGTGACGGCTCCTGGTGATAGGGAGTGGCCAGCGGTGAGCCTGATTAAAAGTACTGGAGCACGGCAGAGCCTGATAACCCCGATAGAGCAGTGATGAATCCACCCTGGACAGGCTGCTGTCTCATTAGCTCCACTCCGACCTAGTCAGAGTGTTTCCAAATAAACTTGGTGTGAAACGGACTAGTCTCTAGCTTTATCGTCAGTCAGGATTATGTTTGTTTTCCTTTCCAGATCTTTCCTTGTGTGGGCCCCATGTTTCTTTAAGAGAAACAATCTCTGTCTCTGTAAACTGGAGGTGTGACTCACTCCACCACCCCAGACTTTCTCATGTTTATTTTACCCAGTGGTGTATCTCTTTGAATTAATGAGACCAACAGCACCATTAGACAAGTATTTGCCTGGGGCCGGTGAAATAGTGAGAAAAAGTTGAAATAATCTGCCTTTATTTGTTATTACATAAACAGAGATGTTTTAAGAAGAAGATAACATTAAATATTGGGCCTGGGAGGGGGGGGGGGGGGGGGGGGGGGGTAGTTTACATTCTCGCTGGAGTAGTCTTGATAACAGGCCAGCAGGAATATGAGCCGCTTTAAATGTGTGCATTGGTGTAATTTATTGGGCTTCCCACTCGGCTCTGCAGTTCCTTCACCTCCTTTCCCAAACAAAAGACAAGCCCAGGCTTCGAAAATGGATGGGAGTGAAAAATCATTCGCAGTTGATAATCGCATAAAAAAACACCATATTTGCAGACTAATAAGCACCAAACGTTCCTACGGCCGCCTCCCCGCAGATCGGCATTAGAGAACTCCTCCGAAAAGTCTGGATGATTTACGTGGAGCGATTTAGAAATGCTTTTCGTTTGGAATGGGGACGGGATAAAGAGAGAGAGGGAGACAGAGAGGGAGGGAAGTAGGGGCAAGAGACAGAGAGGGAGGGAGACAGAGAGGGAGGGAGACAGAGAGGGAGGGAAGTAGGGGCAAGAGAAAGAGAGGGGGGGGATGAGGGGTGGGGGAGGACTTGAGATTTCATAACTCTTTGTGTATGTCTGGAAGTCTTCCACGCGTTCCGATTTTTAACCAATTTATGTCCAAATGGAATTAATGAGGCTCTCACTGTGAGTTCCAGCTCAATGAGGTCAAAACCATGCTTTAGAGCTCCACACTCCTCCCCACTCTCTCTCTCCCTCTCTCCCTCCCTCTCCCTGACTCCACATCCTGCGCAACGGACAGACAAGGGGGCCTGAGAAATACCACCTCATCGACACGTTCTGTGTATCCTCTAGAACATATTTTAGGGCGAGCGCGTCAGCTGGCTGTAAAGCCTGCTTTTAGTGGCGTCTGAAGCAGCTGATGAATGGGAGTAGGGGTACAGCAGCGAGGCCAATAAAGGTCACTTTCTTCATTTCACATTTCATTAGCAGATTGTTGATGTTATGCACATTGCTCTCTCCAGAGGGGCCATGTTTCCATTCAGGAACCCAGTTTTATTGGAGTCTTTTTATACATGATTTAGCAGTACCATATCCCTTTGAATTAATATGTGGTGGTTAATTGTTAAATCACTCGGAACACGTTTATAATGTGGAAAAGGATGACATCATAGAAATGAGTACAGAGAAACCTAATGGAGGAACACATAATGACTGCTGCAGATCAATCAAGCCATCTTTTACACCATCATTTTTATAGCAATTCAAATTATATATGCCATATTCTGTTTAGTATTTCATATGTAAGAGGAGAAAGGTGCCAACATCCCTCACATGCATGAAATTTGGATACGTCTCATCGGTCAATGGAACGTAGAAGCAAGACGACTGCTTCGGTATTAATTCAAAGGCCTTGCCAAGCATTTGGCTGCTTGCTTTAAAGCTGCGCTATGCAGAAATCGCTCCACCATTTCCTGGTTGCTAAAATTAGAATAGTTAGCCTAATTTCAGTTTAAGTGGCAAAACAAGCACGTATAGTGTGTAGTTTGTAGTCTCCTCATCTAGAAAAGTAAATGAACTCTCAGAGTTTGACAAGTCATCTTCCATGTTCAACCGTCTCTCATTTTATTTTATTTATTTATTTAACCTTTATTTAACTAGACAAGTCAGTTAAGAACAAAGACTTATTTACAATGACGGCCTTATTGCCAATGTGCGGACCAGTTAAGTCAATAAACTCTATTTTAGTGAAATTGCAGGAAGACTAACCCATCATTTCTGCCTCTGTTGACAGACTGAGTGTGAGCATAGCAAAGAAACAGGCAATGGATGTTCGTAATCAGTCTTGGTAGTGAAAGCACCTCGACCACAACTATTTGCAAGAACTTGAAAGGACTAAGTCAGTGTTATAGATGGGAAATGTTTAAGTGTTTAGTCAGTGTTACAAATGCAAAGAGTAAAAGTTATTAGTCAGTGTTTTTAGTTTAACGTTTTTATTCAGTGTTAAAGATGCACTATGCAGAAATCCCTCCACCATTTCCTGGTTGCCAAAATTCTTAATATTTGCCTAATTTCAGTTTATGTGACAAAATCATTGTACCATCTTACACCGCTGCAAAATATATTTTCCATAACAAAAAATATTGTATTTTAAGCTATTTGTAGCTGGTGTACAAAACCAAAATTCAAAGATACAAAAACTAAACGTAAGGGAGGAAGCATAGAAATAGCGCACATAGAACAGATCTATCACTTCTTAGACTTGCTTTCAATTAGAATGACAGATCTATATCTGACATTTCTATGTGAATTTGGTCAGGTCGCCTAAAAAGGTACTTACTGCAGCTATAAGGCAGGCCAGGGCATACCCCAACAGATAGAATTGCACTGAAAAGTGAAAATATACAGATATGGTAATCTTTCTGTGTCATCGCTGATTGTTTTATGGACTAGGTCCTGTACAAACATGTCAACATTTATCACCCCAATTCAATCCACTCCCTCAATATCAGTGGCATCATCTCAGATACAATTTGCGAGGAGGACTCACTCTTTTTAGCCTCTAGCGATGAATAAGTAGCGCCAGCCGCCAACTCACGATGCATTCCGTATAGAAAGTTCCCTCCTCTCTCTCTGGTATGGGTTATACTTTATCTTGTTTATAAGATTATTCACCAAGTAACAGTTAAGTTGATGCATGGATTAGGCTGGGGCGACAGCTCTCTGTATAAATCTGACTTGTCTGCAATTAGACCTCCATTACATACTTCAGGCCCTTTTAAAATAAACGGGAGATGATGTCAAGCGTCCACTGCCGAAAGGCATTGAGGAGAAGCAGCCTCGGCGCTCTTGGCCGATGGCTCCGGCCGAAACACCTTGATGGCTGTAATTACTGTCATGTTCCAAGAGGGATGAGAGATACCAGAGACCCAAATAAAACGTAAAACGGTTTTGATATGATAGATGTCCACTGGCTTTGTTTGGACATTCCTTGAACTGTCTGCCCAGTGTTTTTACAGAATGACTTGTGCGCCGACCTCCCCACCCAGCCACTCTAACCTCTTACCAGTATTTTAGGATTTCTTGCAATAGTAAGAAAAAAAAAAAAAAGCTGATTTTATTCGTGATACAACTAGACTCATCTTTGGGTGACTTGTTTGATTGTTGCTTGTTCTTTTGTGTCTGGTTAAGGCCTGTTCCTTTGTGTTTACATAGTAACTAATGCTTTTAGATGACATCGAATCTAAACACATTCACACAGAGACTTGCTGGAGAGCTTAAAGGCACATTCCAAGTAATCTTTATTAGTTTCATGATCTATCCATCCAGAAAATGTAACGACACAGTAGTAACTATACATAAACTCAGCAAAAAAATGTATGTCCTCTCACCGTCAACTGTGTTTATTTTCAGTAAACTTAACATGTGTAAATATTTGTATGAACATAAGATTCAACAACTGAGACATGAACTGAACGAGTTCCACAGACATGTGACTAACAGAAATGGAATAATGTGTCCCTGAACAAAGGGGGGGTCAAAATCAAAAGTAACAGTCAGTATCTGGTGTGGCCACCAGCTGCATTAAGTACTGCAGTGCATCTCCTCCTCATGGACTGCACCAGATTTGCCAGTTCTTGCTGTGAGATGTTGTCCCACTCTTCCACCAAGGCACCTGCAAGTTCCCATACATTTCTGGGGGGAATGGCCCAAGCCCTCACCCTCCGATCCAACAGGTCCCAGACGTGCTCAATGGGATTGAGATCCGGGCTCTTCGCTGGCCATGGCAGACCACTGACATTCCTGTCTTGCAGGAAATCACGCACAGAACGAGCAGTATGGCTCGTGGCATTGTCATGCTGGAGGGTCATGTCAGGATGAGCATGCAGGAACGTGCCCATAGGCGACGTTGTTGCTGGTGATGTCTGGTGAGGACCTGCCTTACAACAGGCCTACAAGCCCTCAGTCCAGCTTCTTTCAGCCTATAGCGGACAGTCAGAGCACTGATGGAGGGATTGTGCGTTCGTGGTGTAACTCGAGCAGTTGTTGTTGCCATCCTCTACCTGTCCTGCAGGTGTGATGTTCAGATGTACCGATCCTATGCAGGTGTTGTTACACGTGGTCTGCCACTGCGAGAACAATCAGCTGTCCATCTTGTCTCCCTGTAATGCTGTCTTAGGCGTCTCACAGTACGGACATTGCAATTTATTGCCTTGCCACATCTACAGTCTTCATGTCTCCTTGCAGCATGCTTCAGGGACGTTCACGCAGATGAGCAGTGACCCTTGGCATCTTTCTTTTTGTGTTCTTCAGAGTCAGTAGAAAGGCCTCTTTAGTTTTCATAACTGTGATCTTAATTGCCTACTGTTAGCGTCAGGTGCATGTTCATTAATTGTTTATGGTTCATTGAACAAGCATGGGAAACAGTGTTTGAACTCTTTACAATGAAGAGCTGTGAAGTTATTTGGATTTTTACGAATGATCTTTGAAAGACAGGGCCCTGAAAAAGGGACATTTCTTTTTTTGCTGAGTATATATTATCTGAAATGTGCTGTAAATCTACTAGGGAAACTAGAAATTAAGTCTACTTAATCCTAACATTAGGATTAGGATAGACACTTACACAGTATTTAACACTTTTAAGTGTTAAAATAATCATAATGATTAAATCATTTGGTGGAGCTAAATTGAGTACAGAGCAAAATCTATTTGAAGTATTTCTGAGAAGGAAGTACATTTTACAATGATCTAAATAACTAGATATAATAACTTGAGATTTTGATAATCAAATAACAACAATGGTATTTTCTAACCTTTGCCCGAAATTTAAATGTAACAAAAATTTACCAGGTAAAATCTACCACCAGCTGATTTGTGTGCCTCACATTCTTTTACCATAACATATTCAAGGGATGTCAAAGTAAACTATCCATTTTTTATTAATAGCAGTCACAATTTCTTCTTGGAGCATGCCAAAAAAACAATTAGATAAATGGCTTTAGCGATCACTTGAGGTTTCACAGACAGTTTTCTTATACAGTGTTCACCGATTGGAATCGCCAAGGAGATCCAAATCTAATTTTTGCAAATGGGATTAAAGCACCAAGAATAACAAAAAGAAATGAATGGAGTTACTGTATTAAACAAAAGATGTACCTGATAGTCCCTCTGAGGGTTCTGCTTAAAATACTTCTATAAATGGGGAATGGTTTGGCAAGTCCATTAAATAAAAAAACGGATCCATTTAAATCCGGGGTAGGATAAGAGATTAGTCATTTTGTGGGCCCGGCCACTGTTGGATGTTGTCTGTATGAAAAGTATATGCTGTGTTTTGAGACCAGAGACTGGGGCTGCCCACAATGGGTACAGTACTTCCCAATGAGGGGCATGTTGCTTCGGGAGAAATATGAGTTTTGTCATGCTCTTCCCACAATGGGTACAGTACTTCCCAATGAGGGGCATGTTGCTTCGGGAGAAATATGAGTTTTGTCATGCTCTTCCCACAATGGGTACAGTACTTCCCAATGAGGGGCATGTTGCTTCGGGAGAAATATGAGTTTTGTCATGCTCTTCCCACAATGGGTACAGTACTTCCCAATGAGGGGCATGTTGCTTCGGGAGAAATATGAGTTTTGTCATGCTCTTCCCACAATGGGTACAGTACTTCCCAATGAGGGGCATGTTGCTTCGGGAGAAATATGAGTTTTGTCATGCTCTTCCCACAATGGGTACAGTACTTCCCAATGAGGGGCATGTTGCTTCGGGAGAAATATGAGTTTTGTCATGCTCTTCCCACAATGGGTACAGTACTTCCCAATGAGGGGCATGTTGCTTCGGGAGAAATATGAGTTTTGTCATGCTCTTCCCACAATGGGTACAGTACTTCCCAATGAGGGGCATGTTGCTTCGGGAGAAATATGAGTTTTGGCATGCTCTTCCCACAATGGGTACAGTACTTCCCAATGAGGGGCATGTTGCTTCGGGAGAAATATGAGTTTTGGCATGCTCTTCCCACAATGGGTACAGTACTTCCCAATGAGGGGCATGTTGCTTCGGGAGAAATATGAGTTTTGGCATGCTCTTCCCACAATGGGTACAGTACTTCCCAATGAGGGGCATGTTGCTTCGGGAGAAATATGAGTTTTGTCATGCTCTTCCCACAATGGGTACAGTACTTCCCAATGAGGGGCATGTTGCTTCGGGAGAAATATGAGTTTTGTCATGCTCTTCCCACAATGGGTACAGTACTTCCCAATGAGGGGCATGTTGCTTCGGGAGAAATATGAGTTTTGTCATGCTCTTCCCACAATGGGTACAGTACTTCCCAATGAGGGGCATGTTGCTTCGGGAGAAATATGAGTTTTGTCATGCTCTGCCCACAATGGGTACAGTACTTCCCAATGAGGGGCATGTTGCTTCGGGAGAAATATGAGTTTTGTCATGCTCTTCCCACAATGGGTACAGTACTTCCCAATGAGGGGCATGTTGCTTCGGGAGAAATATGAGTTTTGTCATGCTCTTCCCACAATGGGTACAGTACTTCCCAATGAGGGGCATGTTGCTTCGGGAGAAATATGAGTTTTGTCATGCTCTGCCCACAATGGGTACAGTACTTCCCAATGAGGGGCATGTTGCTTCGGGAGAAATATGAGTTTTGTCATGCTCTTCCCACAATGGGTACAGTACTTCCCAATGAGGGGCATG